>NC_018397.1:5316489-5623026 GCF_000208865.1 Neospora caninum Liverpool | reverse complement strand
GGAGCGGAAGAGAAGGAGAAGAACAAGAGAAAGAGAGGAAGAGAAGGAGAAGAACAAGAGAAAGAGAGGAAGAGAAGGAGAAGAAGAAGAGAAGGAAAGGAAGAGAAAGAGAAGAAGAGAAGGAGAGAAGGAGAGGAAGAGATGAACAAGAGAAGGAGAAGAAGAAGAGAAGGAGAAGAAGAAGAGAAGGAAAGGAAGAGAAAGAGAAGAAGAGAAGGAGAGAAGGAGAGGAAGAGATGAACAAGAGAAGGAGAAGAAGAAGAGAAGGAGAAGAAGAAGAGAAGGAAAGGAAGAGAAAGAGAAGGAGAGAAGGAGAGGAGGCGAAGGAGAAGAAGAAGAGAAGGAGAGGAAGAGAAGGAGAAGAACAAGAGAAGGAAAAGAGAACGAAGCAAGAGCAAAGCGAGTCTGGGAAAGAGGCGTGAACGCGGAGTGAGTAGGGAGACGAGGAAAACGAAGGGACTGGAAATCTGACTAGCCGCGCCGTTCCGGTTGGGGTCTCCCGTCCGGAGACGCGCCTTCCCCGGCGCGGCTCTCCGCCTCCAGCAAAGCTTCGGCGAGGTGCTCAACGTCGTCTCGAACGACTTCTTCCCCCATCATCTGCGTACACAAACGAACCGCATCGTTCAACTCTGGCGAAGAGCGAGAAAACGAAAGACATAACCGTAGTAGACCAGGTTTGAAGGAACCGAGACGGCTCCAGAGAGGCCCGGAGGCAACGAACGAGGCAGTTATGGCACAGAAAGAGACGGCGCGAGAGAGCGAGTTGTTGAGACCAAGTCACGGAGACAGGCGGCGTCGCGGAGGACGATCGCGAGAGCGAGAGACGCGCAGACAGACGGCGCGAGGACGAGAGCCGGGACCGATGGAAAAAAAGCGCAGAGAGCATTAGCCGCCGAGAACAAGCAGAGACGCTCGAAGAAGGGAGCAACGAAGAAAGATCGGAAGCGAAGAGCAAACCGATAAACGAACGCAGAGAGAAGTGCAAAAAACGTTTTCTAGCGACAGAGCCCATCGCCATGTCTTCCACAAGCAGCGACTTACCACGCCCAACGCCATGGCATCTGCCTCAGCGTTTGCGACTTCGCGCTCTAAGTGGTCCAGATTTTCCTCCAGATCATCGTAGCGCTTCATGTCCTGAAGAAGTGGACGCAAGGAGCGAAAGCACACGTGAGAAGTCAGAGAGTGGAAGCGGAGGGACACGAAAACAGAGAGAACCACGAAATCGGCGGGACGGAACGGAGACAGGCACAAACAGACAGGACCTAAACAAACGTCGACGGTGTCAACTTCTGCAAAACTCAAAAACTTTGGCAGCGAGACAAAAACCGACATATACAAAATATCGATATTCACACGTGTAATTTTTTACAGATGCTGTCGGTGATTACTGCAAAGGTCGGCGTGTCCATACACATGTATATACCTATCTGCATACGTGCATCCACGTATATATATATATATATATATATATATATGAGTGTCGATGGAGATATGTATATGCGCATATATATATTTATATATATATATATATATATATATGGAATTCTAAAAGAGCAGACAGCCTTTTGTTCCTGTAGCTTTGCTTACTTGACTCATGAGCATCGACACAATCGCGTCGAAGTTGCCGTCTTCGCGTTGCTTGTCTTCCTTTTCCCTCGACTTCTCCTCGGTCTTTGTCGCATCGCTGTTGCCTTCCTGGCTGTCTCCGGCTGCAGACGGCGCTCCGCGGGCGTGGAGCTCGAGGCTCTCACGCTCTTGATTTCTCTGTTGATGCTCGAGAAATGCTTCTTCCATCTTGCGCACTTCCAACAACCTGAGGCAAAAACATCCACACTCACGGGTGGACTTGGCCGTCCTAATCCCGTTTCGCTTCCAAGTCTCTCTAAACACTGGTGCGTGCCGGCGTTCTACACTTCCATCTCCATCTCCGAATCTCCGTATTTCTATCCACGCATCTACACAAACATATACGTAGGAATGTCTAGACGTACGTAGGCATCGATCTACAGATATATATATATATATATTGATGCACATGTAGATACGTGCAGAGAAATGCGCAGAAACACACGGGTATACATGTTATCAACACCAGCACGTATATACCTACATATATACCTACATATATGTACATATATGGAACACTACATATATATATATATATATATATATATATCGCCGTCGTGAGTGTTTGCATGCGTGAATTGGTTGGAACAGCTCGACGGGAGCGAGATTTCCGGCCTAGGGACTGGGGAGGCAAAGGCTTAAGGGAGTTCTAAAAAGAAGGAGATTCAGAAAAGAAAAACTCGATTTTACGAACCAGACAGAGAGAAGACCAAAGCGCTTGAAGCGCTCATGAAGGCGATCCAGGAGCGCATGCAGTTTCTCTCGCAGCTCCACGGGCAGATCGAACTCCTGGCAACACACAAAAAAACAATCAGGAGATGAACACAAGTAGATACAAAGATATAAACAGGTAGTAGGCAGATATATATACATACATGGATGTACATGTAAATACATGAACCTTCACATCAGTAAATATTATATCTCGATTCAAATGTCGCTTTCTCTGTAAGTATGCGAATATATGCATATATTTGTATACCTGTATATATATATATATATATATATATATATGAAGTCACTAGGGACACGCAAGCATATATGTATATATACAGGCTGAGAAAGAGAAAGGGGACCAACGAAGAAGGGTCAGAAAGAAGAGACATCGCGGGAGAGAAGCGAAAACTTTGAGATGCAGACCGACATGCACACAGTTTGAGGAGCTTCCGAAACGTGAAGCGTTCCACGACGGCGAAGAACCAGCAGGGGCCTGCTTGCCAAGCAAAGGCGACGCGAATTTACCTTCTCCAGTTTCTCAATAAAATCCCGAGGTCGGAATTCCGTCCACTTCTCGGCCTCCTCATGCCTGCAGAGCATCCACGAAGAGCCATCGAAACGAGGCCGCAAGAACACTTATCCACGAAGGGCGTGCATGTACGTCCAGGGACACAGACACCAAATGACGCATATCTATATCTTTAACTATCTCTACATATGTATATATATATAGATGTCTATACACATCTATATCTATCTATACCTATAGAAACAGATGTATTTACGTATCTGTACATCTATCTATATCTATATGTATCCATACCTATAGACACACACACATCTATTCAGGATCTATATCTAACTGTATCCATGTATCTGCATATAGCCACTTATCTTACCTGTCTATATTTCTATGTGTACGACTATGTATCTATGTATCTTCATCTATGCATACATGTGTAAATTCATCTATATATCGTTATTCATGTACTTCATTACACGTATATATATATATATATATATATATATATGTCTATATTTGCTACGGAGTGAGAAGGCCTGTTGATTTACACTGACTGAGGAGGCAGATTATAGATGCTTGCCTCCCTGGTTTCCTGGCGACGCGCCCTAGCGAGAAAGCGCAAGACAGAGATGGACGGGGGAGAGGCGTTCGCCGTGCAGAATCTTCCCTTCGCTTACCCGCCTCGATACAGCACAAACGTCGGCGTGGCCCGAGTAACTACGCAGCCCTCGGGGAAGTCGTTCTTCTCGATGTTCAGCCTCTTCATCGCCACCGGGATCTGCAGAGGCAGGAGACGTGAGACAACAGGTGGAAGGGTGAGGAGACACAATGGGACAGGAGAGAGGAGGGAGCAGAGCGAAACCGGTGAGAAGACGCGAGGTCTGAGCGACGCTTCGCTCCAACAGGAGACGCTGAGGCCGAGGGACACGAAGCGAAAGGCAGACGGCAGGGAAACGTGTACGACAACGGCACTCAAGCAGGCGGCGAACGAGGAAGAAGACCGGGAAGAAACCGAGGAGACAAAGCCGGGAGAGCACACCGCACTTACGTTATACTCGGCAAGCAGTTTGCTGACAGAGTTGAGGAACGGCCGCATGAGGAAACAGAGGAAACACGAGTCTTCGAAGAGTTGAAGAAGAATCGTGTTGCCTGCCTTGGCTTCGTCCCGAACCTACAAAAATCACGAAAAAAGCGACAGGAGACTCAACACGCAAGGCCTTCTCTGTGCCTCGCCCTCACACCTTACTGTTTTTCAGAGGCTGTGGCGAGACGCCCCACGCTGACCTCGCGTTTCTGCCCAGCCGTTTCCTCCCCCTTTTGCACATCCCCTCCGTCATCTCCCCAAAGACCGGCACACATCCAGCTTCTGCGTTCCCTTTCGTTCTACGTCCCGCCTCTCCCTCATTGTCGCTCTTTCTCTCCTCGCTTGGTCTCCTTCACTTCCTTTCTCTCTCTTTCTCTCCCCTCTCGCTTGCTGTGTCTGGGGCGAAACCGTTTGTGCGTTGCGCCCGGCTTACATCTCGCTTGAATGCGGAGCCGACGACGCGAACAGGCAGGAGCTTTTCCTTCTCGCGTTTCGTCCGCGTCGTGTTCTCCTTCTCGCTAAGCGGGGTGAAGAAGATCTCGAGAATCTTCTCTCCACTCTCTTCCTCCCCCTCTTCTCCCTGCTCTTCGGCCTTCGCCTCGCCCTCTGATTCGCCAGTCGCCGGCGTCGAGCGCGCACCGGTGTTGACCCCTTCGCGCACGAGAGACGCGAGCGCGTGCCGAGACCGACGCTGGCCTTTGTACAGCATCACGGCGGTGTCTTCGCCCCGAGACGGAGAGTTTCCAGGCGTTCTAGAAAGGGTCAAAACACAAAGACACAGGAAAAGACGCTCGCAAAGGCCAAACGGAAAGAACTGCAAACACCAATGCTGACGTATACTTCCATTCGAATACACATGCATATACGTGTGCAAATAGGCATATGCCCATCTACATGCACATTTACAATTACACGTGTACTCACAACTACAGCTAGGTAAATGAAAACATGTTATATATAAAGTGACTGCACACGAGTGTCTTTTGTATCCCACTCCACACGCATGTATGCATCCCTCTACATACATATATATGATATATAAATATATATGATATATATATGACATATATATATATATATATGTATATGCATGTATATTTATATGTGTAGAAGCGTTGCCTGCCCTCGGGCGAGAGGCGGGCGACGTGCAGTGTTTGGGAATTTTGAGGCTCGGCCTCCTTTCCGTCCGCACCTCCAGGCGTAGAAAAGTCTGAGATCTTTTCCGAGTTTTCCGTCCTGTTGCATGCGTTGCACGAGGCTTCGCAGTTTCCGGATGTTCTCGCTTTCTGCTTCGGCCTCTGTCTCGCCGTCCACAAACAGGACGAGCGCCTCGTCAGTGGAGTCGAATTCAGCATCGGTCACGAGCGAGAAACCCTCGAGAGGATCCTTCTTCGAAAGAAAGGCGAACGCCGAGCGCTTCTCGGCCTTCTGCGCCTCGCCCCCCCCCGAAGCTGTCTCCGCCCCGTCTCCTGTCTCCTCTCCGGGTGTCTCCTTCGCTTGCCCTCGCAGCGCCGCAGCCGCTTGGAGAATCGAGGACAAGGCCCCGTTTTTCAGGTCCAGAGGAGCTGACGGAAACATGAAGAAGAGAAACGCAGTGCCTCCTCCAACGAGAAGGAGAGAGGAATAAAACACACGCGCGAACCATCGTCTGAAGCTGCGTCCGCCCTCCCTTCCCGCCTCCACAGATTCAACTCGAGCCTTCTCGTTCCCCTCGTTCTTCTCGTTGTTCTTGTTCTCTGCTTCGTAATTGCCTCTTTGCTGGGAGGCAATCTCTTCGCGGGTGGGGCGAGAGGCTGCAGCCGGAGCGGTGCCCTGTGTGCGGTCTGCCTCGGGGCGTCTCCCCTCGCCGGCGTTGGAGCTGACAAACCTCCCAGATCTCCACGCACTCGCCACAGACGCAAGAGCGTGCGCTGCGCCTGGGTGCGAGAGACCGAGGAGGCCGTGCCCATGCAGAGTGCGGTCGCGTTTCGGAACGAGAAACGCGCTCAGGTGTCGGCCTTCGTCGCCACCTCCGTTTCGGCTTAAACTCGGGGCTTGCCTTTCCTCGGCACTCCGCCGCGAGAACGCCGCGTGAATTGCCGGCGCATGCGGGGCAGATCGAGCGGGAGATGAGAGCGCGCCTGCCGAGGCGAATCTGCACAGACTGCGCGGCGGGCAAAGAGAAGCGGCGCCGCCGAGGGCCATGCGACTGGTGAAGACACGAGGCGGAAAGTGCGGCATGATGTGGGGAAAGCAGAGAAAGCAGAGAAATAAGAGAGGCGACGGAGGGAGGATTCAGGAAAATCCAGGACAGAATGGCGCGCCGCTGGAGAGAGAAGAGAAAGACCGAGAGGAAGCGACAGAGGAGGGAGAGATGAGCAACAAATATTCTCTCAGTGTTATAGAAGAGCACAGAGAGACGGAAAACGAAAGAGATAGAAAGAGAGAGAAAGAGGGAGAAAGAGAAAGAGACAGAAAGAGACAGAAAGAGGGAGAAAGAGAAAGAGAGAGAAAGAAAGAGGAACAGAATGAGAGACAGAGACGGAGACAGAGAGACGCGACAGGAGCCGCGGTAGGGGGTATATTAGAGGAGAACCCGAGATGTTTCACGCGTTCTTCTCTCGCTTTTCTCGTGTCTTCTTCCCCACTGTCTCTCTCCTTTCCGCGACTGTTTGGGTTGATTTTGAGGCTGAGAAACGCGCGGCGGCGCGAGATGTAAAAGCGGCGAGTCCTCGAGCTCGGCGAACCTTCGCTCGTCTTTACTTACATTCGACGGGGGGAACGGAGAGCCGCGAAGAGAAAACCTTTCGCAGAAAGGGAAAAGCGATCTGCCGAGAAGCAGAGAAATGAAGGCGTAGGAACGTTCAGAGATTCCCGCGGGCATCGACATGGCCAGCAGAAAAGAGGAAAAGAACGCGCTGGACGATCTCTCGACGCGCGACGCGTGCGAGTAAAGTCTCACACACGCAGGAGCCTCGACGAAACGCTATGGTTTTCCTGGCTTCAGAGAGAGTCTTTTCTCATGAAAATAAAACTCTTATCATGCCTTTCTTCTTCACTTCCTTCCTTTCGCCTCTTGCCTCCGCAGTTGCCTCTTCACATTTCGGCTAATTCCCTTTTCTCCTTGCCTGCGGGTTTCACGCGCTCTCTCCTGTCGGTCTTTTCTCCATACAGATATGGTTCAGGGCTCAGGGTTTCGAGTCTTGTTTCGCTCTCTGAGTATCCCGAAATCGCCGAATCCGTCGTGCTGACTCTTCCACAAGAGGCGAGACGCGGCCAGGCCATCGAACGACTTTTGGAGAGACCGCGAGGGCCCACCGCTGTCTTCTTAGCCCCGAAGACGAGCTCGTCGATTTTCTTGCAACCTCGGTTGCGGGCCGCAGCTTCTCTTTCGTCTCCTCTTTTTCTCCTCTCCTCTTTCTTCTGGTCGTCTTCTCTTCTCCTTCTCTTCGTCGTCCTCTCCTCCCTCTTCCCTTCTCCTCTCGTTTCTTCTCCTCTCGTTTCTTCTCCTCTCGTTTCTTCTCCTCTCGTTTCTTCTCCTCTCGTTTCTTCTCTCCTCCTCTCGTTTCTTCTTCTCTCGTTTCTTCTCTCCTCCTCTCGTTTCTTCTTCTCTCGTTTCTCCTCTTCTTTTCTTTCTCTTGTCTCCTCTTTTCCCCTGGGCACACCGAGAAGCGCGACTGCAGAGAGGGCGAGTCTGGAGAGCCTGCATTTGTCTCTCTTGCCTTTAGGCTCCTCCGAAGCCGCGATTGAATAGCGAGCATAGAACAAGGTTGGAAGACAAGGAAAGCCGATCTCCTTTTGTCGTGAGGCGGGATGGCGGTCCCCAGCTTCTCGCCGAGACAGCACGTCCCTGGACTTTCCGTCTTCTCCCGATTCTCCCCTCACAGAGCCTTCAGATCCACAATGCGGCCGCTCGCTTCTCTTACGCGTTCCTCTGGCATGGCTCCAGTCTCCTGCGCTATGCTTCCAGCCCCCTTCCAGCGTCGGCTGCCGTCGTGGCTGTCTCCTCGCGCCCTCGGGGCTCACAGCTCTTCTTGCTTCTCGCCTTCTTGCCAGTCGCTTCCTCCCGCCTTCGCATCTTCTCTCCCGTTTTCTCTCCCGTCTTCGTGCGCACCACCTGCTGCGCTTCTCTCTTCCCCAGCTTGCCCCGTCTCCTCGTCCTTCTCTCCTTTCTCTCCGTTTTCCTCGCCTCCCTTCCCTGCGCTTTGTGTCGCGCGCTGCGGCCTGGCGAGTGGGAAGAAGAAGAAGAGCCACGCTCGCGAGGACGGCAGAGAAGAGGACAAACGCATGCGGAAGGTCATAAAAATCATTGGCGGCGACGCAGACGACGAATTCGCTCCAGCAGACTCGTCGCGGGCTCCTCGAGGCGTCGGCGGAAAGGCGCAAGGCCTCGAGCGCGCCAAGGCCCGAGGCCTCGTGAGGGGAGGCCGCGGCGAAGACTCCGACGAGGACGAGCCTCGCAGCCCCCGGAAAGGAGACAGTTCGTCTGACGCATTTAACGTCGCGAGCTACGAAGAAGAGATGAAAGCCGCTCTCGACAAAATGGTCCAGGACGTCTCTGCTCTCCTCGTTCACCGAGAGCGTGCCGAACACTTTGAGCGCATTCCCGTCTCCGCTGGAGGTAAGCCGCGTGTGTGTCTCTCCCTCGGTCTCTCGTGCAGTACTTGCTTCGCCTCTTTTTCTCTTCACTTCGCACCCTCGCTTCTCACCACAAACCTGGCGTCGTCTCTCCACGTTCTGAATTGTCGCCCCGTGCGCCCCGCGATGCTCCACTTCCCCTTTTGCTGTCTCCCGCTTCCAGTCTTCCTCTTCGCTTCTCTCGCAGCCGCTTCCTGTCGCTTTGTGTCCGCTGGCCGCCGCCTCGACGCCTCTCTCTCCATTCTCTTCCTCCTCGTGTTCGCCGCAAAATCTGCGGGCTTGGCCAGTGACGCGGCCGCAACCTCTTTGTCTGCTGTCACGCCGCCGTTCTTCTGCTTTGTTCTCGCGTGTCCCTTTTTTATCTCGACTGCACATGCGGGCGTTCTGCTTTCTCCAGGCGAGAAACGGCGCCTGTCGGACCTCGCACAAGTCGTTGTGCGCGGCGCCTCGACAGTCCACGTGCATGTCTTCAGCGAGGCAAACCTTTCCAAGGTAGGAACGAGGGCAAATAACTTGGGCCTTCGGCCAGCCGTCTTCTCTCTCCAGAAACGCCTCCAGAAACTCACACGCTTCCCCGAGCCTTTCTTTAGTGCACGCGGGAGCCGTGCACTCAGCTGCGAGGAGCGCCGCGACCGCCAGCGCGTTTCCAGAGGACCAGAGACAGAAACGCAACTCGGAGACTCTCGGTGTCCCCGCGGGCGGGACGCACTCTGCGTGCGCGCGTCTCTCGTCGGCGCCGTGGCTCTGCCGGCCGTGTCGCCGTGGAAGGGGGGAAGCGGGAGAAACGAAGAGCGAAGAAATCAAAGCGAAACACGGAAGGCGGGCGTTGCTGTGCGTGCGAGACTGCGAGGCGTTTCGCCGTCGCCCTTCGCTTAGCGCAAAAACTTCCGTCGTGGGGGCTTTCCTCTCGCGCTGAGCGTGTGGGACACGCACGAAGAGTGGCACACAGGGACAGGAAGCGAGAAAGACAAGGTGGGCACACAGAGGGAGACAGAGAGACGCACGGACGCGTCAGATGCTGTCGATGTGTGTTTGTCGGCTGGCCTTTCGCTTTGGGCTCCTTCCGGTTCGTTCCTTTGCCCGTTCACTGGAGACCAAAGGCGTGTCTGTGAGGCGATAGGTTTCGCGCTTTTCTTTCAAGCACATTTCCAGGCCTGTGCGGCGCACATGCAAACCTCGCGGGGCGCCTTCGGCGTGATACTGCGCTCGCAAACAAGGCCACGGGACTTGCGAGACATCTTGAGATGCACTGAGCCAGTGAATCGCACGCTCGAGCGTTGCAGGTTCGTTTCGACATTTTGCTTTGTGCCTTTTCTCGTTTTTCGTCTTGCAAAGGCCTCGCCCTCTGTCCCGTTCAAGTGTCTTTACAGGTCATGTCCGCGCTGCGAGCCGCCGACCCGAAATGGACTCTCCAGCAAGAAGGCGCCACGGCGATTCGGCTCCAGCTTCCCAAGGTGCGTTTTCCGGTGCATGCAGCCGTCCGAAAGGCGCTGAGCGACTTGTGCAGCACTGCGTTAACGTGAGAGAAAAGCAAACAGGCGTGTGAGCTGTCCATGCCTAACGATACCTTGCTCAACTTTCCTACCTTTTCGGCGCAGAGCCCACGTTATCGCAGACAGGGCGAAGAGTGTAGAAGGACCAGCCGTCTCTGCGTGCATTGTGAAGCTAAACTGTTTTTTCCGTGCATGCAGGTGACGCCCGAGATGCGCGAGGAGCTAAAGACGAAGGCTCGCGTCTTCCTTGTCACGGTGGGTGAATCGCAATGAGGAAAGGCAGTCGTGGTTGTGAGCTTCTCGTCCCAGATTTCTTGTTTTGTTTCAGACAAACGGATCTTCAGACGACTCTCTCTACGGTCTTGTCGCCTCTGTTGGTATTCGCGAAAAGCAACCGCGTTCAAAAGAGGGATTGTCGGCACGTACAGTTGTTCCTAGACCTAAATATCGACGCAACTCGGCTTCTGTGGACTGGGGAGGGCGCAGGGTTGAAGGATTTGCATCTTTCTCTGTTCTCAGGAGACTCACAAGGAAGGCGAGTTTTTTCATGCAGTTTCAAATCTGCGAAAGCCGCGCCTCGCCGCCTCCCCTTCGACAACCGTTTTTTCTCATGTTCTCAAACTCATACATGCATATACATATATACATATATACATATATATGTGCCTATATATGTATCTACATGCACATGGAGATAGATATGCGCATGATTGCCCTTGTGGATTCGCATGGATAAACTGAAGCTGCAATGGCCACGCTGGGAGTGGAGCGCGATTCTCTGCACGTTTCTGTCTTTCCATTAGGCGAAAAGTTCGGTGAGAAATCTCCGGCAAGCTGCTCGCAGTCACCTGCACAAGTTGCAATTCAAAACGAGGAGCATCGACGACGTGAAGAGGCGAGAGCTGGACGCTTCGCTTACGTCTCTGATGGAGGCGTACGTGGGAAAATGCGACAAAGTTTTCAACGAGAAAATGCAACAACTGCTGGGGTAGAGACCGTATACGAACGACGGTCGGCCACGACAGAGAAGCGTGCTTGCTCCTCCGACAACCCTCTTCGTCTCATACTGCCGCCGGGCATGCGTCTCACCCCACCTCAAACTGGACCTCGTGGTTGGGGCGCAACTGCATGCGCATGTCTGCATGCGCATGCAGCTGTAGATCTCTCTATACCTGCCTACAGGCCGACCCCGGTATCTACCTATCGCTTTGCATATATATATATATATATATATATGTAGGCGCATCTGTCTCTCTGTATCGATTTCTCGATCTCTGTGCATATTAAATGTGCGTGGATGCGTAGAGAAGAGCGCGAGGTGTTTGCGTCGGTTTTGGAACGCCACCAACTGTATTCGTTTCTGGCGCCTTGCATGGAACACTTCACGAACATACCGCTGAGCAACGGCAGTTCAGAGAAATCGCTTTTCTGCATATTTATTGCCCACCTGGTCTAAGAATGCGACTCTCTGGAAATGTCCTGACGCCTCTGTACGGCGACGCCTCCCGGCTGGACTGAGGGGAGAAACAGGTGTGATTCGCGACAAACCGCGGCTCTCTTCTCCAATCTGTTCTTGTGAAAACCCAAACGGATCCGAGCAACTTGCTCCTTTGCGTTTTCAAGACCCGGCCCCTCCCTCCCCGAGCTTCGCAGAACGAAGGCGGAGAAGAGCCGTCCTCACGTTCTCAGTGCCTTCCCTCTTTGGCGACAGAGTGTGTCGAGAGCACGAAAGAGCAAAGCGAGCACGGCGCCAGTCTGCGCTGCGACGCACCTCGCAAGATGAATCGTCCAGGAGTCGTTTCGGACTGTCCCGCAAACTTCTTCACTTCGTTAAAAAGGAGCCGCCGCCAAGTTATTCGTCACATTAAAATGGTGCCAAAAAGGTTGAACCCCTCGGGCACGGGCCGCCGGAAAACAAAAACGAGAACAACAGACGGGGGAGAGAAGCAAACATACACACGTCTGCACAGGTCGTTCCGACCTCTTCAGAACGTCCAGGGCGTCGCAGCTGTCTCCTCTATTTTCTTGGCAGCGGCGACAGAGCTGCGGGGGGCCATTTCGCGAAGTTTGATGGAAGGGGAGTTCTTGGGGGCATGTGTCAGTGTTACGTGGGCTTTTCGGCTCCGCAGCGTTCGTTTAAAAAGAAACGCCAAAGTGGGAACGTGGGGGAAAGGAACAACTCGAGACGCAACAGCCACTGACGGCGAGAAACACTCCCCCCACTGCCCCCCGTTTCCTCAGCCACTGTCGGCGGACGCCTTCCAGATTCCTGCGGTGTACATACACTTGAGAACCAAGATGTCGCGCGCCATCTGAAAGGAGGCGCCGAGAACGTTCAGCTTGCTGCCTTCTTTCTCCTCCCACTCCACGGGGATCTCGGCGACGGGCACGCGCAGAAGACGCGAGAGCAGAAGCAACTCAACGTCGAAGGCCCAACGACAAAGGTGAAGCCGCGGAAACAGCTGGCGGGCTGCAAATCGCGTGAAGAGTTTGAAGCCGCACTGCGTGTCCTGCACCGAAGAAACGAAAGTGCAGACGCGGAAAACAGAGACACACTCCCTTCGCTGTCGACTCGCTGTCCATACACGCGGTGGATATATGGATATAGAGGTGAAGTTAGAGACGCAGACCTGCATATATGTAAATATATATGTAAACTTGAAGGACATGCGTGAAGAGATCGACAGACACTGTACGCCGCACAGAATGCATGTTTAAGCATATACAAATATATGCGCCTATATACAGATATATCGTGTGCAGAGGTAAAGAACTCACCTTAATATGGGAGTCGCCTACGACACTGCGAACGCACCAGTGGAATGCATGCATCAAGAAATTGCGGTGCCAGGATCTCGAGGAAATTGCAGCTTGTTCGAGTTGTCTTCGCGAACCGAAAGCAACTAGTGCTTCCGTATCCTCTTGGCTGCCTTCTCGATCTCCCCTCCTGTACAGGAGAGGCCATGGAAACGCGAGGGGAGGGAGAGAGGCAAGGCGCGTCTGCAGTGTCGTCTCCTCGTCCCCGTCCGATTCTCGGCCGTCCTGCGCGATCTTCCTCCCACCAGCTGTATCGGTTTCTAACGCGTGCTCTCCAGCGTCCACCGCCCCTTGCCGGTTCTCTCTGCGCTTCGCCTCGGAGACACCTGCGCGGAGTTTCTTCTCTTCCTCTCCCTGCCTCGTTTTGTCTTCCAGCTGGGCCGCGTCCGCGTTTTCCTCGTGGGCGAGGGACGAGCTGCGGGAGACATTCTCGCTTCTCCCTCGCGGGAGTCGCTTTCTTTCCAGGAGGGCACGTTCGAGCAACACCAAACTCTCGACGGTCGTTGCCCCGTCAGCATCTGCCATCAACAGCATGCGTCCTCGTGCATGCTTCGCGCCAATCTTCACGGCAAAGCCTTTGCCTCTGTTCTCCTTCAGACGAAGAACTCTCAGCGAAGACAGCGGAGACGACGCAGGCGTCTCCCCTTCTTTCTCTCCTCGTTCCCCACTCTCTCCGCTCTCTTCTTCTCTTTCACTCTCGCCTTTTCTGTGTCTCTCTGCACCAGTGTCCGGTGCCGCGCCCCTGTCTCCAACTCGAGAGACGAGCGGGGAGAAGCAGTCCCGAAGCCGCTGGCCAGCGTCCAAGTGAACCTTTGTCGCCGCACGCATCGCCTCAGCCGCCACCGCAGAAACCGGAACAGAGTCGCTAGGAGAAAAGGCAAACGGCGGAAAGCCCGCTTGGCCTGCATCAGGCGAAGCAGACGATGCACACGAGCGTGAGGGACACGAGAGAGAAGGACACGAGAGAGAAGGACACGAGAGAGAAGGACAAGAAGATGGGGACGAGGAGGCGCCGAGAGCAGAGAGGGGAGAAGATCGGGGACACGCCGTTGGCGCTTTGCTTGCCGGCCGCGAGTTGGGCGCATGCACTTTGGCGAAAGCTCGAGACGCGGCCTGCGCAGCCGCCGCTGCTGCCCGAGCAGACAGCGACGCTGGCGGAGAGGTCGAGGGCGAGAAAATCGCCGCTCCCAGCAGAGGCGCAATCGCAGCCGTGCCGTCAGTGCTGCCGTCGTCGACCACGATGATCTCGTACGTGAAGACCGGCCAGCGATCGCTCACGCCACTCCGCGAAGACGAAGACAGAGACGCGCGCCGAGCTTCGAGGAAGGAAAGGAGTTCGGAGACGGCAAGGGGGAGACGAAGCGCCTCGTTGAACGCTGGAACGATGACGGAGAGGTCGACGGAGGGAGGGAGAGACAGCGCGTCCCCCGACGAGGGAGACACGTCGGAAGCGAGGGCCTCCCAAGAAGGCGACTGGCTCCCCGGGCAAGCATCTGCGGAAGGAAGAAGGAAGCAGCTGCAAACAGGAAAGAAGCCCCGACAGGAACAAGCGAGGTAACGCAAAGGACACGGGAAAAGACAAACAGACAGAAGAAAAAGACAGAGATTCAGAGAAAAAGACACAAGGGGGGAAAGATAGCGATAAAGCGAGAGAAAGACAGAGAGAGAGCGCGAGAAAGACAAAACGAGAGCGAGAGACAGCGAGAGAGCGAGAAAGACAGAGGTAGAGGTGCTTTTTGCGAATGGGATATTTCTTATGTTTGTGCCCTCTCCATCCGGTTCTTCTCTTCGTGAATCTCTTTTTTTCCCGCTTTCAGTCTTCCCTCCCGTGAGGCTCTTCTCCGTCTTGCTCCCCTCCCCCATCTTCCCTCTCGGCCGCTCCCCGGGATGCGACCTTCCTTGCCGCCATGCCCGCGTGAGAGCACGTGGGTTTTTTGCGCGAGGCAAAACAGACGTAAGTTCCCCCGTCTCAGAGCGTGTACTCTGCGCTCCTTTGTGGGGTTTTTTCGAATTCTCCCGCGCGGCTCAGAGGCGGAAACTGCAACTACTAACCTGGCAGGTTTGCCGGCATCGACTTGCCACTGGATGACCGGATCGAGGATCCAGAGGAGAAACCTGACGAGGAACCACGTGAAGCATGCGGCGAGAAGGAGAAGAACAAGCGCAAGAATCGGAGAGAGCAAGGGAGACGCTTTCGAGAGAGAGACGCCCAGCCTGTGGGCGAGCTCCTGGAGGAGCAACTCCGCTGGTGTCTCCATCGCGAGAGAAGAGAGGAAACAAAAAAGAAAGAGACAGAAAGGGGAGAGAAAGAGAGAGGAGAGCGAAGAGAGAACAGAGGAGAGGGAACAGAGGAGCGAGAACAGAGGCGGCAGAGAAAGAAGGCGTTTTAAGCCAGGAGCGAGATGGAAGAGACACGGGCCAACTGCGGGCTTGAATCTCGCCTCGGGGGAATACGCGTGGCAGCTCTCAGGCAGCTCGGCAAGCGAAGAGGGAAGAGAGCGTCGGCCTCCAGAAAACACACATTGGACGAGAGAAAGACGCAGGAAAAGACGAGCGTCTCGAGGCGAGAGAAAACAATATACAGACAGGAAGCCGCCCGCGGCCACACCGAGAAAGATCGAGGTGGGCGCGGAGGGGTGAGCAGCCACAGAGAAGGAGAGATGAAGAAGAGATAATGGAGAAGAAGAGATAATGGTGAAGAAGAGATAAAGAAGAGATAATGGAGAAGAAGAGATAATGGAGAAGAAGAGATGAAGAAGAGATAATGGAGAAGAGATAATGGAGGAGAAGAGATAAAGAAGAGATGAAGGAGAAGAAGAGATAAAGGAGAAGAACAGATAAAGAAGAGATAAAGGAGAAGACGAAGAAGAGATAAAGGAGAATAATAAGAGAGAGAGGAGATGAAGGAGAAGCGTACAAGGCGCTCGGAGCAAGCTGTTTTGCGTTCTGCCGCGTTTCTCGCCCGCATGCATGGAGTTTCCTGTCGCTTCTACAGCACACCTAGCTGCGTCGAGAAGCGGTAGAAACCTCAACGGTCCATGGAATATCTCCGTTTCCCCCAGCTATATCTCTTTCTGTTACAAGCACATTTTCCCGTTCACTGCTGTTCCATCCTCTCCTTCTTCTCGCCCTCACCTTTTCTTTCTTCTGCTTGGTTCTTCTCGGTGCACAGCTCGGGTTTTTTTCGTGTCTCTCCCTCGCGCTACCTCTCGACAACAGCTGCTGCGCGAGGAGGAAGGACGACACACGGCGAGCTTGATCTCTCTTGCTCTTTCTCTCTTCTCTTCCTCTTTCTCTCGTCCCTTTCTGTTCCTCTTTCTCTCTTCTCTTTCTCTTCTTCTTCCTCTCTTCTCTTTCTCTTCCTCTTTCTCTCTTCTCTTTCTGTTCCTCTTTCGTCACTCCTCTATCCTTTATCTCTTACTCCCCTCTCTCTCCCCTTTCCTCTGCCCTTTATTCTTTTCGCTACCTCTCTAACTCTTTTCTGTCGGTCCTGTCCCTTCTCTCTTACTCGATACGCTAACATGCTGTCAGAAAGAATGGCCTCGTAGCTGGACCGAAAAGCGGGAAGGGAAAAAACCTTTTTCGCCACCTGCACACCCGCCTGAAACGCTGAGAAAACATCGACACGCCATTTGTGCTTCCGCACTCTCCGTCTTTTTGCGGAGCCTGGCCTTGCGCCAAAACACCTTTTCTTCCCGTGCCGTCGCCTTCGAATCTCTCAGCCATCTCTCGCTTCTCTCAATTTTCGCTTGAGGAGCCTCGGTGCTCGGCGAAGGAATAGTCCCTCGGTTCTCGCCGATGTAGCTCAGTCGGTAGAGCGCGAGGCTCTTAACCTCGTGGTCGCGGGTTCGAGCCCCGTCGTCGGCTGTTTTTCGTTTTTTTTAAAAGAGAAAAGTTCTTTTATCAACCGCTTTTAGGATTCTTGTCCTTCCTTGGAGGGGACAAAACGTCCGTTTCGCGTGCTTTTCCCCGTTTCTAATAAAGCGACGATCCGTCCTTTTTTTTCGCGGGTCGTGCATCTTCAGCGGATGGGCTTCGAAGGCTGCCGGACTTGCCACAGAACAAAAAAAGCGCGCCGCGTTTTTTTTGCTGCATGCGCATGCGTGAGAAAAAAACGCTCGAGGAAAAGCTCATGAGAGGCTCTGGTGTGTCTATCGCTTCATTTTCGTTCCTAAAAAACAAGAGCCGCGGACCCAGACTGGCTTTCCCGCGGATTTTCCTTCTGGGAAAAGTAGGCAGAGGGCTGCAGTTGCCACGGCGAACCGGGCGAAGGCTAAGTAGCTGGCCGCGAAAAGCGGCGCGTTTCTTCCTCGTCTTGCTCCTCAAAAGAAGAAGAGAATCACGCAGCACGGCACGCCTGTGTCACCCGAGAGACTCGAGGCAGAAGAAAGCGAGACTGGGAGTGATACTCTCTGAGACAGGATTATTTCTAAACTTTTTCCAGGGAGTATATACTACGATATTTATCTGCAAAGAAGAAAAGTCGAGAGGCATCCTTCAGGGAAAACGTCCGGGTGGTATCGGAAGTCTGTGCCTCGCTTTTTCAATTCCTTCTTTTCTCTCCGCTCCGACTACCGTCACCCATTTCCACTGCCTCATTCTTTTTTTCTCTTTTCGCCCTAGCGTCCATCATGCTGTCCCTTCGATTTTCTTCCGGCCGGAAGGCGAAGAAACCTGCTGGATCCCGCTTTGCCTTCTCGCCCCATCCTGACTCCTCGCCCCGTCCTCTCTCCTCGCCCCGTCCTCTCTCCTCGCCCCGTCTTGACTCCTCGTTTGCCTCTTCCTCGCCTTCATCCTGCGCTGCTTCGAGGGGGAAACTCTCCAACCTAGTGAAGAAGCGACACAGAGAAGAGGTTGGCATTTCGAGCAGTGTACGGAAAAAAACCAAAAAACGGAAAGCGGGCGACAAGCGAGAAGAATCGGGACATGTCGAAAGGAGGCTCCACGACTTGCCTCTCCTTTCCGCCAGGAAAGAAGAAGGGGTTTTTGTGCCGTCCCTGTCTGCTCGAGGTAGTGGAGACGGTGTCTCGTCGGAGACGCGAACGGCTGAGGAGGCTCGTGCGAAGAAACGAGAGAAGAAGAGAAGGAAAAAAAACAAGACGGGTGAGACAGCGTCTGGAGAGCCGTCGGCAGAGCCTCTCCCGGTGGTCTCGGGGTCAGGAAAGAAAAGCAAGAAGAAACAGAGGGGCAAGGAAGAGCGACGAGAACAGCAGAGCGAGGACAAGGGAGAATATGCATGTGTTCCTGCGACAGGAGAGTCGGGTTTTCCTGCCTTGGAAGGAGAACGAGATGACCGGAAGCAAAAGGGGGAAAGACGCTCTCAGGGGATGAACCTGGACGAGAAGGCAATGTCCCGAGAGGGGGTCGGCAGACACAGGCAGGCGCTCGGCGCACAAAAATCTGCGCTTTTGCAGCGGCTGCAGGGAAGCCGGTTTCGCTCTCTCAACCAGAGTCTGTACACCTCAACTGGAGAGCAAGCCCTGGCTGCATTCACCAAGGATCCGTCACTCTTCCACGCAGTAGGCAGTTCGAGAATCAACAGTGGCGAAACGGAGAGAGAAAACACAGAACAGACCGGGGAAAACAATGTGTCGCACTGCACGCATATCGTTACATCTTCTATGTCGTCACGTCTGTATATATATCTATATATATTGTATATCCATGTGCATACATATATTCATGCATATACCGTTATTCGTATATATATATATATATATATATATATAGATATATATGCTCAGGCGTGTTCAGTTGCCTTTGTGTTTCACTGGATACTTTCGCTTCTCGGCTTTTCTACGTCTCTCTCGGTCGTCGTCCACGATCGTCTTGGGCAGGCGTGTTTAAGAACGTTTCGTCTTCTTTCTGTCCGTTTGACGTCTCTGCTTAGCTCGGTTTTCTGCTGTTTGCGTTTGTCGGCTTTTTCGCAGTACCACGAGGGCTACCGAGTGCAGGTGACACACTGGCCCTCGAACCCGCTCACGCACATCAAAGCCTGGGTTCGCCTGTTGCCTCCTGCGTGGATGTAAGTCTCGCCCTCGTCTATTTGTAAGGGTGAAAGATGCCGCTCTTCCTCTCCTTTAGCTGAGTTTAAATAGGGGAGATGCCTCTCTCTTCCGTCTTCAGTTCCCTTGAGTGAAAAAGAAACGTTTCTTGCCTGCGCTGGACGCTCTCGCCCTTTCACTGTCTGCTCGTCGCTTCCACCCTTGCGTGCACCAAAGCGAGCTCGAGAAGCTTTTCAAAATGTCATAAAGGCACATCGCCAGTTCCCTCGGCAAGCATAGCGAGGATTTCGGTGCCGTGTCTTTTTGTCCTTTCGTCTCTCTGCTTCTCTCCCATCCGCGCACGCACGCAGAATCGCCGACCTAGGCTGCGGAGACGCCGACCTCGCCAAGAGCTTCCCGGAACGGTACGTTTCCTCCACGCTTTTCTTTTCCTTCTCTCTTTCCGCTTCCGCCTCGCTTCCCGTTTCCTTCCCTTTCTTCCTTCTCTCTCGGCCACTTTTCTTCTCTCTAGCTATTCCGGCACATATGCGCTCATATTTCGCGTTTCCCTATCTAGCGTTCATTGGGTGCGCATCGACTCTCTCACATGCAGTTTCGTGTCTGTATCTTTTTCCCCTTCCTGACCCGCTTGTTTTTGTTTTCGGCCAAAGCAGCGCGCCGTTTCAAGTCTTCGCCGCGAAGGCTGAGCGTCTCGGAGGACGCAATCTGTTCGGCTCTTGTCATTTCATGGCTTCTTTCTCTTTTGAGGCACGTTCGCGTTGCGTTGTCTCGCCAGGAACATTCGCTCTTTCGATCTCGTTGCTGCTCGGCCAGAAGTTACGGCCTGCAACATCGCCCACGTAAGTCGCCCGTGTCTGTGCCGCCTGCTTTTCCCTTCCTTTTCGGCCTTCTCGCGTGGGTCGGCCGAGACCTCGGAGTGCGTCTTTTTTCCGCGCCGCTTTCTCCGCTTCGGTCGCTCATCTTCCGCCCCTTTGTCTCTGCTTCCGTGTGTGCCGCAGCTGCCTCTGGTAGCGGAGAGTGTCCATGCAGCGGTTTTCTGCCTCAGTCTCATGGGCCGGGACTGGCCGTCATTCCTGCAAGAGGCGCACCGCGTCCTCAAACCAGGGTGAGCCTCTCTCAGTTTCGAAGACGCACGCCTCTCAGCTGTTTCTTTGTCGTCCGCGGGACTCGGCGTGAGCTGCCGCTTTCCGTTGACCATCCTCGTGTGTGTATGTGGTGTCTCCGCTTCACCCTCCATCGCTACATGCCGCTGAACCTGGGCTGTTTTTTTGTGGCCTTATTCTCGCACAGGGGCTTGTTGAAGATTGCCGAGGTCACCTCGCGCATGCAAGACGAATCGGCTTTTATTCGGGGAGTCGAAGGCCTCGGCTTCTCGCTCACCCGCACTCCTGTACGGCCCAACCCACTTGCAGAGGATGCGCTGAGAGACGGGGGGCAAACGCGAAAATCCCGACAAAAACAAATAGCCCCTTACCACAGCTCGCGAGAAACTTACTGCGGTCGTGCGCAAAGATACAGGAAAAGAGACGAGAGAGAAGACGCAAAACGCACACAGGAGGGCAGAGGGAAACGCAACCATTGAGTCCAGAGAATTAGCAGAACAAACGAAACAAAGAGATTTTGGTGCATGCAGTGCGTACGGCTGTGCATGCGAAAAAGCAGAACAGGGATAGGTGCATGCAGTGTGTACGGCTGCGCGAGAGAAGAATAAGCAAAACCGTAGAGCTCGTCTCTCTCTAGAGCATTGCTGTTCCACGGAGAGCCCGGTGTTGCCACAGTCAGAGACAGTGGTATGAGAACGACTAGGGGGAGGCACGAAGAAAACGGTGCGTCATTCGAACCAGGTGACGACCCAAGAAAACAGAGATGTGATCAAGTCCGCCGGCATGTCTTTTATTCGACATCACATAACTCTGTATCTGCACATAGAAACAGAAGATAGTATACACGAATGCATACAGAGAAAGCTGGTCTACATCTCTATATGTAATACAAATGTACACATCTTTACATATATATATATATATATGCATACGCATGTACGGGCACTAAAGCCGATACATAGTCGGGTATCAAGTGAGTACCGTACGCCTATTGACGGGAGCGCATGGAGAAAACCTTTCACGCAGTTGCATGCATCTGTTTGGAGAGGAGAGAGTGGCATCTTTAATTTATGCTTTTGAAGAAATTTAGGTGGGCGTGGCTGAGGGAGTTCCAGCAGCCTGGCGTCTGACTGACGAACCCGACACGCGGGGGGAAAGCTGCAGGTACACTGGGAGAGCCGTGTTTGAAAGATTTTCTTTCCAAATAATTTACTTCAAATGGTATATTCTTCCGTCGGGCTGTGCGTTTCCGTTTTGCATGCGTTTACTGCGCCAGGAAAACATCAAGTCCTTCTTCATCCTCTTGGAGTTTCGAAGAGAAGGCGCACGCCAGAATAAAAAGCACAACACGAAGAGCTGCGGCGGACGCGCACGTCAAGATGACGCAGTGGAAGAACGCGAAGGGAAGAAGAGCATGAAGGCGTTGGGGAAAAAAGGAGGCAGGAGCCAGCAGCCGGTCCAAGCGTTCGATGCGAAGACAGATGGAAAAAAGAAAGGGGCGGACCGGCTCGAAGCGTCGCTGTTGCGACCGTGTATTTATAAACGCCGCTGAGGACGAGACGGAAGGGAGGGGAAAGATCGGGGACGCTGAAGCGGCCTTCCGCTCTACATACGACAAAAGCCAGAATCTACATATATATATATATATATATATATATATATATATATATGTATATATATGTATATATATGTATATATATGTATATATATGTATATATATATGTATGTATATGTATGTATTTTATGTATATATATATATATATATGTATACCGCTCGGTATATCCGTTGGTATTGGCAAAGATCCCTTTTGAATCCGTATTTGACCGGTGCACTGAACTTAATGTTCAAATGTTTTGTCACTGGCCTCTCTGTACCTCCGAGAGGACAAGTGCGTGTTTCGCGCAAGCAAAATGCCGCCCTTTTTCGAGCGCGAAGCCTGCCGAACTCGAACCAGACACTTGCCAAGCAATCGACTGCCAGAATTGCAAAGATGTTTCAACCTTCTCCGAAGCTATTGCCCTCGCTTCTTCGCGCTGCCAGCATGCAATATGTATATGTATATATATATATATATACATGCATACACACATAACGACAGATGAAATTATAATGATATACACACATTTAGAGAAGTTGAGCATTGAGTTTACCTAAATATATCTGCGCATGGGTAGACGTTTCTCCACAACTGAAGTCCGATTAGAGATGCATACCTATTCAGTTCACATTATATATATATATATATATATATGGAAGCTCAGGTTGAAACGCATATCTACATGTATCTGTGCCCATAAGTGTATATTATACACGTATTTGTAACCCGGTTTTTTCTACTTCGTATGCCTAAGTACGTTCTTACATACCTGTCTGTTGTATGCTGACCATCCATGCATGTCCGAAATGCTACCTGGCGATTAAAGATAGATCCAAGTGGACGTACAGCTCTAGGAAAAAGGCCAGAACGAAAGGTCCCGCAGCACACGAGATCGTCATCTGGTTACCTTGGCAATGTCGAGTTCTGTAGTGATGATGTAGAACGCAACTCTGAGCGAGGATTTTAGTCTGCATGGTTGCGAGACTTATTTAATTGTAAGTAGAAGAATTCTAAAACTTTTGGGAAGCTTCACGCTCTTGGAGGCGCAAGCGCGACAAACGGAAGAAGCGTTTGCGAACGTCGTGTCAACGGTCGAATGCTCTCCACCGCCTGCAACCAGAACAAGTTCTGGGTCGCGGATTACTCGTACACAGAGACAATATCTACTCATAATGTGATAATAACAATACATGGGTTACCTATAATCTTCATGTTTTTAATGCCGGGCGTGTGCGGAGGAGGTGGTAACTGCTGGTCTTTCCCGAATTGCCGGCGACACCCCACACGGAATCGCCGAGGGGAAACCAAAGGAGAGGAGATAAACGAAGAGAAGAGCATTTATTACACAAAAGGAAAACCGAGATAGAAAGAACGCAGAACGCCCTTCTCTTTGCCTTCTCTCTCTCTCTCTCTATATATATATATATATGCATATATGCAGATGGACGTAGAAACGTATACACACGATATATATCCTTATGTGAGCAGATGCATGGAAATCGATATATATATATATAGGCGGGGGCTTGCGTAAATATTTCTCCCAATATATGCACGTGAAAATATTTCTAGATGCGTATTTGTGTAAAACTGTATTAAAAAGTGTTGCGGTCCTTTAGGGGGGGGTCCAGTCGAGTGCACGGCTGTCGCGTCTCGCGGACAAGAATGTCCAAAAAGAAAACAAGAGAAAGTAATCCTCTCTCCGATGAGGTCGCAGAGCGGCAAAAATTCTTTCCCACGGAAAATTTTTTGAAAGAAAGAGAGCTGACGACGATGGGACTCGAACCCACAACCTTCTGATCCGAAGTCAGACGCCCTATCCATTGGGCCACGTCGCCTGTAACACCGTATGCCGCCTCTCGCCCTTCACGCGAGAGCGCGGTGCGCAATCCACCCCGGTTCCCTGCTTCTCGAAAGAAGCTTTTTCTCTTTTCTGCCGCCAGAATTCGAGTCGGAACAGGCCGTAACTCGAAAACGGAAAAGTGAAAGGGCTGCTACTTAGCGCAGGCGACCGTCTCCGGTTCGTCGCCCGTTTCAACGCAGGCGAAACGGCTCGGTGTCGAAGCCTCGCCTTGGCGCTGGAAACGCGCAGCGGGGCGGGGGGGGGGGGGCTGGAGGGTGTCGACAGTCCCTTCTCGCCGCGAGAAATTGTTCTGCTCTTCCAGCTTCGTACACGCTGTCTCAGTTTCTGTCTTTCTCTCTGTTTCTCTTTTGTCTCTTTTTGTGTAGGGAAGCCTCTTTAGGTTCCTGGCGAGGTGAGGAGCTCTGCTAGGCGAGGGGGGCGAAGGCAGCCAGGAGTCTCCGCATGCAGAAAAAGCGAGACGCGGGTGATGGCGCGCTGGAAGGCTTTCCGGAGAGAGGCGGAGCAGTTGAGTCTACACAGCGCGAGAGAGCCGACAGCGGTCGCAGCTGATCCGAAGAGTAGGAGAAAAGGCCCAAGACGCGCATGTGTGCCGAAAAACTACTGCGAAGAACGCAACGGTAGCCCCCGGGGAGACCTTTTGCTGGAGCTTCACATGCATGTATATATTGCTTGTGTTTGCTTCTCTGTGTAGGGGCGTGGTGATACATTTATTGGAGATCAGGGGGGATTTTGTTCAGTTGTGTGTGTCGTTCTTCTAGCAGGCATCCAGCTGGAGTCTGTCGTTTTCAGGAGGCGAGCAGTTTTCTCGTTTTTATCTCTACAGGAGCAACAAAACGCACACACAATAACAGGAGGAGGAGCTTTCTGGAGTCTCGTCGTCGCTTTGCACGCGGAGCTCTCAGGGCGCCACACGCACCGACGGGGCAGATTGTCGTGCCTTGGCGACGCTCTGCGGCTTCATCAGGAAAGAGAGAGAGAGTGAAGAGAAAGAAAGAGAAAGAGCGGAGAGAAAGAAAGAGAAAGAGTGGAGAGGAAGAGAAGGGGGCAGAGGCACGTTTTCTTCTCTTCCTCCCTCTATCTCGTGTGCGCTCTCGAAAAGGAAAGAACGCGCGTCGTCGAAGCCTCTTCTTTTTGGACTCACAGCCGCTGTCGAAATACAGGAAGAGACAAAAGAGCATCCTGGCACTCGCCACGGTCATCTCTTCTTCTCCCTCTTCGTCTCCCCTCTCCTCTCTCTCTCCTTTCTCTTTTCGCTCCCTCTTCGCTCTCTCTTCGCTCTCTCTTCGCTCTTCCTCCTCTCTTCTCTCTCTTCTTCTCCCTCTCTCCCTTCGCTCTCTCTTCGCTCTTCCTCCTCTCTTTCTTCTCTCTCTTCTTCTCCCTCTCTCCCTTCCCCTCTCTCCCTTCCCCTCTCTCCCCCTCTCTGCTCCCTCCGTCTTTTCCATCATGAGGCCCCGCGACGGCGCGCCTCCCTCGGCAGTTGGAGACGGCACGGCTCCTGTCTCATTCCATGCTGGGGCGCATGCCCCGTCGCTGTCTGCGGCCTTTCCCTCGTCAGATTCGTCTCCGTTCCCTCCGTTTTCTCCTTCGTTCGCCTCTGTCCCCCCCTCTGTCTCTCCGCCGGGGCTGCATGCGCGGGGACCTGCGGCCCAACGCCCCCAAGCCCCCGCGGGCGAGCCGGCGCCGCGCAGCGGCGAGGGGGCCTTTGTAGGCGAGAAATTAAGTCGACTGCATGCGCTTCGCGCGCGGCTCCAAAAGTCCGCTTCTGCGCCTGCCCCGGCTCCTGTCTCTGCGCACGAACGAGTCAGCGCCTTCGCGCAGCCCTCGGCAGCGTCCAGTGCGTCTCTCGCTTTCGCCCCTTCGGATGCCGCTGGAGGCGCTCCTCTTCCTCTCTCCAGCCTCGGGAGCAGCGAGGACTTTTCCCACTCCGTTGCCGAAGCAGGCGCCTCTTCTGCGCAGGCCGCCGCGCGTGTGTCTCCTCCTCGCGACGTCTTCGTGGCCCAGACGGCGGTCGGAGGGAGGGTCTGGTCGCCAGCCTCGGCGCAGGCTTCTGCCTCGCTCGCCTCTGCGGGCTTCCTGGAGCCTCAAGGGACTGCCGGTGGTGCGCCTTTGCAGCCTCAGCGCGACGGTCGCCTCAAACCCCCGCCGTCTCTCACCCAAAGCAAGCGGAAAGACCCGAGCTTCCCGGGACACAGAGAAGATCAGCCAAAGGCGGCAGGCGTCGCCGCGAAGGCGGCTCCGGTCGTGCCTCCCCCCGCAGTCGGCGCCAGGGCCCCTCGGCCAGGAGGCGGAGACAAGATAAGAGTTTTGGACACGGCGAACAAAAAGGTGAGAATGCGAAAAATAGGGGGGAGCAACGCGAGGAAAGAAACGAGTTAGGCGCGAACGAGAAAAGAATGGGGAAACCGCGTGAGTGTGCCTGAAGCGGTTTTTTCACTTCCCACGGTGTTCTGTCACTTCTCGCTTGGGTAGCATGGAGGCTTCTCTCTTGTCTCTCCGCCATTTCTTCCAGTCTCCATACTCCTTGGCCTACTCTTGCGCTCCCGTCTTTTTCTCCCCGCCCTTCCCTTGTCTTCAAATTCTTGCTTTTGTCCGCCTTATCGTCAGATCCTCGCTTTTTTGCTCACCTTATCGTCAAACACCCTTGTTTTGGTTTTTTTTCTCTTTCTCCCTGTGGGTCAAGCGTGTGTGCTCTCTGTTTTCCTCGGTCCCTCCTTCTTGCTCAGGCTGTGACTGCTGGTCTTCTCCCGGCCCCGCCTCCGTCTCAAGAAGGCGTTTCTTCGACCTCCGTTGTCTCCCCACAGTCGCCGGTTCTCTCTGCGGCTTCGCTCTCACCTCCGCTTGCTTCGTCTGCTTCGCCGGCAACTGCCGCGGTTTTGCCTCTTCCTGGCGGCAGACTGGTTGGAGACCTTCGCCACCTTCCCGCGACGCAGCCGAAGGCGAGCGCCCCACAGGCGAGACTCGGAGCTTCAGGTTTAGAGATAAAGCCCCGAGAAGGCGACGGCGTGCGGGGGGACGGGCTCGGCGCGGGGCTCCTCGGGAAGGCCGCGGGTGCCTCTGTCGCTGAGCGCGGCTTCGGCGTGGCGAAGAAAGTTGCGGGCTCTTTTCCTTCGACGCATGCAGGGAAGGCGCATGCAGCCGCGAAAGCCGGGGCTGCGGGGGGCCTGCTCTCTCGACAGTCGTCGGGGTCAGAGTCCGCTGCGGTCCTGTCCCCGCCCCTGTCGCATGCGTCTGCGGCAGCTGCCCCAGGCCTGCAAGAGAGGAGCGAGGGCGGCAAGGGCGGGAAGGACTTTGATGCTCCGACGCCGTTTGAAGAGTTGATGAGGCGGAAGCGCGAAGCGCAGATGGCCGAGAGGCAACAGGCCGTCGCGTCGCTCGCGCCTTCGCGGAGTGCCTCGCTAGGCAGCAGCGTCGGTGCGACGGCAGGGGGGGAGGCTGCGAGGAAACTGAGCGCCGCGCTGCCCGCGAATTCCCTCGCTGCCACGCTGGCTTCAGAGGCCGGAGGAGGCGCAGGCGCGCGCGCGGGGCGCCAGCAGCCAGGGTCTGTGGCAGGGAGCGTGCAGGCGCCGGATCGCAGAGGCGACTCGTCTGGGAAGTTCTCTCCAAAGGTGCCGCCGCGTCTCGGTTCGAAGCCGCGTCTGGGGTCGCCTCTCGCAGGCCCTGGGTCAGGCTCTCCAACCCAGACGCTGCCGCCTTCCGCGGCTGTTGCGTCCGCCCAGGGCGAGAAGCAGGCCGGCGCCCCGAGTGGCGTTGAGGGCCAGGAGGCGCATGCAGGCGAAGGTGATAAGCGCGTTTTCGCGGCGAACATGAGCTCAGGGCCTGTGGAGGGCGAGAAGGGGGCGACAGGCGTGTCGTCGCGCCCGATCGGTGCAATTCGAGAACAAGGCGTGCGCGGGCCAGAGACACCGATGCTGCCGTCTGCTTCGACGCCGCAGGTCCCCAAAGGCGAAGAGGAACGCGCCCCACGGCCGGTGCTTGGCCTCACAAGCGGAGACGGGACGGCGACCAAGACGGACGCGAAGGAAACCTCTCTCGCCCTCGCCGCAGGTTCACAGGGAGTTGTCTCTGGCTGCGGCCTCCCCACTGCAGGCCGGTCAGCGGCGACAAACGCACCAGCGCAGCATGCCCCGCCCCCAACCGGGCCAGTCTCCGCCGCGGCTGTGCTGAGAGGGCCACAGGGCGCAGGGGGACAGATGTTGGCGTCGCGGCCAGTCGCGCGTGACTCGGGGCGGGGCGAGGTGAAGGCGAAGGCGTCGCAAGGCGGCGCTGCGATGAACAGAGAGGGAGCGGGTCTGTCAGTGAGACCAGTCAATCCTGTTCAAGGCTCGTCTTCTTCGGCGAGAGCGGAGGCGGCGCTCCCGACCCCCTCTCTCCGCTCAGTCCCGACAAAAGGTGGCGTTGCGCAGCCCAGTGCAGCCGGAGGCGCAGCCGCGGCGACGGGGCAAAGCGGCGGTGTCGAGGGCCTGAGGAAGAGTTCGCACTCTGCTGCCGCGCCAGCGGTTGGGAAGGCCTCTTCTCCCGGTCTGTCTCAGGCTGCCTCTGTGTTCCCTAGTGGCCAAACGCATGGCGGCGTCGTGGGAAAGTCCAGTGTGCCTTCTCTCCCACAAGCCAAGATGCCGGAGGCGAAGGCGTCTCCAGTCGCCGTGAATGCTTCTGCGCCTTCTCTCGGTCTCGGCGCCGCAGCGCCGTCTGTGGGCGTCGCCGCGAAGCACCCCGCGAGGCCTCAACCCGCCCAGTCGGCTCTCGCAGCTTCGCTCTCTTCTGGACTCCTACCTGGTCAGAAGGCGGGAGGCGCGGCCGTTGGTGGGGAAACCAGACCGAAAGCGGCAGCGGATGCGGGCGGAAGCAAAGCAGCTGCGCCGGTTCAGGCGAAGGCTGCGCGGGCTCCGGCGACGCTCGTCACGAAGGGGAGGCGCGTCCCTCAAGCAGACGCACGCCAGGGTGGCGCCTCGCAGGTTCCAGGGTCAGCTGGGGCTCCCGCGGGTTCCCTTGTCTCTGCAAAAACCCAAGGAAACGTCCAGACGAAGGCAGTTGCCCCGAAGGCAGGGGCTGGCCCGCCTGCTCAGCCGGCCGGCGCAGCGCAGGCGGCTCTTGGCGCCGGCAGTGAACAAGGCCAGAGTGCGGGGAGAGCACAGGGGATAGCGCCTGTGTCCTGTGCTTTGAAACATCAGTAAGAAAAGAAAATCGTCAACCTCAGGACAGAAACCAGGGAGATAAGTAGATATACGGATTTTATATAGTTGCGTAGAACGAATGTAGGGAAATGTGTGGAGGCGTGTGGAGAGGCGGCAGCGGTCGGTGGGTTTGAGAGGGAAGATACGGAGACGGGTAGTCAGGTGGAGGGAGATAGGACGACAGAAACGAAGACGTGGAAAGGGAACTCGAGACGTGGAGATAGGCAGCCCGGCAGCAACACAGAAAGACGTAGAGAGAACGCGATGGGCGGGAGTGCCCCGGATGTCCCTCGGCGAGGACGTAATCTCTGTGTCGGGTTCCTGCGTCTTTGTATTTGTCAGAGAACTCAACGACTACTGCCACCAGCTGGCGACGGACCTCGTCTACCGCAGTCTGGCGTCGGACGCGTGGCCGGCTTCTGTGGGTCTCAGTTCTTCGCCTTCTCTCGCTGCCAGTGTAGCTGAGACTCTGGACATGATGAGCGCACACAGCGACCGTGACATGCGCGACAGGCTGCTCGACATCGATCGCGCTTCTTCGCCGTGCGGAGGCGCGGCGACTGCCTCGAGTGGATCAAACGCGCCGGTTGCGCGTTCAGCGATTGAGGAGATTCTGGGCCCGTTCCTGGCCTGTGCGCTCGAGTGCGGATCCGCCGACGCCGCTGCGGCTCCAAAAGACGCAGTCGTCCCCTTCGCTTCAATGGCCTATGAGGAACTCAAGGAGGGGGGTGTCGCCGCTGCTCTGGGCCAGTCGCTGGCGGACGTTCTGTTGCATGCAGAAAACGTGGATCTCGCAGACGCGGGTCAGCTTCCGCAGGCTGTCTCGCGTCTCGTCGCGTGGACGGAAGTGATGGAGAAACGCCTGTCGAGCTGGGGAAACGAATTCCTCAAAACCACAGGAAAAAAGCCCTTCACCAAAGGCACGACCTCTCTTTCTGCTCTCAGTCCTCTCCAGAATCCTCCCCTTTCGGGTTCGTCCAGTGCTTCATCCACTGCGAGGCCCGAGAGTGTCAGAGGAGCGATTCGAGGAACGGCCGACAGTCTACAGAGGCAGGGCGGAACGCCTGGCCAGGCAGCCAAGAGATTGAGAGCCGCCACCGGGTCTGTCTCAATCCAGGGACAGTGAACGAGAAACCGCCTTACAGAACATTGTGGCTGCTTCCCAATCGCCTGAGACAGCAGAGACCCTTCGGCAAAGCCTTGCGGGTCAGTTCTGGCTCCGGCGTAGTCGAAAGCATACAGCTACGTATCTTCGTGTTTTCTGCCGACACAGACAGTGACAAGGCAAGGGAGGGGTGAAAATGCTTGGTATTTTTCCACTTGTTTTCTCGGTGTCTAGGAGAGGCGAGGTAGAGAGCGAGACTGTGGCGACAAAGGATCACCGGTGCCCGGCGCGGTCGACGGTGTTTTACAAGAGGATTCGTGACCAGATTCCGAACCGAAAGGCGGGGCACATGCGTAGACGCGCCGTGCGAAGACGCATCACAGTGTGTTTTCCGTCGCTTCTTGACCCTTTGAAGCGTCATATATATATATATATATATGTTTTTCCCGACGAGAGAGCTTCAGCCCCCGTCGTCGAGCTACGTGGCCGGTTCCTGTTTAATGTTGGCTCCTTGTTGTTCTTGTCTGGATTCACGACTTTTTCGATGCACAAACCGCTTGTGTCTTCTGTTATCGACGGCCGTTTCACTTGGGTACATGCGCCGCTCTGTTGCGTGTCCCTCTGCGAACGTCTAAAGGTCACTGCACTGCTTGCCACAGTTGTTTTGCTCTCCGCTTCTGCCTGTCCTCCGCCGTCCCGTCTGCATCTCTTTTTTGGGCAGCTGGGTTTTCGCGCGACTTGCTTCTCTTTTGGACTCTCAGTTTCGTCTCTCTAGAGGTAGATTGTCCTTTTCCCTCTTTCTGAACTCGTTTTCTCTTCCCGGCGAATCGAGCTTGCACGCCAATCGTTTTAAACTTCGCATATGATTGGTCGGCAGTGAAGAGCGAAAGGAACCGAGAGACAGACAGAACGCAGAAAAGGATGGCAAAGAAAGAACGTCCCACGCACAGTGGGACTAGCCACGCGAACAACAGAGCAAGAAAGTGAGACAGAGTTGAAGCACCGAGAATAGGTGGTAGCTGCTTGAGAGCGAGACGCCGAACATGCAGAGGATCTCCTCGCTCATCCGGCATAGAACCCCTCTAGAATTGCAAGGGCCAGTTATGAAACGCGAAGCAAGAGTTTCCGCATCGGACGCGCGCTTGAGATATGGCCTACCAGAGCCTCAGCTTGACCCGCCAAACGTAAGTTCCCCGTTCCCGCAATAAGGACAGCATCGACTTCGCCATCTGCCCACAGCGTGTCCGGCAGAACGTTACCCGCAGATTCTTCTCGCCGGGTCTTGTGGAAACGCGACTCCTTCATTTGCTCAGTGAGTCCAGAGCACCCACCTGTCAGGAGACCGTCTTGTGCGTCGCCTACGCAGTGTGGACAGCGGCTCTAGCTTGGCAATGCTTTCGCATCCTTAAGCACCTCTCGCACCGTTGATTTCTACAGCAGTGTCCGCAGTAACTACTTTTCCGGGTGGAGGTGCGGATCGGAGTGTCCCTGACAGACGGGAACAGCGTCTCCCTCGGGAAACCGCGTTTTCTCTGGTTTTCCTAAAAGCCGGTGTGGAGGCCTAAACGCCGGATCGCTACGCCGGAACAGGTGTAAGTTCACCCTTTACGTCGAAGAGCAGAAGCACAATCTAGAATTGCCCGCCGTGATTTTGCAGGTTTCATAGAGACGAAACTAGTCCGAGGTTGGGACTCGCTTGGCGCTCGCAAACCTACGAGTTGCCCGGCTCCTCGTGTGTCAGGGTTTTTCCTATATGCATGATGCATCGGACCGGGCTCTCTTTCTTCCCTGTTCCACTCTCATGTCTTCGCGTACCAGCTTGAATTCCAGAACTCCCTTATTTCTAGCCTTGCCAGAGTCCCTAAAACAGTTTCTCTCACCTCCGGCTCTGCTACCTCCGGCGATCACGGCGCTCTGTATTGCTCGATGCCACTGACAGGAAACAGGGATTCCCTGCAGAGCTACTCCACCCCGAGGCGGATCAGAGCTCCATTTTTGCTGTGTGAGTCAAGTCCTGCAGACTTTCTCAGCCTTCAAGAAGACGTTCCCCCCAGAGACACAAGAAAAGCGAGTGCAGTACCCCTGCAAACGGATTTCAACGTCTCCTGCACTCGGTTCCTTTGGGTGTCTATACACCTGGCCGACGCGTTCAGCGTCCTCCTCGCTATGCAGTGCAGAGAGCGGCGGCGCGCCCGGCGCTCCATCCAAATGGTAGAGAAGCTGCAAGAGGAAAGCGGAAGCACATAACCCCGTCCTTCCTCCTCTGATAAGTGTTGCCTCGCTCCACGAAGGAAGTTGCCTGCTCGAGGCTGGCGAAACCCCCTTCAGCGGAAAACCCGTTTTCCTGGGGTGGTTGAGGCGCACATCGATGAATGCACCGGCCACGCGATGCCTCGAAACCCCTTCCCCCTACAGAAACCAAGGAGCAGCACGACAACCCTGTGTGCCTGCTGAAGAGGAGATTGCGACGGCAACTCCTCAGCAGTGCACTCAGCGCCGTCTGAGACTCCACGTACACATTCTACATGCCGGACCACAAAAACGTGCCTCGGCGTGCCGGCAAACATCTGCTTACCGATGTGTAGAGATACAGATGCAGAGACAGTGAGTTTGTGTGTGTTTGGAGTGTCTTTTGCAATCTCGGAATGGCTGTCACTGAACACGTCGCCACATAGTTCGGACAAATAAGGACGGCGCCGTTCTTCCCTGCTTTCGAGACACTGATATGTGCCCAGACACATACACGCGCGTTTTCTTCCACATTGGATTGCGGCTGTCCACAGAACGCGACTTCCGCTCGAGAGAAACTCCTGCATATGTTTTCGCTCTGCTGGACACGCCTGTAGTGTTTTCTGAGCTCTCAAACTGTGCGTGTCTCTCGCGGCGCGAGACACGCACGCGCAGGGTGGGGAGAACCCTTTCTGCTGCGAGTTGCGCGCGCAAGAGTGGCGTACCGAGGAAATCTCCGGGAAAATTGTGCGTCCTCCCGCTTCTCCGTGTGGGGGACGGTTTTCACCCCGGAGAAACGCCGCTAGCCTGCGAGAGCCCCGCCGTCCTTTTGGCCAGCGACAGAGACCTACACACTCGCATCTGCGCATTGTTGAGTCTTTCTCACAGTCGCTGACGCACGCGCACGCGCGCCTCGCAGTGGACAGGCGGCGCGAGAGCTGAGGAGGCGGGGGTGAAAGCGAGAGAGGCGGACGTGGCGGGGGGAGAGAGTGGACGGAGAGAGAAGGCTTCCTCTCTCCGGCGTATATACAGAAAAATAGGACGGAGGCAAAAGGTTGCGGAAAACAGCGATTGGCGGCGCTTTCTGGCGACTTGGCCCGCCGGGTTTCTCTCTCTTCCCTCGCCAGTTTCCTCTGTTCTCGCACATCCTCGTTTCCATTTTCCCTCCCGCCGTCTCGCTTGTCTCTCCTCTCTCTCTCGCTGTCCCCCCCTTTTTTCCCCAGCTGCCGTTTCCACCGGGCGAAGAATCTGCAGAAAGAAGACGCTCTGTGCGCAGTCTTCGCCTCATCGTCCCATCGCCGATCTTTTTCGTTTGGGCTTCTGGGCATCTCCGTCCTCCGTTTCACTCAACCCCGGGCAGAAAGGCTGGACGCTGTCCGGTCCCGTGTCTGTCTGAGGAAAGGAGAGAATGGCGGGCGGTGCCGGCAACTCTGCGCGCCATCGTTCTCTTCTCTGCTCTTCCTCCTGTTTCGTTGTGGAACGCGCGAGTGAAGAATAACTCGCTGCCGTGAAATCTTTGTCTCCGTCTAGGTTCCTCTTCCGCTCATTTTCTTCAACTGTTAGCCAACGCAGCCAGCCTCCTTTCCAGGAACTCTTCAAGGTGGAGAGACACAGAAGGATCGGCCGGCGGGGCGGGGACCGAAGCAGGAACAAGTCTTCTCTGGTTTCCTTCCCTCCCGCGGAAGTGCGACTTGCTCTCTCTCTCTGCTTCCCCTCTTCCTTTTCTCTCCTCGTTCACCCCTCCCCGTTACCCGCTCCCCGTTTGCCTCGCCTCACTCTGTCTCTTGCCCCCTAAAAATTTCCGCAAAGTTCAACCCCGTTCTCTCCGGTGACATTGGGGAGAGTTGTTTCCTTTTCGGCTCAGGAGTCCGGGGCGAGCAGCCACCAAACTGTGGAACGCCCTCTTTCTTTTGTCTCTCGCTGCCTGTCTCTGTTCCCCTTTTTTAAGTTCTTCGCCGTCCGCTCCGCACTGTCTCTCGGAAAATACGTCGGGTCCCTTTCGTTGCCTATCGCTCGTCTCCACTCTTTGCGCTTTCTGTTTCGTTCATAATCCGCATTCGAAATCCTTCTGATACAGTGAGTGTCTTACGAACGGATGCCTTTTGGTTTTCTTTCACGTGTTTTGGAGTTCCCTCCTTTCTTTCCTTGGCCTCTCTCCCAAGCAGTGCCTTGAGAGACGAGGGGGAAGGCGGAAGAGAGAGACTCTCTGTTTTCCCTTTCTCCGTAGGTTTCTGATTCTTCCCGCTCGTACCGCGTTTTTGTTTCATTCTCCTCTGCTGCCACCTGGTCTCGGCTGCCGCAACCCCGAGGGCCCAGTTGTCCACGGCTTCACCGTCTAACGGGTTCCTTCCTCCTCCATAACAGCCTCTTTTCCTGTTTTCTCTCCTGTGTCTGTTGCACGTCCTTTCCCCTGCTTCTCGTGGCTCCTTTCTCATTGTCGCCATGGCGGCGCCCGTGGGCGATTTGAATGCGTCGCTTCTCCATCCGTCTCCGGGCGGAGACGGTTCCTTCTCTTCGCTCTCTTCGCCAGAGCTGTCGCAGTGGCAGCCAAATGCAGAGCACACTGCGGAGATTGTCGCGCTCTTTGAGAAGGCCGGCTCGACGGACAACGTCGTCCAGCAGCAGGTAGCACAGGCGTTTCAGACGCTGAATGCGATGGTGGACGCGCCCTGCTACTTGACAGAAATCCTCTCGTCTCCGCAGTTTTCCACAGACATTCGACAGCTCGCGGGGCTGACGTTGAAGAGCAATCTCCAGCAGAAGCAGCCGCACTCGCTCCCCGCCTTTGTCTCGCTGTACATTCGGCCGCGCCTCCTCGCGGCGATCGAGGAGAACGAGAAGAGCGTGCGCTCCGCAGCAGGCTCCGCCATCACCTGTCTCCTGTCCCTCGAGGGCGTCGGCACCTGGCCCGAGGCGCTACAGCGGCTCTTCCAGCTCCTCGACGACCCGCGCGAGGACGTCGTCGACGGCGCCTTCTCGGCGCTCTCGAAGATCGTCGAAGACGCCTTTCCGTCGCTTCTGTTCCTCTCTTCGCACGCACGCGGCTTCGGAGCCTCTGCCGAGGGTGGAAGCCTCAGCCCCAACGAGGCCCAGGGCGACGCTGCGCGGGTCGGCGCCGCCGGCGACCGCGCAGGAAATCCGAGCTTCAACGGCCAGGGGCTCAGAGACGCCCAGGAGGGGCGAGTGGCCGAGCGGGAGGGCGGGGCGCGCGGAGTTGGAGCAGATGAAGAAATCCTCGCGCAGTTCTGCAACGGTCACCTCCTTCCCAAGTTGTTCACGCTCGCTCTCCCGCCACACAAACCGACCGTCCGCAAACACGCCATCGCGTGTCTGGGTCACTTTGCGCAGAACCGCGCCTTCGCCCCGCAGGAACTCTTCGAGGCTTTCTTTCCTCAGTATTGGCAACTTCTGGGCCAACTCGCGCAAGAATCGGATGCCGAGATGACGCGCTTCGTCGTCCAAGGAATGGTCCAAGTGAGTCAAACAGGACCGCCTGAGGGCAGAAGCATGCGCAAACACCCAAAAAGACCCCAGTTCCGCGCTCTCGTGTCTCGCGGGTGTTCTCTCTCGTCTTGTTGTGTAAACAAAAAGCTCGTGGTCGGCCTGCGTGTGCGCGTTGGTACCGCGCGACTCGAATTCGCGGCGGCGTGCGAGAATCACGGGACAGAACCGTCGCAGGTACATCGAGTGTGGGGCTGCGGGCTCTCGCTGTTTCTCCTTTCGCGCGGGGCTTCTCCAAGCGGGCGAGCTCTGTCTCTAGGGTGGACGCGTGCGTGCCTCTCAGCACTTCGTTTTTTACGCCCCGGTTTCGTCCCCGGACGCCGCGCGTCTCCAAAGGCGGCACCGCGAGTTCACACCCTGCCGAGCGATTCGCCGACAGCCCGGACGTTGCCTCTTTTTTTCCCCGTTTTTTCCCTTTAGGTTGTGGAAGTACGCCCAGACGTGGTGTTCAACATGACGAGCGGGGAGGCAGTTTTGTCTTTCGTGGTCCGTTGCTGTGGCCACGAAGACTACCGTGTGCGCCTCGACGCCGTCGAGTTCTGGCCCGTGCTGCTGCGAGACTCCGGGTACCACCAGCCGCTGCACGACTACCGCGATCACGCCCTGGAGCTTCTCCGGCGTCACTTGCCGACGCTGTTGCCGCTGTTGGTGAAGAACACGACTTACCACGAGTACGACTACCTCTGCATGGACCCGTCGCAGCTGGAGGACGACAACGCGGAGGTCGCAGACGAGGCTCGGGACATCAAGCCTCGGTTCCACCGGCAGACGGGCGGGGCCGGCGAGGGCGCGTGCGAGGAAGACGAGGAGGAGGACTCGCGAGGCACCTGGGGCGACGGCTGGTCGGTGCGGAAAGGCAGTGCTCTGGCCCTGGACCACATTGCGTCGGTGTATCGCGAAGCTGTCTTGCCTGAGGTCTTGCCGTTGATTGAGGCGAGCCTCGTGGACGCGAACTGGGAGCGGCGGGAGGCCGCCGTCCTGGCGCTCGGCGCCCTCGCGCAGGGATGTCAAGACAGCTTGGAGCCGTACCTGCCGAACGTGTTGCAGTTTCTGCTGAACCTGTGCGACGACCCCAAGCCTTTGCTGCGGAGCATCTCGTGCTGGTGCGTGAGTCGGTACGCCGCCTGGATCTGCCGCCACGAAGAACAGTTCCTGAAGCCGGTGCTCGTGCAGATTCTGAAGCACGTGCTGGACCGGAACAAGCGAGTGCAGGAGGCCGCGTGCTCCGCCTTCGCAACCGTTGAGGAAGAAGCCTCGCTGCTCCTCGCGCCGTATCTCCCGGACATCCTCTCCACGCTGAAGCAGGCCTTCTGCTTCTACCAGACGAAAAACCTGCTCATCCTGTACGACGCCGTCGGTACCCTCGCCGACTCCGTCGGGTCCGCCCTCGCCACCGAGGCCTACAGCCGAGAAATCATGGAACCGCTCTTTGGAAAATTCCAAAACATCAACAACTTGCAAGACCCCGGACTCATCGGCCTCTTCGAATGCGTCACCAACTGCGCAACCGCTCTCGGTGCATGTGAGAAAGCTCCCACTCCAAAGCTGCACTTGCAAACATACTTACATGCGTATATATACATGTAGATCGAGGCCAGGAAACCGCCCAACAAAGCAACGCATCCCCAACGCACAAGCGTCGTGCCTATATGTATATATATATATATATATCTGTGTCTGCAAGTATAATGTATGGAAATGTAAGCATGTGCATATATATATATATATATATATATATATATGTTTGCGTGCAGGGATGGATACATGCGGAGTGAGACAGTCACATGCAACAGCTGTTTTTGTGTGTAACCCTTGTTCCTGTATTGTGGTCTCGCCACAAATCGTCAAGGCTTGATGCTTTCTCCTCAGAGTGGTGTTTGGAATGGCCGGAGTGGCGCTTCGCCTCGCGTCTCCGTGCTCCGGTTTTCCCGCTCATGCGAATCCGGTTCTTTGCACGGCTGTCTGGGCCCCAGTCTCGCGTCGTTTCCACCGCGCGCAGACGGCCTTTCTCGGTTGTGAGCGTGTACGCCCTTGTGTTTGCTCTTTTTCTCTGCAGATTTTGTGCCGTACGCTCAAGCGGTCACTGAGCGCTGTGTGTGGATTCTCATGGAGTCTCTCACGCAAGTCGACCGATTCGAGAAGGGCGAGCAGGTACGCTCCCGTCGAACGTGGAGCGCGTCTTTCGGTTCTCGGTCTCAGTTTCACCTCTCGGGCCGTTGAAACGTCTCCCCTTCTTGCTCTTCGCTCTGCTTCGAGGCCGCGTCGTTTGCGTCTTGTCTTTCTCAGGGTGGGTTGTGGCGCTGTCGCGTTTTGTGTCTTTTCCAGGCAGAACGCCCGTCGAGGGATTTGATCGAGTCCTGCCTGGACCTCTTGAGCGGCGTCACGGAGGCTCTCGGCCCGGAGATGTGCGAGCTCTTGGCGCACCAGAACTTGAACTTCCTTCCGCTGCTGGTGCGCTGCTGCCAAGACTCTTCGGCCGGCATGCTGCAGTCGTCCTTCGCTCTCGTCGGCGACCTCTCCAAGCACTGCGTCAAGTTTCTCCAGCCCCACCTGGCTGTCCTCATGCCGATTGTAAGGCGACAAAACTTGGCGTCTGGAAAACGTCCAGAGACGGGGCAACCGGAAAAACTTGAACCGCCGGCGCGCCTGTCGTGGGCAAATGCGAAAAAGCGCGGCGTGTGGGTGCGCTGGCCGAGGCGGAAGAACCACAACGAAACACAGTTTCAAGCCTTGGCGAAGACAAACCGAGGTCTCCAGTGTGCGTTTCGCCACATATAGGGACGCGCAGAAGCGTGCAAAGCAGCTTGTGGCGGATGCGAATCCTTTTCTCGTGCTATGCTTTCCGTGTTGCAGCTGTCTGAGCACCTTTTGCACCACGCGACGAGCGTGCAGAACAACGCAGGCTGGGCGATCGGCGAGTTGGCCCTTCGCGCAGAGCCGCAATTCATCGAGCCCCACGTCGACAACATCGCCTCCAAACTCATCGGCATCGTCAACTGCCCGGAACTGCATCGCTCACTCCTCCAAAATGTCTCCATTTCCCTGGTAAGTTCCCATCCACCTTTTTTTGCGCGCGGCGCCTCACCGCCCCTCGCTGGCCTCTGAGTTCCCGCTGGAGCCTCTGACGAGCCTGGAAGACGTCGGCGCGCGCACGTTTGAGCCGAGGCGACAGGCTGCCGTGTATATCAGTGTATCTGCCTCGCGGGTTCGGGGTTTTCCCCGACCACTCTGGGAAGAGCCCGATAAGCGTCTCTCTTCTGTTTCGCTACGGGCAGTCGCTCTGACCCTGTTCCCCTCTCGCTCCTGAGCGGGTGTCGTTCTGCCTCTCGGACGCCTGTCTCTGTTTTCGGCGCGGATGTGTGTCCAGGGGCGACTTGGAATCGTCTGTCCTGCGAAGCTCGCGCCTCACCTGGGCGACTTTTTGCAGCAGTGGTGCATCATCATGCGTCACGCGAAGAACGACGAGGAGAAGGCGAACGGATTCGACGGTACGGCCCTTCCTCAGTTTCTCTCTGCTCAAATGCGCGATTCGTCTTTTTCTATGCTCTCCACCGCGAGCGCTCTTCTCGTGGAAAGGCGAGATGCAGTTGGCGGTCACGCCTCCCAGCACGTTTGTCGCCCCTCCTCTGTCCAGGCGGGATCCACAGAGGTGCCTGTTTTGGTGTGTTCATCATTTCATCTTCCTCCGCATGCATCCCTACAAGGAAGTTTTATACATACATACATCTGTATACATATATATACATATACATATATATACATATATATGTACATATATATGCTCTGGCGAGGAAGGTGTGCCCCGTGTCTTCGAACGCCCTGCAACTGTGTGTCGTGCGAAACGCTGGCTTGCCATGGCGAGTGTCTCTTGTCCACAGGTGGATACAGTTGGTTTCGCTCTCTGCCGCTTTGTGGTTTGCTGACTGCCTTTCCCGATTCTCAGGCATTTGCTCTCTGATCGAGCTCAATCCTGAAGGATGCAGGGACTGTCTGTACGAACTTGTCTTCTGCATGCTCGCCTTCCAGCCTTGCCCGGAAAAGCTGAACCAGAAATTCGCAATTGTCCTTCAAGGTACCGCGCTGCATGCACCCGCGTGTCTCTCCACTCCCAGGCGTGCACCTTTATTAAACAATACATGTATATGCATATATATATATACTGATATATAATTGTTTATTTATAGATGCAAGTGTTTCTGTGGGTCAGTTGTAGAGGGGTGCATTGAACAAGGACTAGGTATCGCTGCAGAGACGTGTTTTGCAGGCGCATGCAGATGGACGTCGTGGCAAGAAGGAAACAACAGTCTTTGAAACCAGCGTGGGTTGCGAGGGTGTCTCCACTTCTTCATCTGTACGTCCACATATGTCCCCTCCTCCCTTTCTGTATCAATGGGGAAACGCGTAGCGTGTGCCTGTGTGCACAGATGGAAGCAAAAGCTTGTGGGGGTGGATGTGCGCGTGTTGTGACTGCTTCGGTGTCTCACCTTTCCGCGAAAAGTCGTGTCCCTGGTTCCCCATGCAGCGTTGAGCCGAAAATATCCAGATCAGTGGCGGGCTCTCCACGACACGACACAGACCGCTTCCCCCTTCCTGCCTCCGCCCATGCAGCAGGCCGTCCAGCTGCGCTTCTTCTCTGCTGGCCCGCAGCCAGCAGGGAGTCTTCCGAACATGAACACCCACTCCTAATTTCAGTTTCCCCGCGCGGGCAGATGTGCATGCACAAAGAGCCGCTGGGCGCGCGTCGGTACGCGTCCGTGCCTCGCAGCTGAGCGTCTCAGACAAAAAGGTGCTGACGCCTGTATCTCTCTACGTCTGTGTAGAGGTGTCGGTCGCGTTCCACGTTTTCATGCATATGTGTGCACGTCTCCAGATGCGTGTGTGTGGACTGCGCCGGGGAACCGGATGTAGGTGTGCATGCACCAGTTTTGCGGGGGAGCAAAGCGATCCGGCCTGGCAAATTCGCACCTCGTCCAGAGGTCAGCGGCCAGCGCGTGTACGAAGCGCATTTGCACAGCATTTGTGTATCTGAATCCTACATGCGGGTGAGGCGACAGGGACGCGGGCGCCGGCGCTCAGGTATCCAGGGCGTTTGAGGACGCCGACTGGAGGCGCGGGACGCACCCCTCTGGAGCCTCTCGATGCCCTCTCTTGTAGAGATCTCCTAGTTAGGTTCCACACAGTTTTGTGCGCGTTCCTCCCGCGACACACAGTGAGTGCTTCGTCTCTGCATCCGTTCGGTTGTTCCCGCCGATTTTGCTGCTTGCATTTCGTCCACAGAATGCACACAGACCTCGTTGTTTAGCGGATTTTCTCACTCTCCAGTTCGTAGCTTGTCGCGCTTTCCACGCGCGGGCTTCCGTGGCCTGGCGTGCAAAGGCGGTTCGAGCCGAAACCAGCGCGCCTTTGCGCTCGGCGTCGGGTTTTCCGGTCCTGTGTGTGTCGAGGAGTGTAGCCACACGCACATTTGCATATTCACGTGTATATAGCCCTGCAGCCATGCACACCCGTATAGGTACGTTATTCTGGAACTGCTGACGTCAACGTGACTCGTTTCGTGCCGTTGTCTCCGATTTTTTCCGCCCTTTTGTTTTTGTCTCCCTGCGTGGTCGCGACCGCAGTGGAGGGCCCTTGCTTCGTGCCCACTTCTTCGCAATCCCTCGCCTCTCTCGTTTTGATGCGGGTTTTCAACGTGAGTCCCGCGTCTCTTTTCTCCTCGCCCCCCTTCCTGTCCTCTGCCCTCGTTCTTTGTCTTTGCCGTCCTCTTCCGCCGTTTCCGGCCGTCCCCGATCCCTTCCTTTTTGCTGGTCTCGCTTCTGCGCGTGCGCGGCGCCCTCTACCCCTGTTCGCAACTCCGTCGTCGAGTTTTTCGTTTCGGCGTGAATGGGGGGAGAGCAGAGAGAGGCGACAGGGAGGGAGAACGAGTCCGCGAGAAAGGGACAAGAATCCGAAGGCGCTTTTCAAAGAGAACCAGTTGCCAGCCCTGTCTCGTTGGTCTTCTGTCTTCTCTCATTCGTCGTCCCTCCGCTCGTCGCTGTACAACTTTGCTCCAGAACTGAGAATTGACAGGTCACCATTAAGCTCTCACCGTGGGCTTTTTAGTGCTGGGCGACGACTTGGGGGAAGAGGCGACTTCACATGTGCATGCGTGCTTGTATACTGGAGTGTTGTGTGTGCACATCCACGTGCGTATACAGATATGCGTCGATCATGTTCTCGTCTTTGAAGTGCAGGGCGGCGGAGAGAAGCCTCTTTTACCTCTGTGAATAATTGTCCACGTGTGCGAAGACCGTTTCTGTACTAGTGGGTTTTTAGTTGTAGAGGTGTGAAGATTTTACGTCATTCTGTAACCGTGTATGGCGTGTGCAACTGCACACACAATCGCGTCCGGTTGTTTTTTCCATGAACAGTCCCCGTTTTTCGATAAAGTGCATGCAGTTCAGGCGTTTGTTAGGGAGTCGTATATATGTAACCGAAAACACAGCACGCAGCCTACACAGATCCATGTCTATGCTGTACATGTTGTTTGGAAGACTTGTGTATGCATGTGCAACTGTATGGGTATGCTTATATAGAGACGCATGCATGCATTGTGCACACGTTTTCTTGCCGTCGCACCGAGCACGAGATGGCGACACAGCCAACATTTCTGTTTCGGCCCCTTTTGTCGGGTGTCGCGAATTCGAATCGAAGAAACAGAATCGCCTCCCGTTCTGTCTCGTACTCGAGTTTGCCCCTCCGCACTTCAAGCATGGCCGCGTATTTCGATTTAGGGTTTCAATAGGAGTCGCTTTAGCCATTCTCGACTCAGTCGATGTAGCCTCTTTATCGCTGTCGCTTTTGCGCCGCCGATCTGGAGCGGAAAAGGACACAAAAACCGTGTGTGCTCAGCTCTCTCTCTTCGCAGTACCAGGAGACCCAATGTGAACAACTCGTGTGACCCTGTCCCCCTACCTCGCACCCATGGAGACACATGTATACATATATGCATACGCAATTATATATATATATATATATATAGTTAGGGATCGAAGATCTAGTGAATGGGAACCTCGAGTTAGGTATATATCTCAGTAGCTACCTGCCGATTCGTCGCCATATAATGCCGGCGTCTGGGGCTGGTACGTCCTCTCGTCTGCGATCTTGCGTTTGGAGTCACGAAGTCAACGAATTTCCAACCCGCCAGCACGCGCTCCTGAACCGCCAGGTAGCCGCGGATGCACTGTGACAGGGAAGATGAAAAGAGAGGAGCACGGCGGAGAGAACGCTGCTGTTGAGCCCGCTGCCTCAGCTGCGCGTCTTCTAGACCTGCGGAAAGGTTTCGCACTGGAAGATGCAGGTAAACAAAACGCATGCAGTGAAAAAACGGCGAGGTCAGAAGACACCGGGCTGAGGAGAGCGCTGCTTTACGCCGAGTTTTCTGGGTTCTTCCCACGTCTTGTTTTTCTGTCTGCGTTCTGCGTGGCAGGGCTGTGCCTTTTTCCTGGCAGTAAACAACCGAGAGAAGCGCGTTCGCGCCTGCTGTTGTCGAGTGTGCAGGAGGTCTGGACCTATCCCCCGGTGTGCGAAACAGCGCACGCCCTCTGCGTGGAGAAGAGCGAAAAGCCGGCGTCGAGACTGGACTTCCTTTTTCTTTCGAGGAATGAAGCACTTTTGAGTCCGGCTGTTTCTCTAGAAATGCAATCAGGAAAGGCTGGCGAGACTTGAGCTTCTCTGGTCGCTCTTCGCGCGCCGGGGCCCCGTCAAGTGTCGCGACACCGGAGGGCCTGCTGCAAGGGGCACGAGTCAAGATCTCCCGTTGCGGTGTGTAAACATGTCTTTGGAGCAAACCAAACGCAATTCCCCAGAGCTACTTATCCCCTCGCGCCTCGTGCGGTGTCTTTCCCTAGAAAATTGTGTCGACAGCCGCCGAGTCTCTGTCTCAATCTCTCTCGCTGGGCGCAACTCGCGTGTCTTGCGTTCGCCTTCTTTGCCCTCGCCACTCTCTTTCTCTCTACGTTTATGTCGCCTCTCTTCCTATGTCTCTCTCGTCTTCACCCGTTCTCTTCGTCTCCGTCTCGTTTTCCTGCCGCTGGACTATCTGCTTGTTTTCTGTGTGTCTGTTCTGGCCGTTCTGTTTCCCGTCCTGTCCCTGTTGTCTCCCGCGCCTGTCTTGTTCATCTATGCGGCCTCTAGGTTTCGTTCCTTCTTTTGTCCACGCCGACTCGGCGTTATCTCGCTCTTTTCCCCTCGCAGAATCGCCTTTCTACAAGTTTGCTCCGCGCAGGCTCGCCCTCTTCCTCCCTTTTGCCTCTCCTCTCTCGGCCTTTCCGCACTCTCCCACCCTGTGTCTCTGCCTCTCATCTCTGCCTCCTTCTCTCTCTCGTACCATCTCTCCGTCCCTCTCTTCTTCCATCTATTCCTCCCTCTCTCCTGCATGCGCCTATCCATTTTCTCGTCTGTCTACCTCGTGCGCTGAGCCTTCTTCGCGCGCTTCGGGCGGCGAGCGAAGACGCTCGCCGCGGAGAAAAACAGCCACAATGCCTGTCCAAAGAGCACAGAAAGCAGCAAGGGGAGAAGAGGAGGCTGAAGGCCCTCCTGGAGTAGACATAGAAAAACACAGCGCAGCACATCCCGCGTTTCCTTCTTCCTCCCGTGCTTCTCCCTCCGGCTCTTCTGTCTCGGTTTTTCTCTCTACTTCGATTGGCTCGGCTCTTTCCTGTTCCGAGGCGTCTCCTTCGGACGGCCCGCAGGCGAAAGAGGGACAACAGAGGAAAAACGCGGAGGCCGAGCGTGAACGAGAAAAGAGACAGGAACAGAAACGAACGGCGCCCTTGAGCATTGTCACCTGGAATGTCAACAGCATCGCTTCCCGGATTCGAGACACTCGCCAGTGGTTTTACTTCTCTAGTTTTCTCCAGAAGGTCAATCCGGTGAGCTCTGTCTCTTCCGTTTTTTCCTGAACCTTTCCGTCGCCTTTGGCCCATCCGCCTTCCACGTGCCCCGCGAGTCTTTCTCGGCTGCGTCCTTGGCCGCTCCTTGATTCCTCCCCTCTGGTTTACCATCCTGTCCTCTCTGGGCTCCTGGCGTATTCCTCCATGTTCGTCCGCTTTGGTCACTTGCTCCTCGTCTCCTTTTTCAGCTCCACCGCTTCCTGCATGTAGCTTGTCCTCGCGCTTGCTGCCGCATGCAATTGTACAGGACATCCTCTGTCTCCAGGAAGTCAAATTGGCGGCTCATGGCCCCCCTGGTACGCCCTACCATATTTCCCTCTTCTTCGCTGCGTCTTCTCCATCTCTGTTTTCTGCCTCTCTTTCTTTTACATCCCTTTCTCCTTCTCCATCCCTTTCTTCTTCTCCATCCCTTTCTTCTTCTCCATCCCTTTCTTCTTCTCCATCCCTTTCTTCTTCTCCATCCCTTTCTTCTTCTCCATCCCTTTCTTCTTCTCCATCCCTTTCTTCTTCTCCATCCCTTTCTCCTTCTCCATCCCTTTCTTCTTCTCCATCTCTTTCTTCTTTTTCTTCTCTTTCTTCCGCCTCTCGTTCTTCTTCTCTTTCTTCTTCGTTTTCTTCGCTTTCGGTAGTCTCCCTTACTTCGCTTTTCTCCACTTTCCTCTTGCGCGCGTCTGCTTCGTGTCGCCGCACACGGACCCGGTCCTTTTTGTGGGGTGTCTCGTGCGTTTCGGCGCGTAGGCGCAAAGCGCGGCGATGGCATGCCGCGAGACCGATCGCGGATAAAGGAGTCGGACAAGGTCAGCAGCGTGGAGGCGCGGGAAATCAGAGAGGCACTCAACACCCTGCTTCCCGACCACAAGTTGCTCATCTCGCTGGCTGATTGGCGATACAGCGGTAAGGCTTCGATTTGCCTCTGTCGCGTTTCTTCAGCCGCTAAAGGGCGAGCGAGACTCACCTCGCAAATTGCGTGCTTGTCGCCTGTTCTCTTTTTCCGTTCAGGACAGATGATGTTCATTCGAAACGACCTCCCGGTACGCACCTACACTCCAACCACCTTCAACCACTCCCTGGCCGATTCATCCGTCCATAAAGGCTAGTTCATTCGTGGTGTTTCGACCGAAATGTACACACATGTCCATATTGACATATAAACTATATATATATATATATATATGTAGGCATAGAGGTTTTGTTTTATATATACATACATTATGTATACATACCTGGATATAGGTAGATCTGCGTAGGTGTGTGCGTAAATAGACCCATGAATGCGTAGACCGACAGACACGTGAATCCGTGTAAATACACCTCAATCGTTTCGCGCAGAGTCGCCCTCCTCACCTTCGGTAAAATGTGTCTCCGTGGACGCTGAGAGACAGCGAGAAAAAGAGACATCAGTGGGATATAGGGAAGAGCGCGGACAGCCTTCGCTGGCGACGAAGCCAAGTCGGCAGACTGGTTAGAATCCCGCATCTACCCGTGTAGACGAGCACAAGTGCGCACATCTGTCGGATTTTCCTTATTCCTTTTCCACGTTTATGTCTTTGCTTCTGCTCCCGCCTTGATTCTTATCGCGCTTTTACCTTTCCTCTGGTTTACCGTTGTCCCCGTGCAGGTTCGCTCGCTGCGATACAACCTCGCCCTCGACGGCCGATCAGCACACGAACACGATCCCGTGGGACCTCGAACGTTGCTTCTCTTCTCGTTCTTCTCGTGGTCTCTTCTCTTCGCTTCTTTTGTTTCTCGTCTTTGTCTTCTCTTCTCTCCTCGTGGATCTCTCCTCTTTTTTCCCGGCCCTGAGTCTCTTTTCTGCGCCAAGCACTCACGTTCGCCGTTTGTTGGCGTTGTTGATGCTTTTCTGCTTATTTTCTTCAGTCTTCCCTGTGCGGCTCACTTTGTTTTGTGATTTGCCTCTCTCAGTTGCGACTTTCGTCTATGCCGTCGGACTCCGCCTCGTCCGTCTCACCCGCTCCTGTTTGCTTTCTCGTATTTGCTGTCGTGTGTGGTCTTGACATCAGCATTGCGTCTGCTTCCCTCCTTTCCCCCCCGGGAACGAAGATCGTAACAAGACACAACCGCCTCGAGTACCTTTGTCAGATCTATCCTTAACCAGATCTTTGTGTACCCATGTCCATAGGCATACATGCATATGGTTTTATGCCACAGATGTGTGCGTAGAAGTAGGTGCGTGTATGCCCACTCTCTTGTGTGCATTTCACTGTTTACATACAATCTGCGTGTGGAGCCAAGCACTGTTTCTTTCTCGGGATGTTGCTTTCTCGCTGTGCCTGTCGTCATCAGGAAGGGCGCATCATTCTGGCGGAATTCAGTCCGTTCTGCGTTCTCACGACGTACGGCCTCCTTCGCACGCGCCACGTTTCAGAAGGCAGAGATATACCACAGTGGAGATGTGTGCGAATCACAGGAGACAAAAATGTTCCACTTTTGCCTATTCTGTACACTCGGATTCCACAGCTCCACTGCGCTCACACACTGTACATATATATGTGTATATAGGCGCACCAATTTGCGGGCACCACATTTCTGAGATTCGCTGGAGGTTCCTCGGCCGATGCATGCCATTTCTTGGTGTCTTTCTCTCGCTCCATCTCTCGCGCTTCCTCTTCTGTGTTGTCTCTCGGTGATTGTAGGTACAGCCCCAACAACGGCGGCACGCCCAAGTCGTTCGAGAGGAGGCGGCTCTGGGACGAACGCATGCTCGAATTCGTGACCCAGTGTGCGTCTTTTCCCCACAACGCGAGTTACAACTCCGCCTATATACCTATACAAATCTACGTTTACAGGCATATGCGTGCAGTTCGCTTTGAATACGTGGAGGCGACGTTATGTCTTTCCAGCGCCACGTGAACCTCTCTGTTTAAATATATCTGTATCTACATATACATCTTTATGCGTATATATATGTATGTTGGAGCAGGGCGCCACGCGTCTTAGCGCTCAAAAGCCCGATGGTCTTGTGAAGGCCTCCGGTCACTTCTGGGAGAGATGCAGTCATTCGCCCTTCGTTCTGCCGGCATGGTTCGAAACCTGCACATGTAGATGACCATCTCCGCGTCCATTTTGTTGCCTGTGTCCTTCCTCGGACTGTTGTGCATGCAGTGAAGAAGCCCCTGGTCTGGGTCGGCGACCTCAACTGGTACGCCCGGCCTGGCTGCATGCATCACAGCGCACTGGTGACTCTCAGGGACCCGTATGGGAATTAGGCAGACACCCGTAGATTTATGGATATTCGTATATAACTGTATGTATACATATATATGTATATATGTAAATGTGTGTCGATGCATGCGGATGTAAGCCGGAGAGCTTGAGAACAAGGAAGGCGGGGAGTGGAGGGGTAGTGGACGGGCAGAAGTAGCGACGAACGGAGAAGCCTAAACGCAGATCCAGCAGAGGACCGGGGGCTCCATACGTCCCCTGCGTTTCCCGTGTTTTCTTCGTTGCTCATGATCACCTTCCCGCCCATGGCTGGCACGTCGCTTGCTCCCTGTGCGTTCTGTTCTTTGGTGTTCTCGCCTTCTCTACAGCGCCCCAGAGGATATCGACCTTTCGGATCCGGAACAATTTCGCTCGGTCATCCACGAAAGTGCCGACGGCACAATTGATCCGGTAACCTGCCTGCTGGACTCTCAACCTTTTGCATGCTTTGCGTGCTTTGATTGAGCTTCCTCTACTCTCGTCTCCCGACTTCTCGTTTCACGTTTCCTTCACTTCTCACCTGCTGAGGTGTTTCGGGAAATTTGTGCGGGCTTGCCGCGAAAACGGATCGGTCTGTTGCGGCGAAGGGGGTCGCGCCGATGCGAGCGACATTCGTGGCCAGAATCGCCCGACGGGGCGCGCGCATTCGCGATTGCATACGTGCGATGTCTCCTTGCTGCGTGTCAGGACAACATAGGACAAGCTGGGTGCACAGACGCTGAGCGACGGCGCTTTCGGGCGATCCTCGAGCGAGGGTGGGACCAGTGCATGTGTTTGAAAGACTGTGAGATGTCTCGCGTGGAAAGAATCAGAGTCCAGCGCCGTCCATCTCTCTCACTCGGGAGACATACAAAAGAAAGTCGAGACATACAGACACTGGGTACACGATTCATAGCACTGTGTATGCACACGTAGGATAACGATATATTTTTATGTGGATGTGGATGTGCGTGCCTCGATTGGCATACAGGGTCTCGTGTACGGAGGGTGGATGCAGGTGCTTTGAGACGCCCACAGGCGTCATGTGCATTGCTGTGTATTTCTTGTGTATCCACCTCTGTGTGCAAAGCTCCGCTGGCTTCCGTCCAGGTTTATTCGGTTTGCAATTCACCAGCATGCACGTGCATGTTCCTAGCACGCACAAACGTATACATCGGCATATGTGTGTTTTTTCTGGGCATTTTGCGTAGGCCGTGTTGGCTCTTTTTTGAGAATTGAGATGCATCTCGGCCCTCGCTGACCTCTTTTCTTTCTGGCAATCCCCGTACTGCAAACGCAGCAAAGTGTCCGTTGTGTGATGGTCTCTCCGTCCCTTTCGCTTTCTGCCTTTTTTTTTTCTTCGACCTATACTTTGTTTCCGTCCCTTTGTCTTTTTCTTCTGCTCGGCCGCAGGAACCTCGTGGACGCCTTCCGGGAACTCCACCCACGAATGGAGCCGCCCCCGCTGGAGAGCGCCGAGTATTCTTGGCGTGGTGAGTTTCATGTTTTTCCTCATTCGCCCTCAATCGAAGCGACAAGCCGTGGGTTGGCGGGGGCAGAAAGTCGTCGGAAAGCGTCTGGGCAGTGCCGAAGCGCCTTGGGGTCTTGGGTTTCTCGAGCAACGCCAGGGGAGAAAAGAGTCGCGGAACGCCCGCTGCTTTTGGATTGCTTCTCCGATTCAGGCTTCGGAGGGTCAGGCCCTCGCGGAATGCTTAGGGGCCTCGGAATGCGGCTGGACCACATCGTAAGTCGGAGGCGTTTCGCCGTGGGAGAGTGAACAACGCCGCGCTCGCTCTTGCGCATGACAAACAGACATGAGTGCAGAGAGGCGGGAAGACCGATGTGTGTGCGCCTCAGTGCATGTGGGCATCCACCTCTCTTTCGGTAGAAGCCTCGCAGTGTCACCGCAGCCGGTGTAAGCCACCAGTGCGAAGGCGTTTTGAAGCTGCGCGCAGGGGAGTCGCATCCGACGCTTGTCGGCGCCGAGGCAGGCGAACGTCTTCCAGATTTCAAGCGCGTGCATCCTGACGAATGCGCGCTTCAACGGAGAAGGTCGCATGCACGCAGCGTCTGGGCGCACTGTGGCGAGAAAGCCATGCGGCGTCTCGCCGTTTTCTGTCCCTTGGCGCCTTGTGTTTTCAGGTGCTGACGGCGACGCTGATGCCAGCAGTGGAACTTGTGCGAATCTGCGGAGCGGGAAAATCAAAGGTCGGAATCTGCACTGCCCAAACGTATATGCACTTCTTCACACATAGCTACACATATATGTATATATATACACAGATATATATATATATATATATACACAGATATATATATATATATATATATATATATATATTTATGTATAGGCGTTTCTGCGTATATGTGTAGTTCACGTTCTGCGGCTTTCTGTGCGTGCATGCACTCGTAGTTTTCGCTCCACAGTCCGCCGGTTAGGAGCAGCCCGCACGAGGCGGCCGAGCAGAGGCGCAACGACAGCAGAAACAAAATGGTGTCGAGTTACTGGCAGCTTAATAGGAAGAACCCAATGTGTCGGGACGCGCGTGGCCGGTGCTCTTGAGTACCGAATAGACCGGGTTTCGTGTGCCTGAACACAGGTTTGCGTGTGTGCCCCTTCTTGAAACTTTCTTCTCGTTCGGTGTCCAGGCGAACTTCTTCGGCTCAGATCACTGCCCAGTCTTGGTTCGGTTCAAAGAGAAGGAAACGCTGGCTTTGCCCGCTGTGGCGTGCGAGGCAGTGCGTGTCTCTGCTTCCCTGCCTCCTGCAAAAAAGCGACAAGAAGACAGCCGCCTCGACGCGTTCTTCGGAGTGAAACGGCGGGCGCCTGCGCCTGGTGAAGCGGGGCAGAAAAGGACGAAAGCGGAAGAAATTGTCATCTCCGACTCCTCTGATGAGGAGCGGAAAGCGGCGAGCGAGGCGGCCGCGCCGCAGGCGCCCCTCGAGAACACGCGGCACGTGCAGGCCTCTTGACAAAGGAAACGAAACGTGGAAAGAGAGGAGGCAACGGAGGACCGCAGGGGGGACGAGAAGAAAAGGGAAAGAGAAGCGCGCGAAGCGAACAAAAAGGCAAACCATTCTTGGGGAAGAGCAGACGCACGAGCTGGAGGATGTGCGATGCCAGCAGAAGCCACTTGGAGCGGGAGGAACAGCAGTGAAGCCGGAACCCCGAGAATCGGGGCGGAACCATGACAGAGAGTCTGGGGTCGTTGCGGGAGGCAGTTAGACAGTTCAAGTCTGTCTTTACGTTTCGCGAAGCATCCAAAGATGCGTCCTCACAGTCCGCGAGTATGGTCCTTGTGAGTGTCGGCTAGCCGCGGCACTCAGGCCCTCTCAGTAAAAGGACAAGTGTGAGACTACGCATTTCTATGGTACACACGTAGACAAGCGGAGACTCGCATGCGTGTGGACATCCATATATATATATATATATATATATATATATATATATATATGCAGGTATCATTCTGCCTGTCTGCACAGATGTATATACATATATGAGTTTGTATATGTAGGATTTATCAGTTATTGTGTACGCATCTGCATGCATATATATAAACACATATTTGTACATATTTGGATGGGTGCATGCATACAATTCCGTTTTGTAGGGACGGCGTGGGGGGGGGGGGGGGGGGCTGGACCTTATCACGCATCTGCTTTCGTATACACACGACTGCGCGGAGCTCCTTGTTCCAACTTTGTCAATCCTTTCTCCTTATGCGCAGCAAATCGCTTCTTGAAAAGCTGTGCTCAACAGCGAGGGCACAAGCAAGCAGAGGGCCTCATCGCAGAAATGCTCTAAAAACATTTGTCACCTCAGAAGAAATGGAGGAGTGTCCGTGCTTTCGAACAGGGGATCTCACGGCTGTGGGAAATGAAAAAGCATGCACACCTTTCGGAACGCATACACTGTCGCTCTAATATCACATATGTATATGTATGTAAACATATGTATAAATTTCTATAGTGCAAGAATGAGCCAGAGGAATCAGGCTGGTGCACATGAATGCAAGCATTTATTTGCAAACGCAGAGAAGGACATGTATGTATCCACCCAGAAACACACATCCGGTCCACATTTGTACTGTAGCAACATCCATTCCTGCATTACCCACGACTACTCGTGTTGTACCTCTTAAAGTAAATACAGCAACAAGAGCAAGGGCACTGCGTACGTCTACTGTTCGTGCAGTTGTATGACCAGCAGTATACGTAAAGAACCAAATAAAGCATATAGCACCTATGGTAGTGAATATGACTCCGATCGTGAGATACAGACTCGGGAGGTGATACGCAGGAGACGTGTGACGGCATTCCTGACTGAAGCACTGCGTGTAGCTCAGTAAAGCTGTGGGCTGAAACTTGACAACAAATATATTAGCTACGGAAGCCGGACTTGACTCCACATCTCCAAGAAGTGGAGAAAGTATGTAGTGACAGTGGAGATGTGCACTCTGGAGAACTTCACGGTTCTCCATCTAAGCAGTCTTGAACCAAATTTCTAGCAGACAAAGCCAGCACGACAGGGGACATTTCTCGCACTTATTTGGCGGTTGGACCGGAACACACTTTTGCGACCATCCAGTTCCTGTTATGTCGGAAATCGAAGAACTAAAGTGTCGAAAAGGTGCGTTTTCCACGTCAAAAAAATGAAATGCGTGCACAACTATACCCATCAAACTGGGTGTGCAAAGCAGACCGATTTGCAGAAGCGGTTCGAGCGTCAAGGCCTCAAGACGGGGGGGGGGGGGGCGGGGGGAGGGGGGGGGGAGATTGCGCCTACGCATATCAGTTGTCTACATTCGACTAGACATGCATAAATTGCCTACACATTCACGCGCCTATGCATGTGGGAGCACGTAGGTCGATGTGGACACACGGGCTGCCAGCTACGATCATTCAGACCGTGACACGAAACGTGAGATCAGCTCGGGGGAGACGCTAACCACTCAGACTCTATGCTCTATCTTTCTGTATCTGCCTATATCGATGTGTAGATGAATCAGTGTACAAAAACTATACATATGTGTACGCATCTGTAGATATCTATATATTTATGTACCGCCACATATCTAGGTGCCAACCGATGTCTCCTTTGTATCTATATACATATAGTTAAACAAATATATATATATATATATATATACATACATACATACATACATACATACATACATACATACGTACATACAGATTTTCGCACTTGCATGTGTGTGTCAGCACATACATGCCCAGACTTCAGGGGCCCCTTGCGGGCGGGGGGAGCATAGCGGCTGCGTTGTCAGTAGGCTTTGCGGTTTTTGCGACCATCCGTGACATGTGTTCTGCACGCCTCTCCTCCGTCGCTCTCTGCGAGTCCAAAAATTTTCGGGGCGTGCTCAGTTGTTCGACCGGAGTCGAGGCTGCGTATGCCTGCCACAAGAGCTGGACTTTGCAGGCAGCCTTTTTGTGCATTCGTCGTGACAATCGAAAGTGATTGTCCTTCTTTCTTCAGCAGAGGTGTCCGTTTGACTTTTTTCTAGATACAGGACAAGCTGAACTCTTGCTGGTCCACTGTGTGCACGTTTTGCTTGACTGCCGAAACACGGCGAACTTACCGGTGGCGTAGAATGTCAGCATCTACAAGCACTCAGCTGGCCAGCTTTCTCTTCGATTTTTTTCTGGGTCTTTTACGTGCAGAGCGGGGGTAAAAAAGGCAGGGAGCAGGAAAGGAGAAACAGAACGAAAGAAATCGTTTTTCTCTGCTCTTTCCTTTTCATGTCAAGCAACACAACGCATTCCCCGCGCACATCTGATCTGTTTCTGCGTGCCATCGTGTCCCAGGCGATTTGGGTTCCCATTTTGTTCGAAAACATTCTGGCTTTCTATTTCCTTGGCCGTTTGGGTCTTGTATGCTCTTCGAGGGCGCGTTTTTCCCCCGGCAGCCTCGACTGACCAGGTCTCCCTTTAGATCAAAGACACAACAACGACGCAGCAAACAGATCGAAGAAGGGCCACAGCAAGAACGGCCGCTTTTCGTTGGCAAGCACGAGCGGCTCTCTGGAACACCATAAAGAGAAGCCGGTCAGCGGTATTTCGTCCACTGCTCGTTTCCCGAGTCCGACAATGCCACGAATGTAAGAAGGGAAGTCCGTCAGGTCCTCTGAGTGATCTATGCTTCTCTTCGTTGCCTTTCTTTAACCTTGTCTACGCGAATATTTTTTCTCTAAAAACGTGAACAGAAGAACACGTACTCTGCCATGTTTTGCTCCTTGCCACCGTCCGATAAAGAGACTACCCCGACCCCCCTGGGCAAGGAGAATTTGAACGGCTGAGTGATCTATGCGACTTGCGTTCTTCACCTTTGTTTGTTCGTAGCCACGTGCCTTCATCTCTCTTGTCAAGTTTTTGCTTTTTCTCTCTTCTCGCTTTGGTCGTCGCCCCTCACCGTGGGAGCGTGATCAATTTCTTTGGCGAGAACACTGACCAGAGTGCTCTCCGAGACTACGACCAGAACGACGCAAAATCGTACGACGTCAAAGTACAGAATCTCTTTCTGATTCCTACACTGTGGAGCAAACATCTTCGTTTCTCCTGGTAGAAAGCGGAGACTTGCTCAGTGTGTCAGCAAAAATCTCTGCTCGACAGCTCCCGTTGTCGGCGTTTCCGAACGAAAACCGACGCAAATGCTGGGAAATAGCGATTTCTCGCCAGCCTACACGTGTGGCGGCTCGCCTCTCCAAAATGAATTTCTACAATCTCTGAGAGGGGCAATGACGCCGAGAACGCCTGGATTTGGGGGCACTCCAACAGCACGATCCACATTTCTCTCCTACAAACTACAATGCGGTATGTGGTAAAAAGGGGCGCCCCGGCAAAAACGCTTGAGAGCGTGCCCACAGTAATACGATCCACCAGGCCACTCTTATCCGAAAGCATTCATACACGTATACACACATGCACACACACATATGCTTTTATACATAACGCATCCGAAGATACAGAGATAAGTATATGTATCTATATATCTATCTATACATATACGTATAAATGAATACATCAACAAAGATGTCCTTACATTTGCCTACCTGATGATATTGCCTCCTAAATAACGGATGAACATTCAAAATGTGCATGGACTCGATACGACTGCACAGGTATTTTTAGTCTGAGTAACTAATCATGCACCCGTCTGTCCGTATGATTCCTCCTGTGGCTTCACCACATACCCTGAGCTGAAGTCCTCATCCTCGAATAACTTACTGCGTCCTCTCAGGCGTCGGAACGACTTTAGGCAGCGTTGAAGATATGGTTGGGGCCCTGGAATCCGAGCCAGTTCAAATGCGGAGTGCGCGAGACACTGAACGGCTGCTCCAGAGCGACTTCTGCGACAGAGAACTTATTGCAGAGCAACTCCGACAAAAATCTCTACTCGATGACGTGTACGATGCAGGAAACGGTACGGTATTGTGAAATACCTATACGCATATTTACGCATATTTGCCTGTGAGTCTAATACGTATCTGCACAAGTTGGCCATGTAGTTCACATGCGTGAAAATGCACATGTACACAGAGCCGTACCTGTATGTATACACGCATGCAGGTAACGTACATTCACTTACATCTATGCGTACGTTATGTATACGTCTATCTATAGGCACACACGCATATATATATATATAGAGAGAGAGAGAGAGAGAGGCAGAAACGTAGATGGATAGTGTAATAGGGCGAAGAGGACGAAGCACAGCCGCAGGATTGGGTTAGAGCGGAAGGAAGGAGAGGAAGTGATATGGCGATCCCGCGGTCGCGTGAGGATTTTGGGTTTTCCCCCAGGGAAAATTTGGAAAGTGGCCCAGTTCTCGATGTTCCCTTCGGACTGCAAAGGCAGCTTCCAGCACCGAACACGGTCAGGGGATAAACTGCAAGAAATCTCCGAGTGGCTTCAGGAGTACAAAAGGCTCGACTGTCTTCCCGAAATGCTCGCGAAAGGTAGTGAAGAAAGATAGAAATGCGTGCATGTGCAGTCTTACATGCGTCCCTCTCGACGTATGCATATACAGGGGAACCCTCGGCATACCTGTCCAGCACTATGGAAACATACCTACGTATCGAGATGCATCGGTTGTTTCCAGTGCTTGATGTCCACAAACCTACAAGGAAGCATGTATCTAGAGGTGCTCTTATCCACAGTCCCTTCTGTGTCGTTTGTAAATGCATGCGTGTAAAGACGGAGGGTCGTACGCACATGTTACCGTTCCACCGCTACGTTCGGAAAAACGTGTAGGCGCGCACAAAAGTCGAGCGGACGCCAATGGGTTCTGCCATTGACAAAACTCTCGAGAAAAATGGGTGCATACTTCGTGCTCTGCTTGCTTGTCGGTTGCACTTGAAAAATCTGTCTCTCGCATGTGTCTCGGTGCTGGTGCTTCGCTGTCTCGCAGGCGCTTCCCCAGCGAATCCGTCTTTCTTCCTCGACCTGTGTGCTGGCCCAGGGACCTGGTCTGATTGGCTTCTGGACGAAATCGATTTCATCGACCAGACACGATTGGACGGCGATGCGCATTCGCTTTCTCCTGATATCTCTCCACAGACCGCCACAGAGGAAGATAGGTCAACGAGGCTGGCTGCAGGTCGGCTCTCTGGACCAAGCTGCTACGGGTTCGGCATCTCTCTCAACATTTCTGACCTCACTGCAATGAGAGACACAAAGTTCTGGCATATCGCGAAAGAAGTCACGGAACGGCCCAATTACGAAAGTGAGTGAGCGGCGGGAACAACGGGCCGTGCTGGCGTCGTTATACCGCCAAGGTGTATTTTGATTTCTAGCATGCGTGCATATATATATATATATATATATATATATATATATATATATCTGCTGTGCATATAGCTATGTATATAACTATATCGGAGTAGAGATGTATCTCTATGTGGCACTATCGGTTCTAAAGTGGTACGGAAGCGTGCATGGAGTTATGTGCGTAGTGACACATTCAACATTATGGCCGATGTTTGCTATTCTCTCATCAATGCGACTTACCTTTTGAGTATTCTCTCTCTGAAACACAAATGCGTCGATCCCTCATGTTTTCTCACCTTTCTGGTCAGCTTGGTCTGTCTCACTGTTCGCGTTGTCCAGGCATAACGGCGTTGAACAACAGCGGCAATCTCTATTGCTCGAAAAACCTCAAACTAATGAAACAGAAAATCGAACTGCGAGTGGCTGAGATTCGGGAGCAGTGCGCAGCCCTCTTGCCCCAAGCGGACTCCGCACCCGCGAGCAAACAGAGTCTTTCCTTCAGAGATCAAAGGAGCCCCTCTCGATCTTCACGACCACGAAGATCTGGTGACAAAGGAGTCATCAAGCTCATCGTTGCCGATGGCGGCATCACCATACGTAAGCGGGAAAACCCCAACTCACGTTCTAGCAAAAACACACAGAGGCAGCCGCATATGTCCACTGCAACACGTGGAACAGTTCACCAACGGCCAATAGACCAATAGAAAGCCATGTCTTTGCATCAAAACCTATACTCCTGTCGCCCACAGATATGCTGCTCCATGACATAAATATGCATATGCGTTTAAAGCAGAGATACGGATGTTTACATATGTAGGCGGCTACAAAGATTGAGCGGCGTCTACTTCAGATCTATCTAGATTCACACACCGCTGCCCAAAGAATCCAGGGTCGGTGGGATCGTCGTTTGGGTATTTCTTTGCGGCTGCCGCAGTGGTTTCTTCTTTCTTTCCACCGAAGACATAGGGCACCCGCCAACGCTCTCACAAAAAAATGCACACTTGTGCTCATCTCTTTGTCTTGTTAGACATATGGGTAAGGCACAGTCACTTTGTGGAGAAGCATGCGCCTAAGACTCTGTACTTGCGCCTGTTCGTCGGCATTTATATGTCTGCCGCTTCCTAGTTACACAGAACAATACGCATGCGACTGGATAGAATTGAGTTTTCACGGAGCACTTGCCATATCAAAAGACGTTTTATCTGCGTGGTGTAGATTGTTTGGGTTCACCAGGAAACCCGTTCTTCTTCATGGCGTCTGTAAATTCATGCGTGTTTTCGTTTCGGCCAGCAAAGAAGTCTGCAACGGGGCAGCACTTGGACAACTACCAGGAGCTCCTGACCGGGCGGCTGTTGCTCTCGGAGTTCCTTATTGCTTTCCAACTTCTCCAGCAAGGCGGCACCTTCATTTGCACGGTCTTTGACTCCTTCACAGCGTTCACCGCCTCCCTCTTGTACCTCTGCACTGCGTTGTTTGAAGAGGTTTACATGGTCAAGCCTTCTCGAAATCGGTGGACGAACTCGGAAAGGTGCGCCTGTTTCGAGAAAGCGGGCATGACGATTGACACGCAAGAAAAAGCGATCCCCTTTGAACAAAAGTTTCCCTCCGAAGACTGCAGAGGTTGGGTGTCTGATCTGTTCTGTGTTTCCGAGTTGGAACTGAATGCCCAGGACGATGGCTCTGCGTCGCTTCGCCACTTTTCTCTCTCATCTTGTATAGAACAGTTCCTACGGAGGGTTGCGCCTATATGTGCATATTTGTCAACACATGTACGAGTGACATGCGTTTCGTTTTTGTCCGGGGTCTGCGTAGACTCGCCAGCCTCTCCACGGACATCCCAGGGACTTTGCTTTCTCCGGTTCGTTTCGAGTGAACTTTTTCCCGGTTTGGTTCTTTTCCGCTTCCTGCGTTCCAGACAACTTGTCGCTCTAAAGTTCCGCCGTTTCCGCTCCGTCAACCTCGGCGCCTTGGTCGCTGCATCGACGGAAGCGGGGGGAAAACCGCACTCCTTACCTTCTCCCGCGTTTGCCCCAGCAGCCCCTCGCCCGGAAATGTCTTCCTCTTCGCTGTCCTCTTCCGTTTCCCTGGCGAAGCGGGCACCAGTGATGTTTCCGCGCGTCTCACGCGTGTACAGTGCGACGGTCTCAAAGTTGACGCAAGTGCACGAGGCGCTGTCTGAAGCCGCGACGCCAACCGACTACTACACAGTTCTCCCGGAAACGCTTCTCCGCCGGTCGTTCCTGAAGGGTGACGCGTTATTTGTCGAGTCGTACCGGCGTATGTGCGTCGAGCTCTGTCGGCTGCAGTGCATCAGCCTGCAACAGACCTACGCAAAGTTCCTCGAGCTACAGCGAAACCCTGGCCAGCTCCAGGAGCTGAGACAGCGACAGCGGACGCTCGAGCGCTGCATGAATGCACTCAAAGGCAGTGCAGCGATCGCTTCGATTTCCACGATGGGCCGGCCGCCCTCATGCGACGCCAGTCAGTACGCAGGCGACACGCCGTCGCCCTACGGAGGCGACAGGACGCGCCGGACGCTCGACTTCTCCGCACTCAGTCCGGGCACGCATTTCAACGGCAAATACGCATGCGCGACGGAGCGAGGCCCTCATTCTCCGGGAGCAGAAGACCGGAGCGGTGGAAGCAGCGTCGCCCGAACGCTCGGCTCCGCTTTCTCGCCAGCGAGCTCCGGAGAGGACGACCACGGCGGCCGTCTACGGAACGCGGCCGAGGAAGCGCGGGAAAAAGAAATGGAAGCAGACTGGTGGCGCGTCGGGGAACGGCGGCGACAGAGAGGGAAAGCAACGGAAGCGCTAGGCAACAAGACGGTACCAGAACCCGAAGTGCAGCACCAGACGCAGGCAACGGTAGGTAAGAACCCGACTGCTGATTTGGCGTCTTCCTCGTGTTCCTGGGTTTCTGGAGGGGCGAGCGCCTTGTCTTGGAGGAGACAGGACGAGGCAAGGCACGATCCAGGAAGCCTGCCAAGTGGCGATGTGGAACCGTCGACGCGGCAAAACGCAGACCAAGCGGACCCTCGTCAAACGGCGCCCTGCCGCTCTTCAGCGCCTCCGTCGTCGACCGCGCTGGGTGTCCCCATCTCAAACGCCGACTTTTGGTGCGGCCTGCTGCGCAGTCCGGACAGAATGCCGACAGGCGAGAGTTCCAAACACCGACCTACACCTGTTTCGGCAAGGGAGGCTGCAGAGGAACGTGCCGCGAAGGCCGAGGGCGAGTCAGCCAGGCAGATGGAAGAAGCGGAAGCGGAGGTGGAGGCAGCAGACAGCGCGGGGAAGACAGGGGACGGAGCGACGAAGCGGGGAGAAGCCGAAAAGGCGGAAGAGATTACGAACGGAATCGACGCAGAAGTGATTTCTTTGATTCAGGCCCCCGAAGTGGATTTGGCCGAGGAGGCCCTACAGGACGAGGCCTTGTGCAGTCAATCGCGAAGCATTCTCCTCTCTCAGGCAATGGGAGAAGATGATCTGGTCGCGCCTCTGAGTCAGCCGCACCGGCAGACGGGAATATCCGTGTCTGCCGAGGACACAAACGATGCACGCGTTCCTTCCAGAACCCGTACGACGCCGTCCACGTTTGTCCTCGCAGCGCTCTCTGGAGAACAGAGAGAAACGCGGGAGGCCGCCGAAAGGGAGAGCGGCGGGGTGCTGAATGGGACGGGGAGCCCGGGAGAGAGGGGAGCGGAATCTCGCGAGGGATCCTCGTCAGAAGAAGCAGAAGAAGAAAACGCAGCTCACACTGCCGTGTCGCTTATCGAATCGGTCCTGGACTGCGATCTCGGAGAACTCAATGCCAAGGGCGAGGCGCTTGCAACACGCGTCATGCACACAGTGAGCGCAAGGCTTACGTGCTTCAACTCAATGGCAGAACCTCCTTACTCTACTGTGGAAGGTGACAGGTGGAAACAGCCAGAGACGTTTTCAGCGCAACTGCCGTTTCCCTCGATGTCGCCCGGCCTCGCCGCGCCCACAGGGCCCGAGCCGCCCGTGAGCTCGGCTGTCTCCGCTCCGTTGCTCGCCTCTCCTCCGGGAGTCGCCCGACGCGCAGCCTCACGGGAGGAAGGAAAGCCGAAGGGAACAGCGGGAACGGCGAACACCGAGGGCGAGAAAGCGCGCAAGCTTGTGGACGCAGAGGCGGGACAACGTGCCCCGACAATGAGTTTACCGGAAACGCCAGGCCGACGCATCGACACACACGTGACAGCATCTGCACAGGCGCCGGAAGAGAGCGACCGCAAAACAGACGGCGCGCCTCTGCGAAGCGGCGACGTCTCGGGCGAAAAAGATCCTGGAGATGTGGTCTGCGTTCTCGCGCCGCCGATGCCGAAAGCGGCTCTCTCTTCACAGCCGAACGGGAGAGGGCGGACGGGGAGAAGCCCCGCTCTGGAAAACTCAGTTCGACGCAGAATCACCAACAAAGTTTTAAGGACTCTTAACGCTCACCTGCACGGCCAGGGCGGCCCGAGTGGAAGTTGTCTCGTTGGTCTCGCTGACACAAACGAGAAGGCGACACCTACGGAGGCGCTGTCGAGAGCGGGAAAACAAACGCAAAGTCCCCCAAAACGGGAGAGCTTAACCCCTGAGGAAGTCGCCAGCTTTCTCCACGGAACCGTTGGGAGAGCAGAACGATGCGAGGGCGGCAACGCTCATGAGAGACAGAGAGCGCCTCTCTCTTGGAAGCACGCAACCGTTGAAGAAGATGGGATCAGCACAGTCAGTACACTCCCTACAGAGACAATTGATATTGCTGTCGGCATTCATGTGGATGAGAGTCCCTGAACGGACGAGGGAGGAACGGACGACGGGTGGGAAGAGAGTGGCGTAGCAGTTAGGCTCTCAAGGAAACAAGGAGTCTCGGGAAATGCTTGTCAGGCAGATGCAGCGCAAATCCGGCGACGAAAAACGGCAGCATCGAGTGGGTGTTGACGCCATAGCGCAGGTAGAGGCGCGGCCAAGAACATCTGACAGAGCGAGCCTCGAGGAGAAGGGGGGAAAACCTGCACACGCGAGACGTCGAGGCATCAGGGGTTTAGAGCCGTGTAGGCGAGGTGAACTAATCACGTTTCACAAATACAGCCAGTGAATCCTCGATTTCCATGGACGGAGTTTCATCTTAGATTCTCTTCGCTCCCATGGTCTGTAGTAAGTTGAAAAGTGGTTAGAGGACGGGGAAATTAGGGCGAAGCTTCCAGGGGACAAAACGTCGAGAAGCTCGTGCGGTACGTGCCGAGGAAGCAACGTTGCAGGTAGTTTTAACGTAGGACACCCGAAACGAGAAAAAATGAATCTTCACGCCTGATGTGAACCCTGGTTGTTTTGTCACCTCGAAGCATTGTTCCCGCTGTCTCGCCATCTGGATTCCCTTTGGTTCTGGAAACGCGCTTGTCGATGCCGAAAAGGTTTCTGGAGAGAAGCAGATCTCAGAGTCCCGCCAACGCGTTCTTCACAATGCAGACGACGGCCTCGCATCAGTGGGTTTCGAAACCTTCTTCTTCCCCCTTTTTGTCAAACTCTCGTCGGATCTCCAGCAGAAAGGACGACCTTCCTAAAACATTGGCGTTCCGGTGGAGGCTGTCCTTTTTTGTCGCCGGCGTGTCGACTCGGTTCTCTATCTCTCGATTTTTGGCGGTTGCCCTCTACACAGAGTATCCTCACATTTGTAAATAGATGCGGGCTCGGGCAGACTGGTGAATGGGAAGCTGTTTTGCAGCGCTATGAGGGCGGATCGTTTCTCGGTACGCGTCTCTCGCGTCCGCTTTTGGTTCACCTTCTCTGGTTCCGTCTCCTGTTCATCTTCTGTTGGCCTTCTGAAGTTCTGTAGCAGTCCCAGGCGTGCAAGGAGGGTGTTTGCCGTCTTCCAGTGGAGGCGTGCGACAAACATTGATGTTGTGCATGCTGGAACAATTGCAGGTATACTTTGGTGCACATGTTGGCTCTAAGGAAACAACTGGGGTATTCATCGAGATGGAGCCTCGCCTGTTTCTAGGGGACGTTGCAAGGGCTGCCTCTACACGGAAAATCATGTACGGTTTGCGTGCACTGACTTGCCTATGTAAGCATACATTACGTGTATAAGTGTACTTCTGCATGTGCGTGGGGGTATGTGTAACGCTGTGAAGTCCCTGAAACGCAGGTATCGATGTGGCGCGTCCTTGTGGCCATCCAATGAGTCATCAAAGCAACATATGTGCACGAAGCTACGAATGTACATCCCAGGAGTCTGTTCAAACGTTTCACACACTTACCTTCCTCAGGCGCTGCGTATCAGGATGTATGCACATCTATAGGATATATACATCTATGCATGCAGGTGCATACATGAGTGAGCAGGGTTGTGCTGTCTACACGCCCAAAACGCGTGTCTTTGTTACGCGATTCATTTTGTTTGTGTGCTTTCACAACACACACTCACATGGAGACTCTCGTCATGTGGAGAACACTTTTCATTCGCCTGGCTTTTCTTGCTAGCAAACGTGACCGTTTTTGTCTTACCGTTCTGCTAAAAACGCACCCTGGTGACATCAATTTGACTCCTCAAACTCAAGAGCTTCGTTTCTGAACAAACCAATGCGTCCTAAATTCTGGCAGGTTCAAAGGCGAATGATGCAATCGCCGTTGGGCCGCATTCGTCTACGACACAAACGAGGACTACAAAGCACAGCTCTAGGTGGCTCGTCCTACAGAGAAACACATTTTTGTATCTTAATTTGCTCGCATCTACAGATGACATATAGTCACAAAAGTAAAAAATACTTACCTGCATATGTTTATTTATTCCCTGGTCTGCCACCATTGATGGCTCACCGCCGGCAGGCGTCTCACGCCGTATATACATATATATATATATATATATATATATATATATATATTACAGGGTTTGGGAGAGCCAACCCACAGGAGAATCCCGTTTTCAGCTTAGCGAGACGTGCAGGAAAGTGCAGATGGGACGTAGTGCGTTAACTGAAAGAAGGGGGGCGATCGAAGTAAGACACAGCTGCGATGCCGAGATTCCGGTGTCGGCCCCATGAGAATCTACGAAACACAAACGCCATTTTCGACGTCCTTACAATACCTCTGCACCCCCAATGGGGAAACACGACCCTTTCTTCCATTACATGTTTATGTATTCATACATGTATTGTCACAACTTCATTTTCTGAATGTCGCGTGCAGTCTCTCCTTGATTCAAGCCTCTAGGACTGCGTCGTTTGTACTTTCATGTGCTGTTTTGTGACCGATTTGTCAATCTAAGTAGAGCGCACGCTGTTCCATATTCAAAAATCCAGAAACGGTGGTTGTCAAGATTGGCATGGCAGCAGTGAGGCCTCCGGGAGCCTGGTGACGAAAAACCTTGTTTTTCGCCTTCTACTGGAAATGTTTCGAAAAATCAATTCGTACTACAGGAAAGAGAGAATGTAGAAAAGAGGAAATGGATGCGTTTTTCCGGAGGGTGGACAAGTGAAGACAACACGTTCAACCTGCATTCTAGACCTAACGATTGACAAAACGCCCTCAAATAATTTTGGGCACATCCCCATCTGCCGAGATTCTCGATGTCACTTGCAACTTCCACAATGTTGAGGAATCAAAACCGCCTGGTCTATCGCGTACATGGGACGAGTCGGCAGTTTGTTTATAAATATTTATCGATATAGACACATATACATGGTCTGACAGGTATATCCACATTTGAACACACATACGTATGCACAAATAAAAAAGAACCCTTCCATCGCGCCTTCTCCGTGCATATTCACAAATATGTACTTTATACCGTTGTAACTGTATCTCGCAATCGGAGGGAAAGCCACACACGCTACACCTCTCGTCACGTAACAAAACGACATCACGATTTTGCATCGGATGGAATACTTAGGTCTATCTATTTATATTAACGCTAATGGATTTTCTAAACCCGTGCCGAGCAGGAAAGTCAAAAAGCATCTCCAAAATGACGACTCGGCTCCTCCGCGGCCAATCTGTCGTAGCCCAGCACCACGTGAATGCCTTGCGTCTCAACTTTCGCTCCTTGCCACGTATCGCGCTCTGGAGGCGAGCAAATGAAAACCTCGAAAACCCACGTGAGCTGTTGTCCACAAACCTGGCTAGTTGCGATCTCCCAGCGATTTCACACCACAGAACCCACCAAGGAGCCTTTCCGTGTTTCGGTGCTTCGCCCGAATCGACCTCGGACGAAATGGCAGCGTCGCTAACCACCCAACCACTGGTGTGCATTTTGCGTCTTTTCTACACATCGACGTCGGCGAGGCGGACAGTCTGCCGCTTTCTCAAGTCCTTCCGCGACTCGGGTCCGCCTTCTTTTCCCGGCTCCTTCTTCTGCTGGCGACCGATGATGCTTCGGTGCTGGATCTGCGAAGGAGAGCAAAACCCCGGAACAGCCGTGTCGACGAGTTCCAACAAACGGTACTTCGCTTTCTCATGGAGGTAACTGAAATGACCCCCTTGCCGCAGAAGATCGAGACACTATGGTCTCGGGCGACTTGCCTAACTGACTCTCTCAGTCTCGTAGCGGAGAAACAGCTGGGTGCACATACCGTCCGATTCATTGACTTGCACATGTAAATGTGTGTTAACCTCTATAGGCATGCGTGCAGTTATGTACAGGCCACACGCAGTTTATCCTCTAACTTGGTTCTTTTCTAAAGCGGACCTGGAAGGTGACGCGGGTTCGCGCATATCCAGCTGAGTTTCTGACGACGACCGTGTACGTTTTCCGGGACAGGCGCAACACCTTCTCTCCAAACGATTCATGGTGCGTCCCCAGTCGGGGCATATCATAGTCTGAGGGGAAGCATCGAACATCCACCGAAACGACAAAGCGTTTACGCTGGCAAGAAATGCAACAGGGCCAAAAGGCAGGCGTACCCTCACCATCAGCGTCTGTGTAGCTGCTTCGAAATTTGCGCTTGCATCTATCGATTTGTTCACTTTTCTTCAGTGCTTCTCTGCCTACACATTCTTTGTGTCAACCCCCTCTTTCACTGGCGGCTGCCGTTCTTTCAGGAAGCACAGAGAGCGCACATGCACCGTTGCATGCGTTTGAGTGTCAGCGCACAGTGCAGGGATGTGGAGACCACACAGAGAGATTCTGGAGCGCAGCGACAAAGGGATAGCGAAAGAAGACAGCCTCCCCTTGAAGACAGACACCAACAAAGCGAAATCGAGCTCTTACGATGAATGTATTTGTCGTCGGAGACTCCGTCGACCTCCGAGTACTCGTTGAGGGACGCCGATGGTTTGAACACGCGCTTGTCGCCCGTTACCGGCACTTGGAAGGAACCTGAATGCTCTTCGTGAATCGGAATCGTTCCCTCAATAATGCCTACACGAACGCACGGGCCAGTGCACGTACACACACGTCTGGGTTTCTGCGGAGACAGATCTTTCGGCGCTTACTACAAGACGCCCCTCGTCATATATATATACACATGGAAATCTCTACATACGTACACAAGCATAGTTGTTCACCAGCGCATGCGCACACTTTTTCCACTTGCTGACTCGAAAATATTTATGTGGTGTATTCGTATTTGCTGCGAACAGTCCTAAGTCGCTGTGCACCATCATGTGTCGTCCTCATATATATATATATATATAGATATATACATATATACATATATATATATATATATCCGCACCTACACAGTCGGTCCTGGTCTGCAACCCTGTGGATATCGGTCTCATTTTTTAGGTGCTTTTTTTCCAAGGGCGCCTTTTTACCTGTTCGAGGGTTGAACGTGAGGCCTGTTTTCTTTGGAATGCGGGGCGTGATGGACCAGCGCAGTTTGTCGCGATCGACGCGACCGGAGACAGTCGGGTCCAAACGCACGTAGGAGCCGGGAGAGAATGTGACGCAGGGCCGAGGATCCTCGAGGTCCGGGCGGAATTTGCGGGGAACAAAGTATCGCAGCTACAAAGAGAAGACGCAGCGGGCCATTCTTTAGATCAGAGAAGGCACTGAAAGAACGAACGCTCCAGAGTTTGGCTTTCAACAGCCGAAGGGTGGCTGACGCCGCTCTCTGCCCCGAAAGACCGTTTAGGTAAAGCAGGAATGAAAAGGCCCGAGGGGAAGTCAAAGTGACGCCGGATTACCGCATGCATGTTTCCAAATGTGAATTTAGAGAGAGCGAAAGTGGGCACATTTTTTGTCGACGGCTCCCACCATTTCTCTGTTGTCGTCGGGCGGCAGCGCCAGACTTTCACCGGACTCTTCACATATATATATATATATATATATATGTATAAGTCTGCTGGTCCGTGGAGGATGCAGACGGACCTTTGCATTTCTCGAGTTAGACGTCTGTTTCGTTTTCTCCTCTGTTTACAAAATTTTAAAGCCCCGTGGTTGCCGTCACCCTGGCGCCTACCTTGGTGGGTTTCCCCTCTTTGGAAGGCGGCTCCGGCTTTATGTACTCCTGCAGTTCTTCGACTTGTTCTTTCGCCTTCGAGAGCTGGTCGCCCATGATGGCCTCAATGTGCGCCTTCATTCTCTCTTGAACTTGCTCCATTTCCTGACTCGCACTCGACTGCAATCCAACGGCTCCGAGCACCGCCAGGAGCGACTGAACCGCCGTGCTGATGCCGCTCTTCAAGCTCTGGGCGGAACAAGGACAGAGACACGCCAGTTCTCACAGGACAGGGTTGAAAAACGCGAAAGGTTGTGGGTTTTCCCCAGAAAAAAACGACTGCGATCGAAGCCCTATATCGAGGGGGGGGGGTCGGGATGAGCGTCCACGCTCCTCCATTCGTCAGAAACCGGACACTACATTCACGCTAAATCCAACCCTGAGTTTGGACACCCCCCGCCGATCAGAAAATGGACGAATGCGTAGAGATACCACACGGTAGGCGGACTCTCGAATATGATACACGATTTAAATTGGAAAAAATACGTTTTCACCACAAAAGAAATATCCCGCAACTTCCTCCCTTGCCTGCTCATACGCACCAACTTGCGTCATCTTCGATATATATACATGTATATATTAATACATGCCGATAAAGACGCCCAGCACCGTCGCCACATATGTACATATACGCTCAGAATGATTAAAGGCAAATATATCTGTGTCCTCCCTCACGAGAAAACGTATTCCGTGTCGATTTCAAAGTTCAGCAGCCTTGTTGAGTGCATCTGCATTCGGTTTGGCTGTCCCATTTGCCGACGCGAAGGTACCGCTTTTTACCTTTTTCGCAAAGAGTATGAACCCGCAAAAGCGTTCCAACCCCCGCTACATCTCCACGCATAAATGCACATCAAAGTACACATATGCCCAACATGTACATTCATTTCAATGTAGGCAGACACATACACATAGGACTACGCGTGTGTATGGGTTTTCGAGCGTCTTCTTTCCTTAGTTTGTTCGCGCGGACGCTTTCGGCGGACGCGAACTTTTTACCTCGAAGCTGGAGAAGGCGAGGCCTAGGAAGCCGAAGAAGGCGAGGAGACCGAGCGTCGTGCAAGAGAGGATGATGAGCATGCGTTCATTCGAGAGACCGACTTGCTTGAGGACGAGGACGGGCATGAGGCGCCCAAAGAGCACCTCGAAGCCGCTGAGGAGTTCGCCGAGAGAGAGCGTGAGATCCTGGTTGATGTCCATGAGATCAAACATGCGTTTGATGTCTTGCTCAGGCATTAAGACGCGCATCTTCTGGATCACGTCGCGTAGCATGGAGAAAGTCATGCCTTCGACGGAGAGATTCGACAAGATTGCACCGACTTCTTCCGGACGAATCAGCCCGTACCGGTTGGCGCGGCGGTCCATCGCCGTCAAGACCGTCGTGATGTGGCTCTCGGAAACGTCCAGTTGCAGAGAAAGTTTGAGCAACACGCGAATCGCCTCCGGCCACAACCCCGTCATCAACATGCTGGGACACGCAAAGAAAACTCACACCTGAAAAATGCAGGGAAAATACCGAGACAGCACACCACCGGAAAACGCAAAACACGGCCACGAAGGAACTGTCATGCTCACGCCTCCTCTCCCTACACAGAGAGCGAAAGATGCAGGTCTACCAACACACAATATATAGATATGTATACTTATATGGATCTGCGTACCTCTATGAATATATAGAGGTATAGTTATACGTATAAACACAGGTACAACGACCGACACACATCTATCGTCTTATATATATATATATATAAATGATTATGTGCATGTACAAATGGAGGATTTTGGATTATTTTGGGGACTTGCGCACCGCGGGAGTTTTTTCTGGATGACTTCAATGCTGGCGACTCGGCCTTTCATCGGATCCATCCCGAGCTTGTCCATTTCGATGCGAAGGTACTTGGTCGGACACGTTTCGCTCAGCAGCGAGGAAGGCAGGAAATCCGTGATGTCCAGCGGGTCTTTCGGCAAGTCGTCCCAGAGGATTCTCGCTGACTGCAAGTAACCGAAAAAACCTTTTCAATACAGATCCATCACATATCTGCTTGAACGCCAGGTGTGTGCAAACAATCACTCCAAAACCGAGCACTATCCTACATATATGTACGTGTACACCTATTCGTACACATGCCTATGAATAGGCGCCTACGTGCATGTGCACGTTTGAGGCGATGAGCGTGCGCGCGTTTATACAGATCGACGCAAAAGCGCGTATCTATGGACATGCCCCAGATGCCTGTGTGCGTGTACCGATGAGGTCGCGGGGCTACCGTCAACGTGTCCCCTCATCTGTTCGTTCCTTGCGGATTCCCATCCTTTCCCTGGCAAGGTGATGCATGTGCTGGGAGCGAACAAAACTTTGTGCCTCTCCCCGAAGCATGTCTGTCTCTTTTCTCGACTTTCCCCGCGGCGCCTCGGCGAATTCCGCTCACTTTGTCGGAAATAACGACTCCGAGCTGTCGCAGAATGCGCCGGAAAAGCACAAACGTCACGTAGCCCTTGTAGCCAGTAATTTCAGAGACGCCGTCTCGGTTGGTCGCGGGCCGTCCGGAGCCGACAAGCGGCTGGAAATAGATGCGAATCAGCCCCATTTTCACGTCGCGTTCGGGCAGGAACTGCTGGATTTCTTCGTAGGAGTCCAGCGACAGAATGATCCACAAGATGCGAGAGTGCCGGTGACTCACGGACAAGCCCAGCTTCGTCGCCACTTTGTGAAACATCTCGAAGGAAACCATGCGCATGCTCTGAAGACGCCAGGAAACCGTGGAGCGCGAAGGAAAAAGCAAGCTCCAGCAGAGCAAGAAGAAGCCCGCACCGGGCAAAACCGGCCTCGCCGGCGCTCGAACCTCACCACGCGGCAAAGCCGCAAAACTCCCAGATTCCTCTTTCTTGGTATGGACTTTCAAAGACAAGCACGACGCAAGATGCCGAAACCAGGGATACAATGGTATCTGCTCTAACCAAATACATATATACATATATAAAAACACCTGCCTATCTATTTAAATATATATCTAAATATATATCTATGGACAGGGAGGGACGTGCATGCGTGTCTAGAGATGTGTGCGGACTGATAGTTTGATGGGCAGTGGCTTTTGGCCCGGCGCTGCTTGTTTGCTGCGCTTACTTCGTCAGCTGTATCGACAGTGACTTCCGCAGGGAGGATGGCTCCAGCCAGATCGTCTTCTGCTCCAAGTTGTCGAATAGCTTGCTCTCTGGAGACGCCCCCGAGTTGGGTGATTCCTCCCTTCTGTTCCTGCTTTCTGCCTCGAAGACGGTCGCGGCCTCTCCGCATTTCCGAGACCTGCGGCTGAAAGAGCTTGTGGATTTCCTTCACGAATTCGAACATCTGCGATTTGCCCATGTAGCCGGGACACGAGGAAGTCAGGCGGTCGAACGCGCGAAACAGATCCGGAGTCCAGCCGGGGTCTTTGCGGAAAGACGTCCAGTCAATCACTTCGTTGACCGTTTCACCTGAAGCGGAGACACACAAAGCTACGCCCGCGTCCGTCCGCCTGTCTGACGTCCAACTGGCCTCGCCAGAAATCCGCCTGTGCTCAGTTATCACCAAACACTGCACTGTGTGTTTCGTCGGCTTTTGCTGCGCTCGCGTGTGCGTCGATTCCCCCTTCAAGATCAAACGATGTACCCAAATACTACCCCATCCACTGACCACCTTCCTAGGCGCTCTAGTGCCTCTGGTTACTCGATTTGAGTTACACAATTCTGGCTCGCGGCGTGCAAACTCCACACAGGCACACATCCGACACTGAGAGGCGGAGCGTCGATTCCGCCCTCGATCCGGCCGCACACAGATGGCGACCTCCAAGCGCAGCGCGTCATCTTCGCAAAAAACCCGAAATGCCAAGGTTCCGGCAGATCTATACGCATGCAACCGTGCACGCCTCTCGCCTTCGACGCGCGACGCTGCCCCTACTTGAGGCTTCAATGTCGCAGACTGGCGACTCGCGCCGAACTCCGAGGTGGTCAAACGTATTCGCCAAGTCTCCGCTGTCTTCGATGTACACGCTGCCGATCTTGAGGTGCTGGAGACACGCCACCACGCCCGAGAAGTTCAGCCGGTTGTCCGTTAACAGCTGAATGGCTTCGTCGACGAGGTCGAGCGGGAGGAACCCCGCAAAGTTGCTGAGCTGGTCAAACACCGCGCGAATCCTCAACAAATTCCGGCGGTACCGCTGCTGAGTCGGACTCTCCAGATCATACTCGTCTAAACACATACACACACACAACACCAAGCACACATATATTCATATATATATATATATATGTTTATATATCGGAATTGCGCCTATATAGGTAAATGCATGCGTATGTGAATGGGTGTATCGAGATTGATCTAACTCGATACATGGGAGCCGACAGGTGGAGAATGGCCACAGGGTGTTTGGGGATCGAGAAATGTTAGATTTTTGGGACTGCGTGACCTCGGTGCCGGCGGACGAATCTATGCGCAGCTGGACATCTGGGCACGGCCAGGAAGAACCTGAACGGTCTCGGTTTTCCGGGATTCATCGTCTACAAAAATCTCCCAACACCAATCCCTACCGGAAGGATTTCGGTCCTTGAAGCGCCCGGAGGAGCCGTCGACTCCGACGGCTCCGCCAGGGAGCTCGTCAACGTAGATGTCGTTTCCCATCAGCTGAACGAGGAAGATAAAACCTGAGAAAAAACGAGGGAGGAAACCATGCCAAAGGCGATCCGAATCACTGCCGTAAGCAAAGGCGATTGCGCAGCAGAGGAAGCGCGTGCACCGTAAACAAGAAACTGAGGTTGCCTCCGGACGCCTCACTCTGTCGCTCGCTGTACAGACACCCCGCACCAATGCCCAACGCGCCGTCACCCGAGACACGACTCACAATCGAGCCACACATTTCTTTCGATAATGTGCCGGAGAACTTGAACCAGATGCGTCGTCGAAGTCATCCGACGCAGGCGCCCTCCAAGTTGTTTGTCCATCGCCTCCGTAATCAGCTTCAGGCACGCAGGCTCTCTCGGGCAGAGAGCTCGGAACTGAAGACAGGAACAGGGAAACCCGTGTCGCGCGTAGGCAATTATTTCCGGGGAACTCGTCAAGGACAGCGGAGAGCTCATGACGCAGTCTGCCTGTGAGACAACCATTATATATATATATATATATATATGTTATAGATGTGTGCAACTGCATCTGTCCGTGCGAGTCCTGGCTCTGCAATTTGATATGCGTGCGCGGGTGCGTGTGACCCTCTGAAACTCGTGTGACGCGTGTATGGGCTTCGCGCCCCGTCCGTTCGCATTTCTGTCCCCTCGAGGCTTTTCGTCGTAAAACTCAGCAGACCCTACAGCGTCCTGCAGAGCTGCTCTGCCTTATCCTAGCCCCCGCGCAAATCCCAAAAACAAAAATACATGTATATATATATATATATGGATAGAGATATATATGTGCAAACAGAACACATGTATGCGTATATGCCTGTGCGTATTGAAGGAGGGAGACGGTTCGCGGTTTTGAGCCTTTCCGTTTGTCACCTCTCGGGTCTGTCCGGCTTCAGTGGGGACTTCGGCAGTGGTTGAGACGAAGTCGCTTTCGGTGAGGAGTTCGAGGTCGAGGAGCGTTTTGCAGACAAGGTGCACTTGGAGTTTGATTTGGAGCGCGCCCTGGGTTTTCCAAATGCACGTCAGGACTTGTTTGAGTTCCTGGTCGTTTTCGATGCGGTATTTCTGGATCGAACGCAGCAGCTGGCTGGCGGTCTTTGGCGGCGAAGTCGACAAGATTTCCGCGTTTGTTGGGTACACGTCCGCCCTGGACAGCTCCAGACTCTGGTTCAACAGCCGCGAGGCCTTCGTCGACACTTGCTGCGGTATCACGTTGTCGTAAAAGTCTTGCACGCCCGCGCGCACGTTCTGGGTGTCGAACATCGCCGTGTGGACCAGCCGAAACTGCCGCGACAACTCCTGGATGAACTCGAGCTGAATCACCTTCATCATCGTCACGAACCGTTCGTCCTAGAGAACACAGCGAAACCGCGGCGAACACCGACTCAAAGAGACAGCCTGCCGGACCGAGACAGACTCTCGCCAAACCCACACCAGTTGCTGGCCAACTGAAACTGGACGACGGAAAGGCAGAGAGAACGCCACAAACGCCGCGACTACAGGCGCGCGAACAAAATGTCGAACCTCTTTCCTAAGACACATCCCATGATGGGACGATATATATATATATATATATATATATGTACATGCCTACACCATATATACATATATACATATATATATATATATATATCTGTATATGTTTATATGGAGAGGCATGTATACGTACGTATGCAAGCGGAGGAATGGGAAAGGTGTTTGGAATCCCTTTTCCCGAAAGGGCCAATGTGTTTTGCCGAGGTCCTTGAAGCGAGCTTGCTGGCCCACATTCTCCTGTAGTCCAGCCAAGCAGCAACTCTGTTGCGTATACCTGATCTCTCTTTTTCGCCTTTGCGGCCTCGAGCATTTCCTCCACTTTCCCACCTTCAACGTGCGATCTCCTTACTTTTCTGGCCGAGGACGCGATGCGGTCGTCGTCGCTCAGCGCCGCACCGGGCGCGACCGTGCCGATGCGCGCGAGGCGTTGCGAGGAGCCTCCCGAGACGCCGAGAATCGCCTCTTTCCCGAAAACCGGAGAAAGAAGGAGAATGTGCGTTTCGAGGATCTTCGAGGCGAGAAACGAGACGGAAGAGATAAGCTCGTCGACTACGCTGCGCGTTAACGACACACAAAACGCGAGAGAACAAGCCTCCCTGGGATGAAGTGGCTAGGCATCCCGTCAACGCCCCGAAAACACGCCACAGGAAAAGCGTTTTCGCAGGGTTTTGGGAAACTCTTGAGGCCACCCAAAACCTCTGCTCTTCGATCGATTAAAAGGGAAGAAGAAACCGCGTCAAGCATGGAAAACCAAAAACACACAGAGAGAGTCGGAAGGCAAATCCACGCCGCCGAACCTTCCGGACGGATATTGCCTCATTCCCCTCACACACACAGTGCCTGCGCACGTTGGCGAGAAAATGACACAAAAGAGTAGATCTCAAGGACGCGTGGCGAAATCTCGATGGATTTGCCTTCTCCTGTGCAAGGCAGGAGCGCTGGAGAACTCGACATAGGCCGCATATCTCTCTCCCCACGCCGACTCAGGCTGAACTTACGGTCCCCTGTTCTCCTGTGTCGCGTAATTGAAAATGTACTGGAGCTTGCGCGCGTTCAAATTCGTCTTCAACTCCATCTCGATCCTCTCTTCCTCCTGAGACACAAGCTTGACCGCGCCGCCGCCTTCCCCTTTCTGGAGAAGTCCGCTCTTGCTTCCCTGTGGAGAAAACAGAGAAACACACGAAAAAAGTGAAGAAAGCGCGGCCGTCAAATTGTCGTTTTCGCCTCGCACCGTGAAGGGACGGCGCGTGCGCCTGCCTTCAGTGTCTCGTTTCATCAGCAGACCTCCCTAGGGTCGGAAAGAGAACGACAGAGAAAGAGCCGGTCAAGCAGATTCACGAATTACGGAAGTCGGACACTCAGCCCATATACATATAAACATATATCACGTTGTCTTTGTTTGCTTTCTAGCTACGCATTTTACCATCTCTTCACGACCACATCAAATTTCCCACATTGCATTGTTTCCTCTCGATCCAGGTCACCACGGTGGTCACGGAGAGAGAGAAGCGCGTCCTTCTAGCACCGTTTTCTTGGCTTACGGCGTCGGTTTCGTCGTCTTCCTCGTCCTCCGTCGTTTCCTCGTAGTCTGATACCTCCTCGTCGCTTTGCCCGTCCATCTCGTCGTCATCGGTCAGGTGTTCGAGGTCTTCTAAATCTTCATCGAGATCTTCTTGTCGAATGATCGGATACAGTTTCTCGTAGTCCCGGTCGAGCTCTCCTGCAGCGAAACCCAGAGCGCAGTGCCGAGTGCGCGGGTCTAGGGTCGGCGACTGAACGAGCGAGAAAGGCCGAGGAAAAGACCGCTCGAAAAACGCGAGAGATCCCGAGAATTGCCTCTGGGAATCTTTTACTCACCTGACTGAAGGCTGTAAATTTTCAACAGATCGGGAACTGTAATGCCGCGGTTCGGATCGATGTTCGTGTTGGCTATGTCGTTGAAGTACTCGAGGAGCTCTGGCCAGTTTTGCTTAAAAAAACAAAAAAAACACACTCTCCATCGATGCCAAACGCCCTGCATGTAGAGAGACTAGCGACCTACAGACTGACGCGAACCGAGACGAGACATCTACGCTCACACACATGCAAACATCCATCTACATATATATATATATATATATATATATATATATATACAGATACATATATATACATATACATATCCATGTGTGTGCAGGTGGCAATCGGCTGGAGGAAGGAGCACATGCAGTCTCTCCATGCGTATACATATATAGGCCGAGATGTACGAGAAAGATTTATACGTAAGATCTGCTGAGGACGCGTCACACATTCGTGTCATACAGCGGGTTGTGCCTCTTACCTCCTCTGCTTGGCTGTCGCGCAGTTTATTCAAAAAGGCGATAAATTCCGTTTTTGTCAGGTATTCTTTCCCTTCCTTGTTGAAGTAGTCAAATACCAACTGAGCCTTCAAAACATCGCCCAACTCCTCCGCAGGGGGGTAGCGAGGCAGCGCAACAATGGCGTACGAGTAGCTCTGGCCGGGCTGCGGGCACCGCTCAATTTTGTAACTGAAGGGACAGAAAACCCAGAAAAAGTGCCGGAAATGCGTGCCAACATACAGAAGAATAAAATTTTACTAACTCAGCCCGCCCTCTGCATCCCTGTTATCCTACTGAGCCAAAAAACTTTGGACACGGTCAACCCGCGAACCAACCCGTATCTATTTATCCCTCTATCTACGCACATACGTTCACACATGCACTCATATATATATATATATATATGCATGCAGATGTGTATAGACTGGAAACCAGCGAGCGTTTCAGTGAAGCGGTCCGCTGCTCCCGAGGTACAATGTGTGAGGCGGCAGCAACGCTCTACGTCGGGAATGCATAGTTCCGTGTAGCGCCTTTCGAGGGCGTCGAGATGACGAAAACCACAACGCAAGAGAGGCAAGGAGAGCAAGAACTAGGTGTTTCTGCTTCAAGTTTCCCAGACATCTCTCAACGCGCAGAAAGGCGCGGAAGACGGACCCGAATCGTGGGCCGTATTTGACGCCGTCCTTGAGAATCGCCGACTCCCAGCCCGACAGCATGTCGTCGATCTTTTCCGAGTGTCTCTCCACCTCGCTGACAGTGGCGAAACGAGCTGGACAAAAAAAGCGCGGAAAACGCACACGCGACACGCATGAGTTCTGCAGGAACCTGCCGCCACAGCGCCTCGACGTTTTTTTTTCGCTGAGAGCCACAAAAAACCTGCAGAGAGCCAAGGACACTTCGTCGTGTGTGTGTATGTGTGTGTGTGTGTCTGTGTGTATGTATGTGTGTCTCCTCGTAAATGTGACGCCTTTGCGTGTCGTGCCTCTCTTCCTTTTGGGGTCCGCTTCCTCCCGTCACATCTTTCTCCGCATGAATGGTTTCGATCTGGAAAACGCTCACCTCCTTCTGGCAGATTTGGGATGTTCTCGAGGCCTCGCGGCAGTCCACGTTCATCGAAGGAGAAGTTCTGGTCGTTCGTCGCGGTGAGTTTGTCGAAAACAGGAATCGCCAGCTGAGACGCAATGCGACAGAGCAGAAGGGGACACTCTCCTGTTATTCGCCACGTGCTTCGGTGCCAAGGGGCGACGCGCTCGATCCAGCCCTCCTCCTTTGACCGAAAAGGCGCGTTTTTCGAAGTCAAGAAACTGCATGCACAGCTGCAAAAACTCAACAGATCACGCCTGTCGCTGGCCCTCTCTGGGTGGAGCCTTTCTCTGCATGTATGCATGCAAAGACAGAGACCGGTCCCTCGAGCAGCCAGAACAGAGGATCTCAAAGTTTCGCACAAAATCGCCGACCGATAATAAAAACGCAGCGGCAGATATATAATATAATGTGAATTTGTCGATGTATACAGATATATATGTATATTTGTAGATGTCTTCACGTGGTGTGATTGCGACTACAATTCCACTGTGACAAAGAGTGAGGAAGGGGATGGGGCGCGGCTGCGACGTACTTTCTCCTTCTGCTGTTTAATTCGAGCGTGGTCCGCAAAGAGGCGAGCGTCGCTTCCGTCGGAACAGTCGTCTGACTGGTCCAAATGGCCAAGCTGATATTCGCGTTGGAGGCGCATGCGGCCATCCTGAAGAACAAAAGAAATCCAAACAAGAGCTTCACGGCACCTTAACGGGAAGGCCCCCAAAAAAGGCAAGGCACCTGTCTATACACATGCGCGGATGCATGTACAACCTTTGGTGCAGCTCACGAGATTTCGTCAAACTGCATCCTAGCTGCGTCTGCGTGATCCAAACGAAATATACACACATAGACAAACCTATTTACCTATATCTATATCCACACAAAACATATATATATATATATATATATATGAATATCTTTATATATATATTTATATATATAAAGATATATTTATATATATTTCATCGCGTACACAAGATGGGGCTTGGAGGGGAGCGGCTTTCCACAAAAAAGGGGCGCAGCGGCGCGCCGCGAAATCTGGATTCCCTTCGGACATCCTGGCACTTTCCCAAACTGACATGCCTCTCCGTGTGTCCACGCGTCTGACCGTGTCTATCATATAGGTAAATATGAATATGTATATATAAGTATATTTGTAGGTATGAATGAGGTATTCGCCTCGTGCACGATTCCTGGGAGGCGCACCCGAAGTTCGTCTCGAATTCGATCTCGGTAGGTGACGAGGACTTCGTCGTCTGCAACCTGTTCCTTGCCGGTGTAGGTCAGATTCATGTTGGCGAACCAGTGATCGAGCGCGAGAGACAGGAGGAGTTGGAGGTTGTCTTCGATGAATTTCGTCACCCCTTCCTGCAGGGAGCAGAGGACACGCGCACGAGGCATCGAGACACTGAACCAGCAACAGGGGAACCCCCCTTGTCCTATCTCGACGCGCGCCCAGGCGTTGTCCGCGCCAGCTTGCATGAACCTGGCGAAATGTGTCGATGCGCATTTGTGAGTTGGAAAGGCGACCCCGGGGCTCTGCAGAAATTCGTCAGCGTCTGCGATCGAGGGAGACGAAGCAGACAGCTGAAAGCTCGCACGCCTCTCTTTCCGCAGCCTGCAGCTCCTTCCGGCTCCCTGAGATCGGTCGAGATCACCAGACCGCTTCAGCTGGTTTCTTGGCCCGCCGCTGTTTTGCCTTTTTGCGGGGCGCCAGGCGACGCACAAAGCGAGGCGTAGGGGGAACTCGGAATGCAGGAAACTGTGCAGTTTTGAAAGATGCCCCTTGGAATAGGACTTCTTTCCTCTCCATGCACTTTAGTCTCACCCTGGAGCTGAGAAAGTTCATCCACAGGTAGCCGACGACGAAGACGACGGAGCCCACCATCGCGGCGTAGGGCAGAAAACTGTCCGAGTTAATGAGGGCGCCGAGCAGGAACCAGAAGGAAAACGCGGAGAGCGCCCAAGCAGTCATGAAGATGGAGAAGGTCACCAAAGCTCGGCCTGTCATGTCCAGCAGGCGCAGCGCGCGCGGGAAGCGCTCTCGCAGAAAGACGCTGAAAGAGAACGCGGCACACAGACGAGAGAAAATCGAAGCCGGTGGGGAACCTCACGCGGCAAAACAGCGAGAGAACTCGAGAGAGAGACGCGAGAGAGGGAGAAGCGATTTCCGCACGGACGGCGTGGGAAGGCTAGAGCCGGCGCTAGAGACGGCGAGAGAGCAAAAAGCAGTTGAAAGAAAAAAGAGGGAGGAGCCGCCGAGGAAAAGGCGACGGAGGACGGGGACCTACTTGAAGAAGATTGCGACGGTCATCACAGACATGTACAGGAAGCTGAAGAGGATCACCATCCGATTCCCGAGAGGCAGGCGCATAAGCGAAGCAAGACTCGCCCCCTCAAACATCACGTCGCTGAAGTAGTGTTCGTTCTTCTGCTTCTGCAGGCAGCGCGTCGCTTCCTGCGAAACACACAAAAAGCCCTTCCATTCCGACGTTTTCCGACCCTAAGCCGTGGCAAGCGTGCGAGGCACCGGCAGACTCCCCCCCCCCGACACAGCGCTTCCACCACTGTGCAGATAATCACCGAAACCGATTGATGTATTTACATGTGCACATATAGAGAAAGGTGTGACACACAATGTAAATCACTCCAGAGAGAGAAACACGGGACGGGGCGATCTCTCGCCGTTTTCGAGCCCCCGGCCTCGCCGAGTGCCCGGCCGTTCCCGCTTACGGTTAAGCTGTAGTTGTGCAGTGCGGTGAAGACCAGGACAAAGATTGGAAAGGCGAAGAACACGATGCATTGGATGCAGATGAGCCAAACGTTGATGAGACTCGGGAGAACGCGGAATTCAAAGCGCCTGGAGAGGTACCGCTGCGAGGCGCCCTCGGGACTGCGCAAACCCCAGTCGACCGGGGTCTGGGTGTACTTGTTGCCGAAGAAATGCAAACAGGAGCGCAGGTATGCGCTCAGCTGGCGACACTGCTCGAGGAGGCGACTCGAATAGAACAAGTCGTTGTTCAACAAGAGAATGTCCGGGCTGCGCGTCCACCAATCGGTGTTGCGGAGCACACCCAAATTCTCAATCAATTGCACTTTGCGCGTGATCGACCTAGGAACGCAAGAGGAAAGCGGAAGCACACAGCACTCAGGGCAACGGAGACACACGAGGCCGGAAAAAAAGAAACAGAAAAACCCCAAGGGCGAGGCACAGCAACAGGAGTGGGTGATGCCCCAATTCTGTTTCGAGACGCAGCCACCAAAAAACGGAAAGGGGGACCCAACGTCGCGCGACACGCAGACAGTCGCCAAGAAGAGAGCGACGGGGACCGGGACCGGGGGAACGCGAAACGAAAAGACAACCGCAGAGGCTGAAGCGCCCCCCAAAAAACGCGCCAAGGCTCCTCCTGGGCCCGCGTCGTTCTTCGTCAAAAAACGCGCGTGGCTCTTTCGAGTGATTGCCCTGGTATTTAAATGCCCCTCCGTCTATTTCTCAGTGTCGCTTCCTCTTTGTGTGGCGCCTTCCTCTCTTGTGCATTCGTTGGAACTCGCGGCGCGGCTGTCGCCAACGTCCGGGGTTCGTCTCGCCGCGTTTCCTAGGCTCGCCGCCGGGCGGGTTTTTCTGTCTCCTTTTCCATGCGCAGAGAACACAGCCGACGTGGAACACCCGTACTGTCGTGAGACAGCAACGTCCACGCGTGTAGCTCTTTTGCTCCGAACTTACTTGTACACAACCACCTGTTTCTCCTCCGGGGCTGCGGCGCCTCCGTGGACGTCGTCGGTTGCTCGGTCCAACATCACCAGTTTCGACTGCGTGCTGATCAGACACTGGCCCGGGCAATGGACGGCCTCGGCGCTCTGCGGCTCCGTGCAGAGAGGCGCGCGGAGGTCTTGGCAGATCTTCAGCATGTGCTCGCGAACGTCGAATCCGTAGCGGTGAAGCGCAGTTTCCGACATGTGCTGATTCGGACACAGGATCCAGAACAAAGACACTTCCTTGCCCAGGCAAGAGCGGGGCCACGACCAAGCCGATCTTAAAACGCATTTTCGGGTGCAGAAAATTTACATCCCAAACTTACAGACACAGATACAGCGGTGGACATACACGTGCCTCCACACACATACAGTACACATGTGTACCTATTCATGGACATGCCCAAATACGTATATATATATATATATATATATATAGAGAGAGAGAGAGAGATAGATATAGATATAGATATATAAAGATATTGTTGAGATGCACAGGTTTTTCGGTGGCAAAGGAAGGCCTAAAGAGACACGGGAGCGCTGTCCAACCTAGGTGCGGTGAAAAGTTATCTTCAGTATTTCACGCGTTTCTCATTCTACTTCTGAACTTTCATAAGGGTCGGTGTGTGCATACCTCCATTTCGAGGCCGTGCGTTCGACAGAACGAGGCGTAGATAAGCTCCAGCTCAGCGAGGGGAGTCGGCCTGACAATGTAGAAGGCGTTGGATTCGCAGACAGCCCCGGCTGGGTCGTAGGGAGGCTGCAGGGGACTGGTGAACATGGCGATGTACACCAGCTGACACTGCTGGCCTCGCTGAAAAGGCAAAATCGGTGAAGCAAAAAGACGAGCCCAGTGGACACAGAAGCTGGAGAAAGCATTTCGGGAGACACCCTGGAGGTCCCAGCGACAGAGAGAGAGAGCGACACGCGGCGTTTGGCATGCCTCCTCTTCGTGAGGCTCTTTCCGGAACCCCGTGCACACTTCAGCAGTGGCTACACATGGCGGCGCGTGTGCGTTCTCTGAGAAGACGGTTCGCCTCTTGTCTCGTCCTTCCCCCACTGTCTCCGGAGTCCTTGGTCTATCAATCCACTTACCTTTTTCTTTCCTTTTTTTCGTTTATTTACACATTTATATTTTAAAAATCTATATATTAAGACTAGACACGGTTACACCATTGTGAAATGGCCTTTCCACCACAAACAAGGAGGCGAAGATTCTTCGTTTTTGCCCAGTCAGTTGTGGTTCTTCACACGTGGAGCGCAGACCCCGGTCGGCACAGAATCGCCCCAGCGCGTCAGGTCCTGGAGGCACTCCTCGACGCAGGCGGCTCGTGCTGGGCTGCTTTTGCTCTTTTTTGCGGGACTCCTGCTCGCGCGGCCGCGTTCGTACCTCGAACACGGTGTCGACGCTCCACGCGTAGCTGCCAGTGTTCGGCACGGGTCTTCCCCAGTGCAGAGGCGAGATGTATCGGCTGTCCTCGTGGCGAAAGAGACCAAGAAAGATGTGGTCAGGGTGCCCGCCTGCGTCGGGCCAAACCCACTGCACGAACAAGTCGGAACCCTGGAGCAGCGGGCGCCCGGGGGAGTCGCTGACAAAGTACGGCAGGCTTTCCCGGCCTGATCCTGGCCCAGAGAAGAGCGAGACGCGACTCAGCGCGAGGTGTGAACTCAACCGCGGAGTCGAGGGTCCAGGCGCCTGCGCGGCGCTCTCTGCAGCCGCGAGTAGCGGGACTGAAGGACACACAGACGCGCGCGAAGAAACGGGAACAAGACGTCCACGAACTAGGGATGGCAACACGCGCGAAAAAGCGACGAGGACACGAGAGGCCTCATCTGATCCATCCCCCGTCAAGCACACATCGCTTTTTTTTGTCTATGGTGCACATGCAGAAAGCGGTGCGGAGAGACAAGTCGTGCCTTCGGACTGCGTGTTCGCTCCTCGATACAGGTGCCGAGAAAAAGACTTCAGAAGGAAAGGAGAGAGACGTGCGTGGCGGAAATCGAGACAGCGCGCCTTGTGCCTCCCTGGGTCGTGGCTTGCGATTCTCGACCTCTGTCTCGATCAGTCGTTGTCTCCCCCGCCTTTCCTCACCCTGGAGGCCGTCTGTGTCGACGGGGACTTCCAGGCGCGAGAGGCGCCTACCGCGGGTCCTCTCGCGCGGCGTGGACGTGGACAACTCGATGCCGCTGCCCAGTCCCCCCCGGGGCAGTTCTCGCTCTCTGCCTTCTCCCTCTCCATTCAAACACCCGAGCTTGGCTAAAATCTCCTCGGAGGTTCCCTCGACTCGCGAGAGACGCCGACGCCGACCGTCTTGAGAGCCCGGCTGCTCGCCCGAGGGTCCGCCTGAGAAACGGACCGGAAAAACCGAAAACGCCGTGGAAAGCCCGAAACCAAGAGACATGGGCGACACCGAAACATCTTGCTTTCAAAACGTTTAACCCCGACGGGGAAGAGACACCGTCAAAACCAAACGGCAGAAGCTCCCGAGAGAGAACGTCCGGCCGGCGTGACGCCCTGCGGCTTCTCGCGGTCTTTCCACGCCTCAGCCCACAGCCCCTTGCTCACGACGGGAAGCAAACGCGTGCGCATCGGCGCTCGTCCTGCCAACGAAAAAACGCAAAAAAACCCAAGAGATGTCTGGGACGAAATCGAAAAACCTAGGGCCTTACTGATTGAGGCTCTGCCATCGTCCGCGTCGTCGACTCGAGAGGATTTTATAGATTGAATGGTCGTACGTAGACGCGCTCTTCGTCTCTGGAAGGCCTGGTCCGTAGCATCGTCCTTGTCGAAGTGCCTTTAAAGCACAGCCGACACAGACAAGAGCCCCTAAAATCCGACACGCCCCGCGTCGCCTCCACATAAATTTCGCGTCACTCGCCACTCCAAATCCGATTGAACCTCTCACTCTCGACAGAGAAAGGCTCGCCCGAACCCCCCCCTTCTACATCTGCCTAACGGCAAGCATGTGTGTAGCGGTACATACACCCAGCACGCTGTCCGTCCACTTCCCCACCTATCCATACATGCGCATACATCTACTTCTACATATATATATATATATATATATATATATTTGAACAGGCAATGATGTAGGCGAACACAATATGGCTATGCACACAATCAGACAAGCTGAAGGATGGATACGAACTACGAAGGACACGGACTTGATATATTTAGATATATATATATATATATATCGAGGTATCGCGAGCGAAAGAGAGGCGAAGAGCTCGATCACTCTGCAGGCAGAGACAAGCTTGTGAAAGTCCAAAACGTGCCTTTCTCTCCCTTTTTCGTCTGCCTTTTCTTACCGGATGTAGCTGCGAATATTTTCGATGTCGAGCGTACACTCCAGGCGTCCCCACGGCCCGCCGCCGTCGACGTATTCCAGGCCGACGCGGAAGCGCCCGGGTGTCCTGTCTGCGAACAGGAGATTGGCCACTCACAGCGGGCATTAAACTTCAAGAGAGGAAGTGCAAAAGCAAGTAGCAGGAAAAGGCGCAGCCGAGAGAGGTGGGCTGAGACCCGAGCCAGACATGGACACCTCGAGTCGAGAGGCGAGAACGCGCCGGAGATTTTGCGCTCTTTCCAGTGTATGTGTCAACAGCCTCCGAGCGAGAAAGGCCTCCAGGGACACGCACGCAAGCGAACAAACCAGGCGCGTATGACCGCAGGAAACCGTGAGAAGTTACATCTGCCATGGCGTGCATCCGCGAGAAAAGCTTTCAGGGAAGATGCAGCACACTTTTGTCCGTTTCACGAGAGACAGCGAGACAGACCCGAACGCAGTCGACGGCTGAATGGACAGGGGCCTTTTGGACCGAGCCACCGCAGACGCGGAAGTGCAACCAAGCGCAGATTTACAAAATATTCAGACAGTTGGTTTTCTTCCTGGGGAAGTGCGACGTGCACAACACCACGGCAAGCACCGGACCTGGACACTCGCTCCGTGGGGGCTCCGCTTCCGCTGCAAACCCCGCGTGCCGTCTGCCTCACCGTCTTTTCTGTCTTGCGTCTCGCCTTCTTCTCTGCGCTCTTCCTGAACTCTTTGATTGTGCACGGTCTCGCGAACAATTTGGTACAAGTCCTCGAACCGGATGGTGCCGAAGGCCAGCACCTGTCCGGTGATCCCCGCCACAACTTCGAAGCCAATGGTGTTGTGGGCGATTCGGTCTTTCAGCAGCCGGAGATGCTTGTTCTTCGCGCAAAGCTCCAAGTAAGGCTGGAGGGAGAAACGCGCGTCGGCGCAGGCAGCACGCCGCAGAGACACAAACAGAGACACAAACAGGCGTGAACGCTTGTTGAGAGAGGGGGAGAGGGGAGACGAACGAAGAGGGAAAACGAGAACTGACGCGCCCCATTGCTCTATTAATGCACTTCAGGCGTTCAAGTAACTCTACATATATATGTATTTGCACGGATGTAGATTTCTGTGGATGTACATGCGCTTCGCGCATCGGTGAAACGCATGAACTGCTGCGTCAAAGTTTTGCGCTGAGGCGGTCCCAAGCTCTGGGTGTTTGAGATCGCCCCGGACGGTCGTGTCTGTTTCATCTCTGTTTCTTTGCGTGCTGCGTCTCCTCTCCCCACTCTCACCCTCTGGTCGCCAGAGTCGAGCTGGTCGCCTGATACAACGACCGGGTGTCCTTGGAAGCGTACTTCCGAGTACACGTGCCGCCCCGTCTTTGTGCGAATATCTTTCGCCTGCCACAGAAAATGAAAACCCGGCAGGGAAACGGCTTGGAACGGCGATGGAAAACAAAGACAACACGAGCGCGTTGACGCATATCAAAGGCAGTCCACTTCTGATGCGCGCACGCGACTCCCCGGTACACCTCACGTCGCAGGAGGACCGTGCGTCGTTCTGGGTAGGAAAACGCGTCGAATCATGGTTGTCTCGCTTTGCAAGTGTAGATTCCGGTACAGACTTTTTCCCTGGTCCGGCGACGTACAGTGTCGGCGATACAGTTAAAAAGATACGCAGTCCACAGCCCATACAACAAATATATTTGTGTGTGCCGCTGCACGCGCTCGAGGCCTGCTTCCACGATTCGCGGCACAGGGCGCGACGCGCAGTGGCAATCGACGCGTCTGTCTGCATGCATCGAAACACGGAAAGGAATCCGCTCGAGAAGCGCTCCTCTACCAGAGGAGCTCTTCCAGGCCTCCCGAATCGTCGCTCGAAAAAGAAAACACACGCTCCTCATCTCCGAAGGGGGGTACTCACAGCGCGCTTTCGCGCGCGCACCGACTTGAATCCATACCTACTCATACATATATATATATATATATATATACATATATATATATATATATATACGTGAAGGACGTCGATGCGGAGTTGACTATCCAGAGGTAGCAAATTCATCGTGCTCTTTTTCTGTGTCTCTGCGGCATTCGGGAGTCGACGGCAACAGGGCACTCACCATTTGCGCTTTGTACCCAAAGTGTGCGCTGGCAACGTAGTCGCACGACAAGCTCTCAACCACGTTTTCGACATCCGAGCCCCATCGCTGCATCATGGCGGAGTCGTTCTCGACCACCGAAGATCTCTGGAGGCGCCGGAATGCCCCCGAGGAGAGCCTGGAGACACAGCGGTTGCATGCGTGGCAACCAGGTGACTTGAAGACCCCGGGTTCAGACTCTCGACAAAAAAGAGATCGCGGAAAAGACGGGAAGAGAAACGACGGGAAGAGAGAAAGAAGGGGGAGAGCACACACACGACGCGGATGAAAAAGCGCTGAGAGTGTAGAGGGGGGAGAGAATGAGACGACCGCAGCAGGGCGGGCGTCGTTGCAGTCAAGGAACAGGGGAAGGAGAGAAAGCGCTGTTCGACCAAGCCGGTATCACGAGAAGGCCGGGAGGGCAACGGGAACACCGCCCGTGGATCAGGTCTACCCTCGCCCCGCTGCGCGGGTCCTTTTGCCCAACGCATGCTCGAAGTTTTTTCGTCGCGGAGACTGCTCAGCTCCCTGGCTGCACTCTGCTTACCTTCCCAGGCGCCTGGCCTTGGCTTCGGGCGGCATGTCGAAAAGTTGCAGTTTGATGTTGGTGAGCGTGACGGGGATGGAGAAGTGGCTGGCGACGTAGGTGAACTTTCTGAGGAAGATGTCTAGCGACGAGACGGACGAAGGCAGCAGTCGCTTGAGGACAAGAATCGGGTAGTCGGTGAAGGTCATGGCGCCGCCCAGGATGATCTCAGGTGACCACCTGGACTGGTCCAGCGCCCGGCCGTGACTCGTGAACCGGACCAGGCGAACTCGGTACTTGATTTCCGGATCGAGTTTGTAGCTCTGGGCCGTGTCCAGCTCGACCATTCCCGGGTGCTGGATAGGCAGGAACAACTCCTTCTGGTTGAGTCCCAGTTGGTGGACTGTCTGTACGCTCGACGCGTTGAGGTACACGTACAGCTCCTTCTTGGAGAACTTCAGCAGCGTCGCCGTGTCGTTCGAGGCCTCGGCCCACGCTACCTCCGCCGGGCGAATGTGCACGCCCAGCCGCAAAAAGGGGCTGCCGCCCTCGGGCGCAGACCAGCGCAGCAGCAGGCCGTGACACGGGAAATGCACGCGAGAAACCATGAGGTTCCAGCTCGACTCCGACTCCGCCGAAGACGCGCTGCCTGCAAATCGGGACGGCAACAGCGACGCAAAGAAAGAATCGCCGGGAGACCAACAGAAAACACTCCCAGCTCGAGAAAGCCACCGCACAGGGAGACCAGCCCTGGTCTGTGGAGACACACTCCGACGCCCATGCACGCACAATCTAGCGCGGAGCTACAATATACATAGACTCACGCGCCTTTGTCCATCTGTATGTCGACATATATACAGAAACAAACAAACAAACATACATACATACATACATACATACATACATACAACTCGCCGGAGAGTCATGGCTACGTAGAAGCCTTGTGACACGCCACGCACGTGTGTGCAGAACTGAGGCATTCTCACCAGAGATTTCGTGGTCGAGCCGATGACTTGCGTCCCGGAGAACGACAGATTCTCGATCCTGTTGCTTCAGCCGTGGAAGAAAGTGCGCGTAGACTGCGTATACCACCAAAATGGCCAGGACGAGCGTGGCCACGAGGTTGATGAGAATGGCGACTAGAAAATACCAAGTGTCCCGGACTCTGCGAAGAGAAAGAGACACACAAAAACAAGGCACGCAAGTTCGAAGGCACAGGGAGACAAACTTGCCAGTGAACTGCTGACCGATCGACCCAACAGAGAAATACATGTATGTAAATGTGTCACACGAACCTCTCTGCACGTCTGTGCATACCAACCTACAGATATATATATATATATATATATATACATACATACATAGATAAGCACGTCCATTTGTATACACGTGTATATATATGATATGCCAAGGTATTCACGCGCCAATAGGCTCTACCTAAGAGGCGTGGATGCTGAGTCGGATGACCAGTGCAGCCCGTCAGGGTGCTAGTTGGGTTTTCCCCTCTCCGCGAGTCCGTCTGGGTTCCGCGGCAGTGTTCCTCGTGTCCCTCCTTTCCCTGTTGGCCTCGCGCCCTCCTTTCCTGTGTTTTTTTGGCTCGGCTCCTCGGGCTGTCGCCTACCCCACGCGCGTCTTGACGAGGGCGTCGCTGAGGACAGAGTAAAGGTATTCCGGCCCAGTGTAGTCTGCCGACCAAACATAGAGCGTGGAAGGCGAGCGCGTGTCGTGCAAAGCGTTCCAGAGCACCAGGAAGCTGTCTTCGATGACTTCGTTGATGCACATGCTCAGGGGTTTGGTGGGTCCAACGGACGTGCCGGGGTACGCGGAGTTCTTGGCCAGCAGCATGCGCACCTAAACACCGCGAATCGGAAACAGAAAAAAGCAGTTCCTGACGCGAAAACCCGGCGCCTGCGCCCAGCCAGGACGGGCAGACGAACGCCTGCTGCGCGCCAGGGAAACGAACGCCGCGGGCGTCCGGACTCGAAGCGCACATTCGAAGAAAGAGAAAAGAGACCCGAGAGAAAGAAACAAAAAGCGACAAAGACAGAGACCCGAGGGAAAGAAAGCCAGATGCGGCTATGAACGGAGAGGTGTCTGGGGGGGGGGCGCCTGTTCCACCTGTGTTTTACACCCTGCTCGGTGGCGACGCAGGCGAAAGATTCCAGGAGGGAGGCGCTTGTCCTGCACGAGCCCACATCTCTCTCTCTCTCTCTCTCTCTATATATATATATATATATATATATATATATATGTAGATGGACTGAAAGGTGGATCGGCCGCATGTTTGTATCAGGTGTTCAGGTCCGTCAAGGCCTTACTGGCGCGGGCGATGCGTCCTGGAAAAAGGCGCGTTGGCTGTCGTCCAAGTCCAGCAGGCTCGAGGAGGCGACTGTCGGGAGGGAGGACGGTCGGTAGAGGGACTGGTAGAGCCCGAAAGGCCCTCGTTTCTCCCTTTGTTCCTGCTTCGTTACCTGCGCAGCCACGCCCTCAGCCGCTCCGTCGCCGTCCCGAGTCTGTAGCGCTCCGGCCTGCGGGTCATCCCTGCCTGCAAAGGCACTCGCATTTTTTCTGTGGTTCTCGGCCCCCTTTGTCGGGTCTGTCTTTTCGGTCCCGGTTGCCTCCGAAGGAAAGAAGGGAGACTTCGGCAGGGGAGCAAAGAGGTCCGCTGCGCCATGTGCAGCCTCTCGCAGCCTCTCTTCGTTTCTTTTCTTCACTGCGTAGTACTGCTCGTACAGTTTCTGCCGACTCTGAAGCAACTGGTAGCGGTACTTGTCGCGGCTGCCTGTGGAAGCTGGAGCCGTGTGGACTCGCTTCGCGTCTCTGTCGGCGTGCTTCGCCTCGTGCTTCGAATTCTCTTCCCCGTCTCCGTCTGGGCCGTTCACGCCCTCATCCTCTCTGGCGGGTACAGCCTGGAGTCGCCTCGCTGGGGACTGGGCGAGTTCGTTGGATCCGCTGGCATCACCCGTGAGGGCCGCGCGGATGACTTCGGCGGCGGCCTTTGGCGCGTCTTCGCCTCTCTTCTGGGCGGTCCACCCTAATCCCCACTTCAGGCTCCTGCCGGTCCGACCGCTCTGTCTCCTTCGAGTAAAGTAGTGCGAAATGCTCTCTGCGAGGTAGTCTTCCGCGGAGGTGATCACGTCTGCGACTCGGTCGTCTTCGTCGACGTCGATGACGCTCCGGCAAAACAGCCCCATAATCTGTAGGGGAACGTGAAGCGTCCGTGGCCGCAGCATTCCCCCGGAAAGCACGACAAACCAGTAGACATTGTTGAGGTACGCATTGCTGGACAGCACGCGCCAGACTCCCGCGGCTTCCGGCAAGCCTATCGCCTCCACGTTAATCACCCACGGGGCTGAAGGGTCGCTCTCCACCCAGCGCAGCGCCGCCGACACTTTCTCCTCCGCGTAGGGGATGAGGTGCGGCTGGGCCGAGTGAACTTGCCCGACCCAAGTCTCCATCGACGTCTCTTCGAGAGACTCGGTCAGCGTGCGGGCGGTCGCGAAGAAGGCGCACTGTTCGCAGTCGAGGGCGACGGGGACCGCCATGATCCCCGCAAACATCGCCGAGGTGTCTGAGGGGAGCAAAAGCGCGCGCACAGTTGGCGACGCTTCGGAGGACACCGACGCCCCGTCGCTTTTCCCGTTACCGTTTCGGGCCTCCTCCGCTGCCGACGGGCTGCTGAGGCCAGGCGGCGCCGACACGGAAATCCGGCCCGACGCCCGAAGCAGACTCCGCGCTGCGGCGTCCGCGTCTAGGGAAATAGACAGCGGGGACCGGCTCTGGACGGAGACACTCGCCGTGCGGCTGTTGACGAGAATCGGTTGGTTGCTGTAGTGCGACGAAGGCCCGTCGAGGGAAAAGTTCAGGTTCCCGTCGATTACCGACAGCGAGACCGACTTTGCCTCGATCGACTGGAAGCGAATGAACGCGTGGAAGGCGTCGAGGGAGATCCGCTCCTTGGCAATCACGGGGACGGACGCATCCAGGTTGATGTAGTTGTCCGCCGGGAAAAACAGGATGTCGAGCGAGTTGAAAACAAAGTCGTCGGCGAGAAAGAAGCGGAGTGAACACCGGAACCAGGGGTCGTAGCTGGAGAACCGGAGGAGCACCATCAGTTCTTGAGGCGACTTCCACTTCCAAGGCCGCGTGTGATCTTCGGTCTGTGCACTCGACCGCGCGTGGCGAGGGATTTCCTGAAGTCCGAGCCAGGCTGACATCCGGATGAAGCTGCCGCGCCCCGCCGCTCTGTCGGCTTCAGACAGCCGCTGGAACTGGACCGCGCAGTTGCGCAGGTGGAGGGTCGCGTCGAGACCCGACGGGATGGGGACGTCCGTCGAGAGAATGTTTGCGGCGTACCAGGAGGTGAACAGATGCGTCGTAAAGAGCCCGACGAGCAGGAGACCGAGAAAACTGCCAAACGTCACGCCTGTGCCCACGCCGTAGACGGGGATGCCAACCACCATGGGCACGTTCCGCATAAAATCCGTCCCCAGCTGTCCCTGGTTCTCGAACTGCGCTCCCTCGTTGGGTCCGTCGCCGTCGTCGCTTCCACTGCCTTTGCGAGTCTCTGCGGAGTCCAAGTCCACGTTGCGCCCCGCCTCCTCGCCTTCTTCCTTGACTGGCAACAAAGCTCCCGCCCCGCCCGTCCTCCCCGGCAACGTCTGCCGCTTCCCGCGCCGCAACGAGCCGAGCGAAGCCGCAGCGGTCGCAGCGAGCGCCGCCCTCGCCAGCCGCCGCCCACCCTCCCCCGGCCACGACCGCTCGCCCTGAAGCGCCGCCTCCGTCGCTCCGATCGAGAGCTTCGTGTGCGACTGCACGCGGCGCAGTGCGGGCCGGAAGGCCTCTCGCTCGTGCCCCGAGCCGCTCTCCGTCTGGAGCGAGGCGACCGCTTCGGCGGCAGCCTGCGCGGCACTTGCTGCGCTCGCGAATGCCCCGCCTGAAACGGAACCCAAATCGAAGTTGACCGACCCGCGTGGGGTGTGCCGCCCCGCGGCCGACCCGGGGCTGTACGGCAAGTTCGAGGCGGATCCGCTGCTCCCGGGGGCGAAGGACAGAAGCCGCGTGGAACCGAACGCCGAGGCGCTGTCGTGGGCCGAGCCGACGGACACGCACGGAGGCCCTCGACCTCGCGGAGAAGCGATACTCGCCTCTGACGCCTGCGCTGCCGCCTCCGCAGCCGCGGCTGCAGCCGCCGCGGCCGACGGCGTGCTCGCGCGACTTGCCGGGGCAGCCGGCGGCTCTTCGCCGGAGTGGAACGCGGCGCCTGGGCTCGGCGGAGGCAGCTGGTCGTAGAAGAACGAGCGGCGCTTTTCGCGCGCGCGCACGGGCTTTAATCGCGTGTCCATCGCGGCGCGACGGCAGACAACTCCACGCGGAAGGGCAAAACAACACGACAGCTGGGTCGGGCAACGCGCGCGCGCGCAGAGAGACAGAGGAAGGCCAGAGACGGAGAACTACGTCTGTGCAGGAGAGAGAGTGCACACTGGCACGAGGGCGCACGCCAGGGGAGACCCGTGCTCGCGCAGTGCGGTGAGAGTGGAGGCGCGGCGGCGTTGCGGCCACAACCGAGAGAAGAAAAAGGTGGGCGTCGCCCAGACGCTCCACCACGCAGAGAGCGAGGCCGGAGTCGACGCGATATGTGTTTCGAGAGAGGCGAGGAGCTGGACGCGTTTTGAGCAACAGGACGGAGACACGGACGAGGCATCGGATCGGCGACAGAGAAGTGACAGGCTGTGGACGGACGATAGCTGTCGCGTGGTGAGGAAAAACCAAAGGGAGGTTAACAATGAGAAACGGGGGCAGGAACTAAGGAACCGAAATACTTTGCCAAGTTTGGACGAGCTCAAAACATCTGTTCTGGAGCCACGGCAGATCTTTGCCGCTCTGCACTTTTTGTCGGCGCACCGATCACAGACGTCAGAAAGTGAAAGGAAGCATGGATCGCTCTCGGCCTCCTTTTTGGGCTTCTCCTGGAGATCGGCAGGTCGTGGAAAGGGGGAGAAACCTGCTTCGTTCTGTAAGCCTCTTGCGGAAAAGCATAAAGACAAAAAGGTGGGCGGAAGGGGAGGGCGTGGCTGGCACCAAGAGGCGTTTTGTGGCCAGAGAGCTCTCCGAACAAGACAACCACACGGCTTGAGATCCCTCCGCGAAACGTGCTTTAAAAACTCTTGAGAAGAAAACGAATGGTGCCGGGCGGTGCGGCAAGACAAGACAGGAAACTCTTTCGCGGGAGGCCGAGCTAGTCGACGGGCTGTTTGTAGAGGGGAGCGGCGTAGCCTGGACAGGAAGACCAGAGGGAGTCGGTTCTGCAGTCCATTTTGTAGGGGAGGGAAACGAAAAAAGGTCGGAACTTCGCGGGTCTTAAATCTTTCCCAAGAAAAACGACACAGACAGGCGCCGTCTAGAAGCGCCCGCCACGACCCCGCATTGAGGCTCGTCCTCCCAGCGAGGTGTAGAGAAAGCTCCGCGAGAAAAAAGGAGAGAGTAAAGAGGAAAGGAGTGTGCGTCGGAGAAGAGGCTTTCTAACGCGTACGTGAGAAACGGAGACAAAAACGCATTTCTTCCGAGACCGACGCAAAGGCGAAGCCGAGTCTCTCCGAACCTCAATTATTCATCTGTCGCGACCGTTCCGCTTGGAACTTTCTCTCGGAGGAGAGGACGAGCAAACCGCGGAGTTTGTCCACATTGGGGGCGTGCCGTGCTCGGCTTTTCTGGCTCGTGTTCCTGCTTAAAACAGAAAAGACGCTTCCGCTCAAAGATGGCAACGCGCAGATTTCTGGGGAGAGCGCTCTGGAGAAACTCGAAAAGAAACCGGACGTCTCCCGAACCATCGCAAGCGCACAGACACAGAAAACTGCGCGAGGCTCAAGACAAAGGCCGAGAGGAGGGGGAGTAGCCGCGCGCGAGAGAGACAACGCGCCGTGAACCTCGATGAAAAACACGGAAAATCGATGACCCGCAGCCCTTGGCTACGGCGGAGGAAAGGGCTTTGGTGCTGCGTGAACATCTGCTTTTCGAGCGCCATCAAAAAAGAAGAGCAATTCGCTCAGAAAAGTAGGCGTTTTTTTCGAGAAAACAAAAGACAACGAAACAGCCGAGAACATCCGGGGGGACCCGCCTCGCGCCTCCTCCGGTCCTCTGAACGAAAACGGTTTCCACAGAAAGCTTGCTTCTTCGCGAAGGACGCACAGACGAAAAGAATGTGTTTTGACGTAGCGGGGCTTTAGGTCTTTGTTGTCCTTCCTAGACCTCAGCCTTTTGCGCGCACGAGAAACCACCGTCCTAGTGGTGAGATTTTGCCTGTTTGTTTGGAGTTCCCGGTCTGCATGAATCGAGCCCTCTCTAGGCGAAACTCTCGAATCTTTTGAAATGAGGATAAATCCATTGGTAAGCGGAATCCATGGGTTTCTACCTGGTCGTTCTGCGCATCCTCAGCCAGCCCGCGGTCTGAGGTAGTTCTTCTGTACCAGAGATAGATCCGTAAAACACGATTTTCACCTGTTATACTTTTGCTCACGTGCTTGCCGCTTTCGCTGTTCTTGTCCTACGGTCACTCTTTTCCGGAACCGTTCTCCGTAATTTCGTGCACGACAGGCAAATGTGCAAGAGAGTGTGTGGATTATTGTGACTCCTTCCTAGAACGCCTGTCTCACAGTATCTCTCCTTTGCACACGTTTACCGAGGGCAATAACAACCAGACCGCTTTCGGCAACAAACAGGCACATCACACTTCCAGGATCTTCACGTTCTGCTCGGGAGCCGCTGAAGATCGCAGTCTTCTAGGGGGTAAGTTCCTCCTGTACTCCGCGCCGTTTTTCTCTCCTCTGCGAGGGGAAAGTGCCCCAGGCAGGGGGATACAGGCAAACTGGACGGCTGGGTTTTTCTTTCGCAGCTTGTGGCGAGGTCGAGGGGCGAACAACAAAGAGCCATGTGATTGAGACGCGTAGAAACTTATCCCCGATGGTGCTGAAGACGTTTACCCATTGTAACCTCCACCATGTGTTTGCCAAGAAGATAAATCCGAAACCGCACGCGGCTTTCCCCCACTGAAGAAAAGGTTGACTGGCGCGTTCATGATTCTTTTTAGCAAACTCGGGCGGTTGTCCTTGCCCTCTTGCATATACAACAGCACATTGTTCGTGAAACAAATGCGGTCCAATCCGCTCGTTTTGCTGTCCCCGATACCCTCCAAAGTGGCTGTGAGAACGCGTCTTACTTCTACACTGCTTACGCATGTGGTCATCCCAGAAATTCGGGAAGCGACAAAGTGACATCAACCCCCAAGAGCGCTCTCACAGCCAAAACCCCCCCTCGCGGCTGACGCTTCCAGAGTTGGGTTTCCAGAGCTCCACGGAGTCGGGCACGCGCCCTCGAGAGGCGATAAGGTTTAACGAGGAATTGAGCATGTGCAACAAACCGGTTTTTTTGAGCAGGAACCTTTGTGGAACAGCACCTGGAGAAGCTGCATGACTTGCGAGACAGAATGTCAAGCGGTCGCAAACCGAGAACCTAGCTCCTGTTTGCAAGTGGATAGCTCAATGAGATTACACGCCTCGAGCTGCGTCAGGCCAACATTACACCTCCAAACGACGGGGACTTGTGTTTCGTCGTCGTTCGTACGCAGAGAGACTTGAAGACATCCCATGGCAAGACCCTTTCAGCTGCAAGTTGCCGCGTACGTGTTGCGGTTCATAACGTTCTGGTGGGCTGAGAGGGAGACAAGATTTTATGTGACGTTCTGCAAGTTCCAGGAGCGCCCCGACATCTCTTTCTCCCCGGCAGACGACCCCGCGTGTACACTTTGTGTACGCACAAGATACGCACATGCAAAGGAAACGAACGGCAGGTAGTTAGAATGCTGGTACGTACTCGTTTGTGGAGCTTTGTGGCGTTTTTGACGTTACAAGCGCGCGCTCACGCGACACACAGCTGTCCTGGACCAGTTGTGCGTCTACGTCGATCACGAGACCCGACGGCCTCGCCCATTTCTTTGCGTGCTTGATGGCAAAAGGTAGCCTCTTTTCTGTGTCGACCTCCGCCTTTCTCCCTTCGCCAGAGAAATGAGAAGCGCAAGGGAAAGAAAACCTTGCGCAGTATCATTTCCCAGCACGCTCCAGTCCCGACTTTGAGCGCGAAAAACCGCCGGCATGTCTCGTGTAGCGTGTATCAGCTGGTGCATGCAGCTGCGTGACAGCGGTCGATTCCTTGTTATTTTCTGGCCGCACAAATCTCGATACTCTAAGCAAATCGAATTGCATCGAGAAAAACGCTGTCTCTGTGACACGCGTGTTTTCTTGTGGGAGTGAGAGAGCGTGCGTTCTTCCAAGGGGGAACGCACGAGACATCGCAACGGGAGACACCGCGAGAACTGCTCTGAGACATTCCGCGGTTCGTGACTGTCCTGCTCTCTCCTTGGACTATTTTCTCTTGGTCCTGACCTCTCTCGGTGTCTCGGCGCCTCCCTTCTCTCTCCACTTTCCGTTCCCCTCCGCTTCTCGCAGGCTAACTTGATCACCGTCCCGTCTCTCTTTTGCGGGTTCTTTTTCTCCGCCCTCGCGCCAGGCCGCGTTTTGCGGCCGTCCCTTCTGTCTCTCGGTGTCCCCTCTGCCGCGCCTTGCGGTCCCTCTTGGTTCTCGTGTTGCACATCTCTGTTGTCTCTGCCGCCAAAATTCCGCTAAATACGGCCCGTTTGTCCCTTCCATTCCACTCCTCTTCCCCCCTTCGATAATGCAGTCCAGTACGTAGAGCCGAGGCGCGGTCGTCGGCGAGGTGGGGCCTTGTGGCGACCGTCCCTCTCCGCCCTTCTTCTCTCTTCTCTCTCCGCGCTTCTTCTCTCTTCTCCCTCCGCGCTTCTTCTCTCTTCTCCCTCCGCGCTTCTTCTCTCTTCTCCCTCCGCGCTTCTTCTCTCTTCTCCCTCCGCGCTTCTTCTCTCTTCTCCCTCCGCGCTTCTTCTCTCTTCTCCCTCCGCGCTTCTTCTCTCTTCTCCCTCCGCGCTTCTTCTCTCTTCTCCCTCCGCGCTTCTTCTCTCTTCTCCCTCCGCGCTTCTTCTTTCTTCTCCCTCCGCGCTTCTTCTCTCTTCTCCCTCCGCGCTTCTTCTCTCTTCTCCCTCCGCGCTTCTTCTCTCTTCTCCCTCCGCACTTCTTCTCCCTCCGTCCTCCGCGCTTCTTCTCTCTTCTCCCTCGGCGCTTCTTCTCTCTCCGTCCTCCGATGCGCAGAGGCAGACCCGCGCCTTCCTTCTCATGCCTGCATACGGCGGGGGTGTCTTCCCTACAAACGCTTTCTCTCCTCTCGCGTTTTGTAGAGGTCTGGGCCACCAGCCAGGAGAGGGAAAGATGAGAGCAATGCAGCTGCGGGGACGCCGCACTCTCCTGCACGCACTTCGCGAAAGGAACTGCGTCTGCTTCTCGCTTGTTCTGTCTCTCGCGCTTCTGCCTGTCGCCCGGTCAGTTTTGCTCTCGCCGTCACAGTCATCCACTCCCCTTCAGCCGCCCGCGTCTGTCTTTGTGAGCAAAAGGAATTCCTCGTCTTCTCCGATTGAGTCGCCTCGTTCCGGAACCTGTACAGGGGGTGTTAGCTCTCCTCTTCAGGAACTCTGCTTTTCGACGTCCTCTCCCTCCCCTCTTCGATCCGCTGGGACTCTCCATGTTCGCAGCCCCCAACTCAAAGTGAAGAACCTCGACAGCCTCTTCGCTTTTCTCCCCCTGTCCTCCCTTTCTGCCTCGGATTCAATCTCCCAGCCTTCTCCAACTTTATCGAGGCTGTCGCGTTCTTCTCTTTCTCCTCCTGCTTCGGTGTCCCGGTGTGCCCCGTCAGCTGTACGTGCTCACTGGTTCCCGTCACAGCCACTGAGGCAGGTCGTCAGTCCCGTCGCACCTTCTGCCTCCTGTCCCAGTCTCCGTTCGCCCGCTGCCTCGGCTTCTCACGGACCTCCCGTCGCGCTCCTCGAACCTCACAGGTCGAGAACGCGCCTCGCCTCCTACCACAGCGGCCGAGAGACGGACGACTGGGCGGAGGGCGACGGAGCGCGTGGATGCACAGAGGGGGGAGATGAAGAAACGGGGAATGGATCAGGCGAGGAGGAACATCGGGATGGGGTGGAGCGAATGCAGCTCCACTTTGTACCGGACCCGGAAGGCGACACCCAAGATCCGCGAACGGGGGGGAACGGAGACGAAGGTGACGAAGGAGACGAGATAGGAGAGAGAGACGAGAGCGAAGCCACTGATGCGGCAGATCCCTCTGACAAAATCAAAGAGGGAAAAAACCAGAGTGGAGGCTCGGACGCCGCCGAACCAAACCAAGTCCCGAGCTCCGCCCACGGCACCAGGAGTTTCAAAGAGCGGCGGAAAGAAGTGCAGCAGGTACGGGGAAGGGTTTTCCCACTGGCCGACGGCGACGAGCACAGACAGGCACATGCAAATGCGTTTTGACGTATGCAGACGGACCCACGTATTCTCGCAAAGAGACGTTTTTGGCAGGCGTGCTCGAGGTGTCGGTTCCCTATCTGTCATTTAAAACTGTGTAAATAGATCAACAGAACTACACTGTACACGCTCATGGATTCAGTGTCTACGCTTACTGCTTAAGAACGCTCCCGTGTTCCAGCTTCCAATTAAACTACGTATTCAGTGGCGCGAAAATGTACACGAGTCTTGAACACACCGCTCGTCGTGCAACGAAAAGACATCACGGTTTTAGATCGGTTGGTACAGAAGATCAAATCAAACACGAATTGAGTTAAATAATTCGGGAGGTCATCGCCAGGTGGCGTCTTCGTATCGATTCTGCGTGCCGGCGCTGAGGAGGCAGCCGTGGTCAGCGAAAGCCAGCAAAGAGCAGAGGAACGAGGAATCATTTTGTCGCATGTGCTCCCAAGTTGTTCCACGCTTGGATGTCAAGTTGTCTCCAGTGCACTCTTGTCGGCTGTAACTATGCAGCGCCTAAATTTACAGCTGCGAAGAGATACGGATCGGTATCTACATCCAGGCATGCACAGAAACGTACATGCACGTGTCCGTATGTGTACGCACAAGGGGGTGTAGATCCCCGGTCGGAACGTGCAGTCAAAACTGCATAAAAATGGGGATACATTGGAAGCGCCAGGGTGCGCCAGGGGGTACGGTGCCTCACGTCTTACGTGAGAAACTCGACGGGCACTCTCGATTGCGCGCGAGGTCCACTTTTTGAAAGGCCTGCGTTCATGCCAGTCTGCTTGCATGCGTCATGCATCTGGAGGCTGGAGAGCGGAATCGTACGGGCGCGACTCGTATGACCAGCGAGGGGACACGACGAGTCAGATGCTCGTCGAATCCCTCCCGTCGTTCGCTGTGAGGGATATCTGAGCGACGGGATTCCAAGCTTTTTCTGAAGAGTCAGTACCGCGCGATTGACGCCGGAACCGAGACTTGCCTGTCTCCTTTGTGTTCATGCAGCGGCGAACTGCCTATCTTCGACGGGGCAAGCGATTTGGAGCCGTCGCGCCCGAGGTCGTCGGCAAAGAAAGCGAGCGAGTGGACATGGCACTCATCGAGGACTTGGCTAGCCACCTTCCCGTCGAGGTCCATGGCAGCGGGAACGCTACGTTGCTTATTGAGGCGGACATTCCCGGGCACATCACGCAAAAAGTAGGCTCTTCATCCGGGATAATGCACACATGCACGCCTTGCACCGGTCGTGACGGGTCCGTGGATAAATCTCTACTCTGTGTACATAAATCTTTCCAATCGGTTCCTGAATCTCGCTCCATAGCCAGTCCCTAGCCAGTCGCACCAAAACACATCCCGATACGGGTGAGCATAGGTGTAGACTCTGTACCCTCGTCATGTATATATAAATATGTATACTGTTCACTCTCCACATTGCAATTTCTGGCAGATCTTCAGTGTGTCCCATGCATATATATACATATATATAAAGAGAGAGTGGATGACAGATTGCATATGGAAGTAAAACGTTGTGCACGCAGAGGCACGTTGGGAGAGTGCAAGCGCTAACCCGGGCTGGGTGTGGAGGCACATATGTGTAGATGTCTGAGGCATATATGTTTTGGTGTTTGTGGCCAAGTGGACTTCGCTGCGTCTCTGAATGCGCACCCAAGGCTCAAGGGGATCTGGAGCGGCTGCACATGCAAGCGAAAACATCTGTTGCGTACCTTCATGCGTTCATACACACTATATATAAAAATGCATGCATGCTTCTAAGCCGATGGGGCCCTCGGTCAAACGTTGAGCCGCAATGGTGTCATACCAGCGGTGTCTTCAAGGCTGGAGCTCTTCCCCTGGTGAGCCGTCTTTTCATATCGCGTCGCGCATCTCTGTCTTTTCTCTCGCAAGGTCCAAGAACTGACGCTCGCCCACCTGCGAACAACGCTGCGCGTGCCTGGATACCGCAGCGGGCTTGCGGAAGTCCCCCTCGCGATGCTGCAGTACTACGCAGGCGGCGCCGACGCAGTGAAGCAACGAGCCGTGCAGGCGCTCGGGGATCTGCTTCTTCACCAGGCCACGAAAAAAGGCACGAAGATGATCGGCACACCCCAGTTTGTCCAGGTGGGAGGGGACGCGAAGGCGCTGACCCGAGCTCGTGGAGACGCACCGTCGTGTTTCTCAAACGGGGCAGCGTGCATGCATAACGGTGTACCGGCGGCTCGGGTGTATACACAGGCGTGGACTGTCTGTAGCCTCGAATTCCCTTGCGTCGATTCCTGCCGCTTGCTGGAGAGAGTTGCGAGTCTGCGCAAATACGGATCGACAGAGGCATAAAGATAGGTACCTAGATGTCGACATCCAGAGCCCAAGGATCCAAACTGACACAGACCTCTCGTCTTCCAAGACTTCGCTGCGTGCGTTTGCCGCCCTCCTAGCTGGGTAGAAGAGCACTCACGCTGAAAGCCACACAGGCGTGTGCGTCTGCGATTTGCGCTGTCGAGGGGAGTACAAGTGGCGGCGCGTACCTCGACGTATTCGACACGCATTTGTGCCCGCTTTCGTTGTTGTGCGCAGAAGGACTCCGAGCTAGTTGCCAACTTCACTCCAGGCCAGTCCATGAAGATCCAAATCCGATGTGATACGCTACCAACTGTCAAGTTCAAACAGAACTACAAAGGCCTCAAGGTCAGTCTGTAGCTCCGGTCACAGACCCAAGAGCAAGGCGGATGGAGGCCCGGCTGGCGAACCGTGTCTCGACACAGGCGGCGTCAGCCCTGCATGCGCCTCGCCGTCTGCACATGGGGGTGCTGTGCTGTAAAACTTTCCGGAGAGATTTGTCCGCTTCTCACTGTTTTCCCCAGTGCGTTTGCCGCGGTGACGTGTCCCTGAGGTCACCCAATTCGCATCAGCTGGTCGTGCACCTGCCGCCGTGGATTTTTTCACCCCAAAAAGACACGCGGGGCGTCAACGCGAACGGCACAGATTTGCATAAACACAGCTTAGAGTGCGTATGCGTGTGTATGCAAATGCATATATATATATATATATATATATATATATTCGTATATACCCATGTATATGTGTATAGATAGATGGGCGTGTGCACGGATTTGCATTTATGCTTTCAGTTGCGCGTTCCAAGGCCCCCGTATCCTGAGGGCCTGCTGTTCCAGAAGGCTGAGGAGATTCTGGCAAAGCGCCATGCGACCGAGGTTGACTTTCCTAACGCAGACAGACGTGCGCGAGTGGGTGACGCCGTCGAAATTGAGGTGAGGTGGTTATCCCGTCCTCTGACGGGCGGAGAGAGTTCGCATCGATTCAGCGAGAGGCGGCATGGATCCAGTGGACTGTCGTCGCGCTCTGAATCCGACGGCGTAGCGTACGTGCCAGCCTTTCGTCTTTCGAGATGGTGCACCGTACCGCCTTTGCCCAATCGTTTTTTGGAAGGAAGGACGGAGATGCGTCTGTGCGAAGATCTGCGTCGAGAGGTGAGAGAGAAAAGGCCTATTCTTGTGGGTTCGAAGCATCGTTTCCTTCCAGGTGATACGTGGATGGTTCGAGACGGGCGACGAGACACGCGGCGACGAGATTCCGAAGCACCTCATCGCTGGCGTGGTAACAGTGATCTTAGACAAAGACTGGTGAGAAACGACTGCAATGTGAGCGACCCGAGATGTTTTGAGAAACTCTAGATTTCGTGTCTGCAGCTACGGGTCCGTGTCGCGATCTTCTGCACAGAGACGGGTCACCCTCTCGAGTCGAAACGCCCTTCGCGTTGCAGGCTGGATTCGTAGCTCTTTGGAGGCGTGCAAGGGTGGCGTTTCACTCTGCATGCTCGTGGAAAGGCAAAGCCGGCCCGCGGAGACAAGGTGCGGTGTGTTGGTCTGACGAATGCACGAAATGGGGCACTTTCCTCTCATCGAATCTCTCGCGTGTCCCCGTTTCTGCGGCGTGGCCGCACGCTGGTTTGGCGCATCGTTTTCTCGAGTCCGCCCTCCCTCTCCGTCGTCTTTCCTTTTGCTTTTAAACTTCCCTCTCCTCTGCCTTTACGTCTCCGCCTTTCCGTTTGTCGCGCTTCTCTGCTTGCGGCAGCAACCCTGAAGGCGGCGCCGAGCTCCTTGACGGTCTGCTAGGGATCCGGAAAGGCGACGCACGCGAGGTTCGCGTGCCGCTACCCTTCTCCGTCAAGGAAATGCTTCCTTTTTCGGGCATCGAGCAGGTTGGCAAACTTCCGTCCTCCGCTTCCTCGCAAGCTGCGCCGCCGTCGCCCCGCGTCTCCGCCACAGGCTTCTTGGAGGGAGAGGCCGCCGCTGGAGGAGGAGACGGATCGGGCCTGGCGACGGTCGACGCCCTCGCTCGGGAGGCAAGCGAGAAATGCGGAATCGACTTGACTGATGAGCGTAAAGAGCACATCCTCGACCAAGACGAAGAGCGGCTCGTTCAAACCATTCTCCACGTCCAGTGCCTCGGCGTGAAGCGTCGAATTCCACGGGAACTCGACGGTAAGAAACGCGGCAAGTCGCCGGGGCTGGCAAGGCAGCCTTGAGAGACTCCAAGACCTGCGGGTGTCCAGCGTATTTGCGCGGCAAACGAAGCAACCTCCGCGGCGCCTCCCCGTTGTAGAGACACCAGGCGACACTTTCGGGGCTTACACACGCGGTTCGGTATCGCCGCCCCGCCCACTGTTCGCGTGGACGCAGACCGAAGGCGGCGAGGTGATTGCAAAGCCGGGGTACACAGAAACCTAGTGCACACCTACGTAGATAAACATGTGTGTCTGTAGGCGAACGCATGTATTCGTATTGCTCTGCATGTTGTTCTTTCCGGTCTGCCTTTTGAAGAAGGACGGGCACACGGCAGGCCTGTCGCCCTTGACTCTGCGGCAAGCGAAACCGTTTCTTGGCGGCCGGCGAAGCCTCTTGTTTTTTGCCCTGAGCGCACGAACTGACTACAGTTACGGGAAGACTTTTTGTCCGCCCGTGGTGTTTCGTCAGATGCATTTTACAGAACGTTCTTGAACGCGACTCGAGCGGAATTCATGGAGCAGCTGGAAGCAACCGGGGACGAGCTCGTGGAGGCAGCAAGTGTTAAGGCCCGTCGCGGCGCCGTCGCCGCTGCCCTCGATGACATTACCACAATTGAGGCTCCAGGTGAGAAAGAACTACGAAGACTCGTGGCAATAAACGAATGCAATGAGAGGGCGACGCAAAGGCGATGCCGAGATCCTACGGCTCGGGAGAGACTGTGGACGTAGCGGTGGTGGCGGATGTGTATAGTGAACGCACGGTTTGTTCCCTCTTCACACGCATGCGTTTATGAGAACATGTGCAAGTACTATCGGCCGTCGAGACACCGATCGCACGGAGGCTGAGGACGAACAACGGTTCGGACAGATGCAGCTATGAGCATGCGTCATTATGCATGTGAGGATAAACACAGCTATGGTGCCGGGAACACGCGCGCGCGGTCGCCGTAGGGTTAGACGCCTTTGCCTACCGCGTAGGCTTCACTCCTCGATCCGTTCCGGGCTGCCTCCACCGGTGCCTCGGAAAAGGCTCAGACAGCACTGGTTGGGGCAAAAATCACAACGACGTGGAGAATAAATCCAGTTTTCGCGTTTTTCTGGCGAATCTGCGTGGGATCCGCTTGGTCGCAGAAACACTGATCGAAGAGCAGGCGCGATTGACGTACAAGCAACAGCTGAAGTCGAAGGAGATGGAAGGCCACGACGTGACCGGTCTGGACACGGAGGAGAAATATCAGGAGTGGAAGTGCAAAAATGTCAACGTAGTCGTTAAACTTCTAAAGACTGCCTTCACAATCAAGGTCCGCATTCTGAAAGCAGTTCAAAGGGCGGTTTACCTCTCTCTGAATGCATTTGCTTTTCAAAGCGTATCTGCCGTGAAACGTGCATCTACATGTGTACAAACATGCGTGCAGGTTGAGCAAAATGTGCATGCATTAACAAGTAAAACTGCAAACACGCAGGTGTGTGTAACTGTATGTACCTTTCGTGATACGCTCTTGCATTTACGGCGCTGCTTCATTGTGGGTAGCGATGTGTCGCCCTTCTCTCAGGCGATTTTGAAGAACGAAAACCTGAAGGTTGACCAAGCGCGACTCATGAAGTCTGTCGAGGAGACGCTGATGAAGGTACTGGATCCGCACCGTCGCCTGAAAAAGCTGGTCATTTCCACGCAACTGGGAACAGAGAACACGATCGATTGACCCCCCAAACCTGCAAGCGAAGCACGTCCCTGTTGCTCGCCTGCCGGCGGTTGCTGGCGCGCGTTTGTACACACAATAGAGGGCTTGTGTTCAAGACCGTTGGGCCAAGCTCTGGTTTTCTGTTGCTTCTTGGTTCTCGTGTGCGCTGTTTTGTTCAGTGTCCCGGCCAGAAGCCCGACCTGGTAACAGAGCGGACGTTGAATCTGATGGAGTCGCAGCTCGTGTACGATTTCGTCGCGGATCACGCGGATATCACATACTATGTCGAGGAGAGGCCCGTGTCGGCCAGTGTGGTTCATAAATGTAAGTGGATTCAGAGCGCGTGAGTCCCTAACACATATGACGGAGCCCAGGCTCTCTGCTCCGATCTCAGAAGGTCCCTGCCTATTGGCTGACGGTTTTCTCGGCGTATGTTGGGCTACTCCCCAGTTTCCAGATGGTTGTATGTGGTTGCCTGGTCAACGTAGGTAGAGCTGACTGTGCACCTTTCGGTCCATGTGTGTCCGGACTCGCCATTTTCCCACGTTTTGTCTGTCTCCCGATCGAATTGTGGGGCACCCTGTTAGTCGCACGTCTGCATATAGCCATCGCCCCAACACTGACAATAGTAAAATAAATAAGACCTGTAGGTGTTGTCACCGGGTCGCCTCTGCCTCGGCAGCTGGCAAAAACGTGTGTGCGAAGAAAGATACGCGTGTGCGTGTGTGTGCGTGTAAAACGGCGCGACCCAAGCCATCGTGCTTCAAGCAGACTAAGTGTTCTGAATCAACCGCGCTTGCGCCCCTGTGCCTGTCTCTCCTCTCCGTGAACAGCTGCTGATGGCGACATGTCCTACGGGATGAAGGCGTATCCTGCAGGAGCGGATGTCGAGCGCTACCAGAAGACCCGCGAAGCGCTCGTTGACGAAAACGAGAAACTGAAAGAACTGACGTCCAAATTTTTCGTGGAACCTGGAGGCAAACGGCGACCGCCTCCTCTTGAACCGGAAGATGACGCGGATCTATAGTGGGCCACACTCGGTCAGGAGCCCGCTTGCTCGTATCTGCTAGAGCGTATTTCCGGGGTTAGCTTACAGCTTAACGGGGGCGAGTGTGTGCTCGAGTGGGCTTTTCACCGTCTCGGCACATGGACATGTTTCGATTTGAATGCCAAAGGGAATGCGATGAGACCGTTTCCTCTCTAGGCGAGATCAAGTGGAAGAGAACCTGCGATACTGCCGGACGTCCCTTTGATGCATCGATCGTGTTTGCACGACGCTCGCGTTCGGTTGTTAGGATGCAGAGCCGGCGAGGCAGAAGCGGCAACGCTCTAGTGTGCGCTGCTGTCTCGAGGACCCGACCGTATGTCTGTTTTCTCCTTTGTAAAAGAAGATACGTAAAAGTGTTAATGGGTATTCCTCGTCTGGCTAAGGTTTTCGTCCCTGACTTGTTTAGCTAACATGAAGGCTTTGTCTCCTCTGTTTCACTCTCCTCTGTCTCGACGTTTTCCTGGTCGTCCTCCAGTATCATCTCGCCTTTCTTCTTTCCGTATCGGTCCCTCCTCTCGCGTCCTCACACCTTCAGTTGGTTCCTATCAAATTGCCAGCACTTTTCTCTATAAAGGCACCGTCGCTTTTCGCCAATACCTGCTCCAAGATTCACTTGCTATTTATGAATTTTCTTACTGGTCGCCCTCTCCATGCAGTGCCGTATGCACTCGTCGCGGGGGCCGCCGAACCTCCCTTCACCAGGAACCCGGAAATCAGCCCCGAACGCAGCACTCGAGCTCGTTTCCCAGCAGCGGGAAGCAATGAGGCGCCATCCTCCTCGCTCGAGACACGTTTCGGTTTTCACAACAAACGCTTACAATATGCCCTTTCATTTACTAGACCGTTCGAATGATGTGCCCGACAGAGAGGCGCACGGAACCCGTACAGTCAAGTGCAAGATCGAACTCAAACACGAGCCTGTGTTCGCCCTTCGTCTACCTCAAAGTTGCATAGCCACGTGTAGTCATATATACCAAGTCAAGCAAATGGATCTTTACACGGCAATCGATGGACACGTATTTTCATAGATACGTGCATGCACCTGTATGTCCACGTACATCCGGAGAGAGCTGGCAACAAAGGGGAAAATGGATCGCCACCTTTTTTTCCTCACCAGCCGTCGTCATCGCGTTCGCGAGCAAAGGGGACTGTATGTGCGCCGTCAGTTGCTGGGTCCACAATAAGCACGATGCCCGATTTCTTACACTCCGCCGCTGCGGTTTTCAGCGCCACCGCGACTTCGCCTGCGTGGTGTTGCATTGCAAAGGCCAGGATGGACGGACCCGCGCCGCTCAAGCAAACGCCCAGGGCTCCTGCACAGGCGACAACGAGTTAACTGTCCGGTCATTGAACATTGGGGCCTACGTGGGCTGACTGCTGTTTTCAAAGGAGTGTTCACAAATGCGCATACTCCGCTGTATCATACACTTACATGCACTCGTGCAAATATGTACACTCATATTCTATGCGAACGTTTATACCTGTGCAAAGGCATCATGCCGGGCAATGCGAGAAGTGCAGCAAAGCCGCAGGTTCTCACCAGCTCTCTGTGCAGCTTCCATCATGGGCTTGAGATGAGGGTTGAGTTTCGTTCGGTACGTTTGATGAAGCCGATCGTCCATCGCATCTTGTAACAGTCTGTAGAGAACATCTTCAACTGCGTCGGCGGCTTGGGCGGGCGTACCCCCCTCCCCAGCCTCAGCCACAACCGCAGCGGCTGCCGCCGCGTTCATTGCGTACACCAGGAGGGCCGTGCGTGCGGAGTTGAAAACGGCATCTGCAAGCGAAACCGTTTTCGGCAGCACGGAGCGTGCCTGCGCGAAGAGACAAGACAGTCAGATTTCTTATCCGACCACAGCGTTAAAAGGTGGAGAAAAAGGACAATGCGGACGTATCTGCAAAGTTGAACCCCGCGATGGCTACACACGCAAGTTTCCGAACAATGTCGCGTATCTAAAACTCAGCAAAAGAAAGCAGAACGTTTCGAGCTTGGAATGCGCACAAATATATAGATTCATATCCGTGCCACGACGCGGGTCTATACGCATTGGACAAATATGTGTAAATATGATGATACGCCGACGGGATTAAGACTGTTCCCGTCTTTCTGAGACTGGATTGAGCCCAGCAGGCTTTTCGGCCGAAAGTCGCGCATGTTGCCGCACCTGTGCAGTTTCCATTCGTTCATCAGGAACAAATAAAACACATTTGAGATTCTCAGGGATGGGTACTCCTCGCGCCATCCATGCGTCATCACCGGCATCACGCTTCTTCACTTTTCCCTCGCGTTTTCCCCCTGTTTTTTCTCCCGGTCGCGGAGACGGTGCTGGTGATTTATCATCGCCTGGAAGAGGAGACACAGCCCCACCTGCTGCGGCAACTGCGGCTGCTGCTTCTTTTGCTCTTTTAATGTCAAAAGGCGTTGGATAGTGCGTTTTCTCGATTGTAGCGAGCACAGTCATGGGGTCCCTAGGAGTGTATTTGAGTGCCAGCTGAAGCCCGCCAAAGAGCGCGGCGGCCGCATTGTCCGCGTGTCCCTAAAAAATATGCAGGAGAGAGTCGAAAGAGGCACGAATGCTCTAAGACGGAGAAAGAGCAGATATGGACAATCGGGAACGCAAGTAGGGCCTAGTGGGGAGGAAGGAGAAGTGAATAATAAAAGGAAAATGTTTTCGGGCGAGCATGTACAGACAAGCTTATGTGTCAGTACGCATGTATACTGATAATGTATACGGGTAACGGTGTGTATGTAGAAGGGCAAAGAGCGTCGGAGACGGGGAAGAGTGGGACGAAGGTGCGTTTTGGAGACGCGTCCAAATACGCACACAGACATGCAATGCTGAATACAGATGCATCACGTGCAAGTACAGCAGCGGTCGGAGCGCACGCGACCGAGCAGCTGGTGCTTACTTCGAGATCGCAGGTCGTTTTAAGCATGAAGTTCTCGTCGCACACTTCTACGGCGAGGCCGGCTTGGTGCAGCCATTCACCTTCCATGGCGAAGAGAGCTACATCTCTCTCACCGGCCTCTGGATCCTTCGAATCTCGGACACGCATTTCATGACCTGCACATCGCCTCTGCAGAAAGGGGGCGATGGCCGTACTCGCTAGAATACCCGAAACAATAGCCGCACAAGATGAGCCGAGTCCGCGAGCGATAGGAATGCGGTTGTGGCAGGTAAATCGAAATTTCGGGAGCTTTGACGGAGTGAGTTTAAGACGAGCCAAAACTGCTACGAACCCACTCACAACCTATACAGTACAGAACAGACACAACGAGAGGGAGCCAGTATACTTATTGGTATTGGTATGTATATATATATATATATGGATGTAGAGACGTGCTCATGTAGAGTGGGATGGCCTAGAGTTCAGACTGCGTTGACGTGGCAACCGAGGAGGAAACCGACTGAATGTGTCAGCACATTAAGGTCCTCGTGAAATGGTTGAGGGATAGAAAAACCGAAGAAGGAAAAAGAAATTACCGAGAACGACCTTTAAGGAGAGAGCACGACGAATGAGACGACGACGCGGTCGAGGGCAGGCAGCAAAGGGAATCATAAGATCCAGAAAGGGAGGAAAAGGACGAAACACCGAGAACACGTTATATGTGTGTAGTTACGGTTTCAATGTTCGGTTTTCTACGTGTGTTAAGGTGTCGCACCAGGTTGGATTCGTCTCTGGGTAACTCCGATTCGCCCTCTCCATGTATGATGACCTCTTGCTTCTCCGCTTCTTCGACAATCACATCATTCCAGATATCCACCGCCAAAGCAAGACAATCGAAGCCAGATCCTAGGTTAGCGCAGGTTGCAGGAACCCTGACATGAATACGCAGAGGGCTCTCTGCAATGTCTTGTTGTTCCATCAACACGGCTGATGCCGCTTTCGCGCCTTGGCCCGCCTGCCTTTCCGCAGGATCCCGTGTGGCGCGCATTTCTAACATATCGTTTTGTTCGTCTGTGAGTTCCACCAAAGCAGATCTTCCTGCGAGGTCTTGAGCATGGACAGTGGCATCTCTCACTCCTTCCCATACTTTAACGGGGTCTTCGTAATGCTCTGTGCCAGGTACGCCGGCTGTCCTTTCGCCGTTAGGCAGACCTTGCAGTTGGCCCGCGCTCAACTGCGCTGCTTGCTGCCTTCCTACAGAGGCCGGAGAGCCCTCGCTCCCGCGCACGGAGTCCCCTCGAGGAGCCTTCATGGTGACGAAAAACGAGACGAAAAACTTGACACAGGCCCGAAGTAAGAGAAACGCGGAACACAACTCTCAGATAGGGAAGGTGTGTAGCTGTGCAAAGTCGTGCTGACCAACGGCCTCCTGTGTACCTGTGCCTTATGAAAAAGATACCACAACGAAATTGGGAACATGCAGTATACTCAAACGCGTTCGTACGCACATGCCTCCACACCCACGTCCGCTCTCGCTATACACGTCAATAAATTTGTACGGCGCGGGGTTATACAGGCGTTCTTTCACCTGGGCGCTTCGGACGGTCAGCACATTTTCCTCTCCAGCCGGATTGTTTGGAGGCACAACGAACGTTTGCCTTGTTTACTGGTTGTTTTCGTTCCACAAGAAACCCCGTCCACTCCGTTGCTCCAGTATCGAAAGGTACCTATGACAGTATAATTCCGGCAAGAGAATGGTGATACTGCTGCATGCTAAAACGCCAAAATGTGGAAACGGACAAGGAAAAAAATCCTTTACCACCCAAACTGGTAGAAGCTGCAAAAATTTCCACATCAGCCCCTAGACGGTCAACTGACAAGTACTGCTGCTCTCGTCCCAAATCGCAGTTTATTTCAACGCATATTCACCGTTGTTCGGGAAAAAAATTGTGGTACAGGTTCGTTTAGTAAGCGCGTGGTAGCGGGAGAGCTCATCCCGTCTCTGCTCAACACATATCTTCAAGGGCGGAATTCCAAAAAACGGCAAGCGGCCCGAAGGCTTTTGATACATAGCCGATCCCAGTGTATCTCGGTCGCCGAACAGCTGAGCGAAGCCAATCCGCTGGGCTGGTTACGTCATTCGCGTCGGCCAAAAAGTGTGCGACGAACCAGACTTGTGAGCATATAGAGGCAGCTAAATAAATAAGAACTTCAAATCGATTCGCCATATTAAGACACTGCTGGGTACCGGGAGTGTAGTCGGGATTGTTGCTGAAGCTGAGGCTTTCAAAAAGGTCCTTCTCAGAACAGGCCGAGGGCAGGCGATACGCATATACTCTTCAAATTATCTCGGTTTCTGTAAACTATTTGCTGCATCGCCGTCGCGGGTCAAGAGTTTTGCGATCATCGTAACCTTACCATCCTACGGCAAGTCCTGTGGGATCGTCCAAATCAGGCAATGCAAATCCTCTAGTCAAGGAGGAAATGTTCACTCATGCAGCTTACATAAGCATTGGGCCGCTATTGACCGACTCTTCCTTGGCCTTAAGACATAGTTTTGTCATGAAGCTTGCCGCAAGCTATGTTAGTGATGCATGAACCTTAGAACTGAACATGTGCTGTGGAACGCTAGCGCTGTCTCCGTAAATACAAGAAAAGCTGACCCAACAATTCCAAGCGTTTAAGATTTTCAATCTGGTTTGCCCTGCAATGGCCGAGATAACGGTGTGCAAACTGGAAATTACCGCGTGTGCGTGGTTTTGTACCTGTGTTCCTGGTTGCAACGCGCAGCTGACCTTGTTCTTCAACCACCGCTGCATTCCCAGGAACACACTTTCCAAAACCACTTGAGGGGAACTCACATTACTCGTCAGTCGCGTTGGCAAGTTTACGTCTTGCGAACACGGTCGCAGGAAGCTGCCTCTGGTGGTTGTTGCTTCGACCGGAACAGAGTTCAATACACCCTCACGCTGCCGGACCTGTGGTTCGTCTGTCATCCGCTGAGCAGTTGAACAGAACTGTATCTCTTGAACAGAACTGTATCTCTTTCACTTAGAGAGCAATATTCCGCGAAGTTAGTTTTTAACGAACTACAGCAAAAAGTGTAAGCCGGCCGTGAATCACAGTTCCAAATAAGGTATGTTGAATCCACGCCAAACAGATTTTTCAGGGGAGCTAGCTTTTCCGCACAACATGCGTTCGGCCTGTAAGCCGTTGACAACAGAGTGTGTAACTACCAAGCTAAGGTTGTACAACTTTCAGGAGTACCTCAGAAAGCAGAATGGCCAACCACGACTTGTACACCGTAATGCTACTTTGTATGGTGATTTTGATCCTCTCGAAACCAGCATTTTTCTCCTTGCCACGCCTTGTTTGCAAATCGCGTAAGAGGAGTCTCTGATTTCTTGGCACACGTTGTGGTTCACCGAAACAATCACGCGTAACACTGAAGTATCCAAATGTGACGTGTGTGTATACCCAGTATATCACACTTGACGATGGCGTCGAGAATTTCTGCAGCAAACACCTGTCACTTGCTGCAGTGGACGTACCATAGACTTTGGCCCGATCTGTCACCCTCTGTGCACGATTAAACTGCTATCGGGTGAGAGGCTACCAAGTTGAATTTTCACAACGCATGCAGATCGACGCTACGCAAACGTGTCCTGCGGACTGAGAGCCCTCAATACCGATAGAAGAGCGTTTTGAGTCGCGTTAGAACCGATACAGCGTTAGCTAGACACATAAAGGCGCCAACCCTCTTTAAATACCCGTATGTTGATTCGTCAACAATTTATGACTCGAAATGTAGTCAGTGGATGGGTTATTATTTGGGTATATAGTATGATCTTCTTGATTATTATAGGTAGTGCTATTCCACAAGCGACTTACATCTTATATGGTAGACTAGCTACTATCTTATATCTTACTACCGGATTGGTAACAAGAGTGTAAATGTGATAAACCTTCTTCTGTGAGAAAAAAAAAGGCGGAGAACGTCGTAAGGAGGCTTGGGTACGGGGCTAGTTGGTTGTTTGAGAAATCGGGAGCTAATACGGTAGCCGCTGGGCTGCTTGCTGTGAATCGCAGTGGGGGATCGAAAAAGATCGAATGCAGCAACGGCTGAACACGTGAAGTTACAGAAAAACTCATGACAGGAAAGTTCATGAGTTTGACGAATAGAGGGCACAGCGAAGCCGTGCTCGCCAAGCCCCCAGGCCCGACTCTTGCGGAGCGCGGTTTCAGCAAAGGAAACTCAAAGCCCACGAAATTGTCCTTACCGGTTTATCTCATTCAGAACAGAAACTTCCATTTGGCCCGAGTGAATCTTGCTTTATTCGTTGTTCCTCCGAGAAACAGTGCCCAGGATACGGTCGGCACGTGCTGCTCGGTTTGTGCCATCCTCGATGCCGCGCGCGCTAGAGAGGCTCACGCCGTCGCTCCTCTCGAGAGGTTCTGGTTTCCTCGGTTGAGGGAAGCAGCCGTCAACACCTGTTGATGATGGTACGTCTTCCACGTTTTACGTTGATTTTTTTCTTATACCTTTGTCGGAACTGTCAAACCTTTTTTCCCAAAAAGTGCAACTTGGCCTGGTGTTTCTCCAGGGCCTCATGCCCACTGGTCCAGCCGGTGTTCCTTCGTCCGTCTCCAAAAAGTGGACTCCACTGCTTGTGCTGAAGGACGGTTTTCTCCCGAAGTAAAAGCGAGGTAAGCACAATTTTGCTTTCTCCCAGCGATGCCCTTTTCTTGCTCACACATTTTACTGCGGTTTTGAGGTGCGTACACCATGCGCCTCTCCTCTGCCGGTTGGCTGTCTCAGCGGCGAGGTTGTACCTGCTGCTCAACACGCCTCATCGGTGCGCTTGCTTAGTCGCCTCAAAAAAGACGAAGGATGCAAACTTTTCTTCATTCGTAGTTTGCGCTTGATCGTTGAAACAGGGTTTGTTGCGCCAACTCCTGCCGAGCAAGTCCCAACTTTTGCTTCATTTTCACGGGACTGGTGGAGCTGATCTGGGCCCTACAGGCAAGAACGTGTGTCGCACCTCTGTACCGTTCTGCTGAGTGGCTGTTGAGCGGAAATCTGACTCTACGGATAGCATTTCTAATGCTGTGAGTGGATTTTTTCCTTTGTGTCCTCGACCGTCCGCCGCAGCGGCCTTCCATTGCTGACGGGGTTTTGCGCGCCCATTCAAAGATTAGATGTGTATTTTCCTACTGGTGCTTGGACGTTTGTGGGTCTACGTGATCACTCAGATGTGGCAGGAAAAGGAAAAAGTGTACAGGTGACGTGGTGCGTGGGAAGACTGTCAGGATAGCAGTTTTGAGAGAGGAAGCACTGAGTCGCTCCTGGGAATTGGAGGCTAAGAGCGGGAGCTTATAGGAGAGCGGGAGATGCCCAGGAAGCGTGCGACTTGGAACGAACACCACGAAAGATAATCGAATTTTTGTCCCGGCAGCAAAGGGTTCTACCGGTTTGCATCTCCCTGAGAGATGCGTTCAATCTCGTGGTAACGTCTTTTCCGCACGAGACGTGGTGTCAGCGCGTGGGATGGCGAGCCAAAGGCCAGTGTGTGGACAAAAATGAATAGCATCAGCCCTAAACCCTTGAATGGGGCAAACATGAACGCGGCCGAGTGACGGAGAAGAGTTTTCTTCTCTCGTGTACTGAAGGAGGCAGCCCCCATCCTCTTAGGGGGAGCAAATCGATATCGGGCACGTGTGGCGCTGGCGAGTGATAGGAAGAGAAGCTGGCATCTCTGTCTTCTGCGTGTGACTCCAGGATAAGTTCGTCCCCAACCTTATGTAGAAGGCGAAGCGTCCAGCCGCTGTCGACAAATCCCAGTTGGTGCAAGCTCTGTTTCCTGCGTCGAATCGTCAGGTTGTCGTCTGTTCTCGTTCACCATGGAACGCCTTTCGACGTGTCGCTACGACCCCCTCACTGAGGTACCTCTGCCGCCTGGCATTGTCCTCTGGACGCCACACCAATACTACGACGGTGCCGGTAAGCGTGACAGCGTCGCGTGCAGGGGTGCATAACCTATTTGGGATACGCGGAGTCAGTTCAACACATCTGACCAAAGTGGCGTGCCTTGGATCAAAACACTAGAAACGCGATGTCCACGTAGGTACGCATGCTGACCTAGGCACTGATAGGCGTGTCTGTATATGCAAGCAGCTACCTAACCGCACATGTCCACAACGTGCGCGAGCTTTTGGCGGAAACTTTTTGCAGGCTGGCTGGCACTGCCGGAACACGAGAAATTGCAAATGAAGCCGACGCGTTGGGCAGATGGCCGGCTGCGCTTCCTTGACCCAATCGACGAGCTTCCAGAACCCTTCAAGGCCGTCCAGTCAGGCAAATTCGATGTGAAGGTGCGCGGAAACACAGTCGATTGTGGAGGATGAGGCCAGGATACCGGCCCACCACTGCAAGCGTTCGTTCACCGGTAACTTCAGATTGGACGCATTTCGCGGTGCGACGCACAGTGACACTGTGTTGCCTTGGCGCTGCCATTATCTTCTTGTTGTCAGTGGAGTTTCGCGCCGCATGTACAAGCGCCTTTCAAAGTATGCATGCGTAGTTTTGAGATTACATCTGATCTCTCTGGTGATCGTGTTGCTTTTGGACGTGGGCAAGCAATATGGTGCATGCGCCTTGCGCGCGGCCGGGGAACCGAATGTCGAATGTTTCGGCCGCATGGCCTTGCCGCTCGCTGTCGCGTGTATGCAGTGCTGGAGGAGAGGCGATTGCAAATTGGGTATCGAAGGAGACAGGACAGTTTTCTTGAAGGCGCCGATCTCTCCTGAAGTCGCAGTGTACGTGCACGCCGATCGACTCCCAGCGTTCCCGAAGACCTGGAAGCCCCTGGTTTTCATCCTTAACCAGTCGGTGGCTATGTTCCGGCTGACGGAGAATTTGTGTCTTGTCTTGGTGGTTGAGAATGACAAGACAATGAACATTTCTTGTGTGGACTACAACGGCGGCTTTGCGTGCACACACCCCAAAACCAATATGGTGGTCGCGTACGGCTCGTATATTGTCAAGACCTTCGAGAAACTGTCCAACTGCGCAGCTATTCCGAAGATGGTAACAGCATCGGGAGACTGGGGCTTTTTTGTCCAATTCTATCCATGGGGCTTCTTCTTCATTCCGAAGAGTCTTGAACTTACCCGGCCCCAGGCAGTCCTGGGAGCAGTGGGGATGGGCAAGAAGGTAGATACCATAGGCTTGGTTTTTCACCCTCCCAACATGTTTATTAACGTCAAACTGGATCTCCCTGCCAAGACCACGCGCGCTCTCCAGTTTGGGAAAGATTTCCAGGTAACAGCCAAGAAAACGAGCGAGACGGATATCGAGATCTTCCTCATTATTGATGGTCAGCTGGCCAAGTACAACTACTCTTTCGACATTCGCAACAACAAGCCCGAGAGACCAAAGCACACAGACAACATCCATTTCAAGTGCACGTGTGATGCAGAGGAGAAAAAGAAGCCGGAACCAAGATTTAAACTGACTGCATGCAAAGACTCAGTCGTTCTTCTGGAACAAGGCTGCCCATGTGGCAACCCCGATGAACAACTCGTCAGTGAGCAAGTTATCGCTTTCTTCGACGCCGAAGTTTGTAAGCCCCCCACAGACTCGAATGATCGTCAGGAGAAATGTTGGGTTTCATTTTTCTCTCGATGTGCCTCACGGTCGTACGTGTTTGTTCTCGTTGCTTCTCGGTCGTACTAGAATACACTGTTGCCGTTGTCTCGGGCGTCTTTGAAGAATGCGTCCCGGGCGTGAAATTGTCGATCCTCTGTGCTGCGTCTTCCTTCTTCAGGCTTGTACTACACGCACCCTCCGGCACTCAAGCTCTGCGACGCTTTCACAGATGTCGCGATTCGTGAGTAGGCCTCTACGGCATCCAAATTTCAGGTTGTTGGAAGACGAAAGGGCCCGGCATTGCCCTGAAAGAAAACGTTTTCCAGTGAAGAGGTGCTCGTCGATGCGGTTCCAGGATGTAGGTTCACTCTTCCCTGAGTGCATACTGGTGTTCCTTTATATCGCGATCATTCCCGCGCGACGGCGGTCTTCGCTTGACTCCTCTACACAGCGGGGTTGCACACACAAGTTGTTGAGGAAAAACAAAGCCTCGTTTGAGCCCCGAGTCCCCGTCGGCGGCAGCGCATTGTTGATGGGGAGAGGACGTGAGCTGACCGCGTTGTTTGCCCCCGGCTGCTCTGTGGGAGCGTCTCTGGTCCTTGACACAGGAGTGAGAGTCCTTTTATCTATCTGGTTATGTGAACATAGGCATGTGACAGCGAAATGGTCGTCTGGAGCTTGTGAAACGGTGTCGGGTGAGGCCTGTTTTCTAGGGACTCTGCCGCGTGCCACGCGCAACCGATCCTCACGACAGAATGTCCGCGCGCAGGTCTTGATGCCGCGAGGCAGTCTTGCGTGTGGGTTATGCAGGTCTGGATTGTCTGCCTCCACCAGCGTTTTACACTTTGTCAATATCCCTCAGTTTTCTGCTTCTCTAAGCGAGCAAGGAAGACTGTGTTCCTTTTCGAATTGCGGTGTCTCTTCCGTCGCTCCGCCGGAAGGCAGGAGTCTATACGCGTCTAACCTGGTGCCTGAGGGCCTGGGTCCGAGTGTCTGTGCGGCCGCCAGGAACGGCCGCCTAAGCCCCAAGTCCATCACGGGAGGGAATACCCCAAAATGCCCTGCTGACCGCAAAGCGTTTCAACCGGTTTGGGACACGAAAGAAATATCGGTCCACAACAGTTGGCCTGCTCCGGAGACCACTTGCGTAGTCGGAATGTAAAATGTATAGCGTTCAGGTTTGCAAGGAAACCTGTTCGAAGGCGTAGCAGACGAAACATCTGGGAATCTGAGTCCGTTTCTTACGCAGGCACCACGGCTGCTGGTCCCAAACGGGAAGCTCGGTCGATGTGAAGACCGTCACTATCAGCATGCAGGCGCCTGTCTCCGTCAAGCTCGCCTTTGGGAAGTCGAGTGTCATGTAGAAAGGAAACTACAGATTAGTTACTGCAGGTGCACAAGCTTGTAGATTTGGACACGTCTATCGTCGTGTGCGCTAAGACGCAAACCCACGTGGAGTGCGCTTGCTGGTTCGTCAGACGATACAAACGGGCCCCGACGCTCTTTGGTCTGTCGCTTCACACTGCGCGACCGGTTCTTGGAAACAAACCACGGACGCATCCTTCTCACGACAAAGGTACACGCGAACAGTCGCGTTTTTATATGCTCTTCGATTGCTGAGGGGCTCCTACAAAGGAGTTCCTTGGAACGCTCGACAAAACTCGACATGAGGAAAGCCATCCTTTCAACAAGGAACCGCGCAACAACATAAGCTAAGTCAGGCGTTCGTGCCCGTTCAGCCTCCCCTTTTCTCTCTCTACAAATGCTTGAAGCAACCGAGAGTTCCTCTGTGTCGTCCAGCACTGAGGACCGAACGCAGGTGAATTTCGCCTCTCTGTTTGCTCCTGCTTCCTCCGCACCTACACAAACAGTCGGCAAATATTTGGATGCCGCGCGAGTCGCTGAAGGAGCGGGAAACAACTGGTAGCAGTTTTGCGTGCTGTGACAACGTTCTACATTTGGAGAGACGCACAGAATACACTGCGCGAGAGATAACCGAAAAGAGCCGTTCCGACGCAAAAAAGTCGAATTCCTGCTCATCTAAGGCGCACCGGATCTCCCGTTAGCGAAAACAACACACTGCGGGCGAAAACCATAGACACACGCACGTCACAGTTTCACACCTGTTTCAAAGGCGCTGCTCCACAAAGAATCCTCAAAACCGCACATCTTGCAGATAAGCATGTACTGCGCAACTGTGCGCACAGGCGCCACGCCCTCTCCCTCAGTGTGGCGCCCGCGAGAAGAATCTGTTCTTTTCGGGCATCTACAAAGGCCTTTGGATCTCCCTCTCACTGCGAGAGAGTTGAACCCCGCATCACATTAGAACCTCCTGGTTCCAGGGGGGTCAGCAAGGTCGAAAGTCCCCGCCCACCCCCACAGCACTTTAGGCGGCTAAGATTTCCTTCCGTGAAAGAAACGTTCCATTTTCCCTCTGCGCCAAGCACGCAGTTGGCCGCGTCGTGTCAGTGGGAATGTGAGTTACATTGCTTTCTCCCGCAGCCACGCTTCTTTTCCCTCAAACGACCTTCCACGCTTCCTCCCTTGCTTCGCCCTCCCTTCGCCCGCTCTGTGTCGACAGGGGGGATCCCCGGAGACGCCTGAATCCGCCACAGAAACTCGCCTCTAGCGTCAGAGTCTGGGTGAACTGCGGAGCACTTCATCCTTCTTTTGCCCGTTCGCTGCATGTCCGTTGCGCGTTATTCGGTCTGGGCGTCGCCGGCGTACTTTCTCAGGAGGCCTTTGGTTTTCGCGTTGAGAATGCCTCCGATGCCGAAGGCGGGGAGGATGCGTGACGCGCGCGCCGCGACCGTCCCGGCGTACGCGCCGACGAGGAACGAAGTTCTCTGAGCGCTCGAGTGCCCAGGCCTGTTGTAGACGTCGAGGGCCAGCAAGTGGAGCGGCGTCGACAGGAACTGAACCGCCACGGGACACAGCAGCTGAGCTGTGGAGTCCGCGAAAGCCTTCTCTGTGGCGAGTTTGTGGGTGAACCGGCGCCAGACGCGCTTCTCCTCCAGCGCAGCGCCGACACTCTCGCCGCCGCCCGCAGCTGCAGGGTCGTCTTGGTCGGAGCCGGCCCAGTCTCGGTGCGCCTGGGGCAGCGTCGGGATTCTGCCGCCTGCATGCGCAGCCTCTCTCCGTTCCGCCATTTGGTTCGCACCGAGAGGCTGCGGTCCCGCCCGGCGGCCTGCGTCGTCTCGGGCGGCGCGGCGAGTCAGCCACGCGGCGAGGTACGGCGGTGCGTTGAAGGACGCGGCGATGGTCAGGGAGTCTCGACACACAAAGAGGAGCGTCGAGACCAGGGGAAACCTACGCGAGGTCGCCTTGCCTGCGGCTTCCGCAACAGCTACGCCGCCCGCGACGCCGGACGGGGTACCAAACAGCTTCGCAAAGATGATGTCTTTCCGAATGCAGAGGAACATGTTCGCAGCTGTGGTGCCCAAGAACTTGACCAGCTCGGCGGTCCCTTCGGAAAGGCGGAACTGCTGACCGACGGTGACTGCGCCGTTCGCCACGAAGTACGTCCCGGCGTAGACGCCAAAGACGATCCGGAAGTCGCGGCCTGCGAGGAGATGCCTCGGCCGAAACACCAGATCTCGGCACCCGGCCGCAATGGAGGACCAGAGCGTCTGAACGCCTGCGGCGTTCCTCACGATAGACCTGTCGATTATCGTCACGAACGGCGAGACGCCGAAAGACGCGAGACCCGCTGCAGCTGCGTCGATGACCAGCTCTGTGCAGAAACGCGAAGAAAATTGCGCAGCGTTCCCGGAGACGCCGGCGCCGGCCGAGGAAGGGACCCGCGGAGGGGCAGAAACAGAAGAATGCCCAGAAGCGACAGCAGGAGAGGCGACGCCGTGTTCCGGTGTCTCGGAGCCTGCCTGCTGCGCGGCGGCGCAGAGAGCTGGCGAGCGGGAGACAGCGACGCCGAGGGGCGACCAGGAGAAGCGCGAAGAAGAGAGAGTCGCAAAAGAGCCCGATGAAGAGCGGCAGGGTGGACAGGCGCCGTGGTCCGCCGGAAAGCGCCGCCCACTGAGCCTCTTGAACGCCTCCATTGAGTGACGAATTCCGCTCCAAAAGCGACTCTGCCGCGCGATAACGCAGCGTGTGAACAGTGAAGTGAACGATCACGGGCAAGCGACACTTGCAAAGCCCGCGCGTTTGTCTGAAAAGGACTCCTTTGTGGGGATCCTGTGAGCGAGGGTGCGGCTCTCCTAGATGCCGCGTAGCTACGGTGGCTATTCTGGTCTCTACCAGGAAAGGCGGAGCGCGAACACGAGATGGAATCAGAAAGTCTTTGCTCTCCTGTCCCTGGTTCCGCCGTCACATGAGCGACGGGACGCCAGGGACAACCGGAGGACAGAACTTTCTGCACTGCCCAAGGATGAGGCCGTCCTCGCAGTCCCGGCGCACAGCTGTCTCTCAACCTCTGAGGGCAAGCGCACTTTTCCAAGTTCCCAGGATCGGAGGCGTAAACAGCAGGTTTCTGGAAAGGCACGTCTTGCCTGTTTCTCCCCGTCTTCTTTGCATCCCCCTTTCGCACCAGGCATTCCCGTCGCCCTCGCGACCTCTCGCTCCGGAGTCCCTTCCTGTCTCCCCTGTTCCGTTCTTTGTATCCTGCCTTTCCCTTTCTCTGGCTCCGACCTTCTTTCCCTTTTCTCCTCCCCCGTCGTCGCGTGCTGAGCGCCTTTCGCTCTCTGGTCTCTCTTAGAATCGGATGGGAGACTTGGGTATGCGCAGATGAAATCGAGCAAACTAACAGTACGGAAGACAAGAGGCCGAGGACGTAGAAACCGAAGGTGCGGTGTGACGCTGCGCAATTTTAACCCGAAGAACGCACAGAGCTGACGCCTAGGAGCAACCCGAGCAACGCTCGGAAGGAACAGCAGACACTGCCATAGCTTCAGAAGGAGTTGCACTCCGGTTCTCCACCGTCAGTGACTGACTCCAAAGGTAAATGTCTCAACGCGCCCCGAAGCAGAGAAAGTAACCTGAAACTAGTCCGTTGTTGAAGAGGTAAGCCAGCTACACCCACGAGGGAGGCCAAAAAGGTCGCCCGCATGGTTCTTTTTCCTCTTCGACTGGATTGTTTTTTGAAGAACGGAGGAAATTTTTCAAAAAAAAAGTACCTCGGCACCGCCGGAACCGGTGACCGACGCACCAGACAGCAAGCAGCCCACGAGGAATTGACACACGTCGCAGTTCGTTGTTTGCTGAGGGCGGAATTTCTCAGGACCAGCAACAATCACGCGATGTGTCAGTTGGAAGAAAGCCGGGACCGCCGGAGGGCCCGAAAGAAGGTTCTCCCCCTTCCAGAGCCTTCACCTCAAATAGCCCGGGGGTCTGTCTGCTGGCTGCTGTACTACGCTGCGAAACGCAAAGTGGCTACACAGAAAAGGTGGTAAGAGACCGCCGGCCGCAAAGAAACGGACGAAAACGCTAAAACCTACGTCCGCAGCGGCTACACAGAAAGTAACTCTCTGCTCTTTCTGAGGCCGTATATTTGCCTACTTTTGCTACTGGCGCATCGAACTAGACGACAGTGTGTGCCCTGCGCGTGTCCTCCTCGATATCGCTGCGCCTTGACCGCCAACCAATGTAGGACTGCATCGCCACGGAGTCTACAGTTTGTGTAATCACGGAGCACGCCAGAAGGTATCTGCTGGAGTTTCCTGCCTTTCAGAGAGGAGTTTGTCCACAGGATCGTCCACAACAAAGCCGGCAGCAAAGACTGCGCCTTCCCTGGCCCTCACGTTTGCGTTCGCGTCGGTGCGTGAGTCACCGGATAGCCAGTGAACCCCCAACAAGTGAAACGCAGGAAACGTCCTATAACCGGCGGAATCCGCAAAGCCCGACGAGCTTCTGAATGGCGTCTTTGTTCTATTGCGTGTCCACCCAACAACTCTTCTCTCACGTGCGGGTCGAACCACTCAGGATCGCGTTCCCTGCGACTGCTTGCCGTCAGCGATTCACACTCGTCTATCTCCCGCGGATACCCCGTCCGAGGGTCTGCCAGCGCTTTTGCGCCGTTGAAACGCAAATGAAACACTCCCAAGCAGCATCTTGCGGCGGGAGAGGTCCACCTCATAGGCACCACGAACCGAGAGAGTGAAGAAGTTCGCTGGTTTTGCCAAGCCTCCTCGCGCAACGTCGGTCGTCTGGACCTCATTCCGGCCTCTCGAGTGCAGTGTTTTGAGAGGCTCTCGGCCGTGAGCGATCGAGACTGTTTTCTATGTCGAACCAGACCGTGCCGGAAAGTTCCGTATATAAGGCGGTTCTGCTCGCTGCTCAGACCCACCGTCCATCAAGAAGGATCGCTCCGAAGGTGGGGTCGGGGGCAGTTCGTGTTACGCCAGCCTCCGGCAGTGTGTATAGACAGGCTGATATAGGACGTAGTGGGGTAAACAACCCTTTCGTCGGCGTTGCCACTGCGCGGATGATAGACAGGCCTGGATCACACACTTTTTTGGAACCTTCCGGCGCAGAGCGAAAGTGTCATCGCACGCGCGGAGAAAGGAGCCGAGGTTGTTGTGTTGGGTTGCTCTGGGTGTCCACAGACCAGAATGCCGCGTACAGTTTGTGCACGTTGGAGAGAGGCACACGGAGCAGCCTCTGCATGTTCAGAATCTTAAAACCAGAGAGAAGAAACGGGACGAGACCCGCGTCGGGGGTTTGCTTGTTTGCACCTGCGCACGGGCTGCGCGCTCTTTATAGAGAGAGACTTTGGCTTTCCAGGCAGCACTGCCCTGGTCAATCTTTTTTTCCTCGTTTTTCGCCGGCAAAAGGTTTCTTTTGTCTTTGCTGTATGTGAGGGTTCGTCGTCTTTCTTCTCGTTTCTCCACACCCCTCTCTCCGTTCTGCCCCCCTTTCTCTCTTTTGCCACTCCCGGTCGTCTTTTCACGTGGCGCGACGGTCTTTTTGGTCCAGATCTTACCCTCTCTCGACGCCTCTCCTCTGCTTTTTTTTCACCTTTTTTCAAAGGCCTTCCGTCCGTTCCCGTCTCCATCGGTTTTTCCTCTGCGCCTGGCGACTCGACTTGCGTCTTGCGCAGGATCCGAAAAATTGTCCTTCCCCCCCCCCCCCCCCCCACGGATATCACCACTGTGGTGGTCTTTTTCTCGGGTATTTTCGTCCTTTCTCTCGCCTTTTCGCCCTCTCTGCAAGTCGTTTCCTCTGTGACGAAAACACTTCTCTCTCCGGAATCCGTCCCCTCGTCCCGTGAATCCCGCGTCCTTTCCTTTCTGCCGCGCCGTCCCCCCTGCGAACCCGTGTCTCCAATCGCGAATTTTTGCCTCGTCGTCGTGGGTTTTCCCCCGTTCTTTCGCGTCTCTGTGCCGGCTAGGGTGTCTCTTCTGTCTCCAAGGGAAACCCGCCTTCCTGGCCGTCTCGACGATCGTGTCCCGGCGCTTTCTCCGCGTGTCTCCGACCAAAACTGACCCGCCCTCGCCTCCCTGCCGCAGCGCGTCGTTCCCCGTTTTCGCCCTCGCGCGTTGTAAAGCCTCACAAGATGGCCCGCAAGAAGAGAACTGGAGCCGCAGCGACTTCCGAGGAGTCGGCTGTCGCGAACCCGACTCCGGTGCCCCAGAAGGCTGAGAAGGCTGCGCCGAAACACGAAGCGAATGCTCCACCGTCTGACCAGGCGCATGCACGCGACAGCACCCAGGAATTGTTGGCGGCGACAGCCGTCGTGGCTCGTCAGCAGGTGGACACGAGCAACATGAGCGCGTCTCAGAAGAAGAATCTGAAGAAGAAGATCCGCAAGCAAGAACAGCGCCAGCAGGAGGCAGCCGTGCTCGCGGCGGTCCGTCCGGAGACCGCAAAGGCGGCGACTGGAATGGCTGGTCACTACGCTGAGCAGGAGACGACGATCCGTCGGCGCCTAGAGGGCCTGAAGCGGGCGGTGAGTCAGTTCCAGTCGGGCGGTCGCGGCGCGGCTGGCCCGAACGCGAAGAAACTCGGCCAGGACTTTGACAGTCTCCTCCGCGAGATCGACGCCACCCTGGAGCGGGAGACGGCCGCGCTCCAGAAGCCGCTGAGCAAGCGGTCGACTGTCCAGCAGCTGCAGCAGCAAATTCGCGACGTCGAGGCCCAGGTCCAGAAACAACAACGCGAGCTGCAGCGCCAGGCGAATCAAGGCCAACCGGGCGACGGACCGAGCGCCGGGGAACTCCGGGGCTGCCTAGAGGAGAGTCTCCGCTACGTGGTCCACCTGCGGGAGCAGCTGATCCTCACGCAGCAGCAAAACGAACTCCGCGTCTTCCGAGACCGCCTCACGGCCCTCAAGACCGAAGGCGAGAGCCTCCTCAAGGCGCTCCACGCAGGCGGGAACTCGCCAGGCGAACGCGGTCGCGGCGCAGGATCGCCCTCGAACGGCACTAGCGGGGCCTCGGGCGCGAAGGAGGCGCAGTGGCGCCGGCGCCTCGGCGACTTGGCCCGCGGGCCCTCGGCGGACCGCCAGAAGCGGGAGCAGAAGCCTGAGGAGAACGCGACGCTGCCGCCTCTCGTGGTCCAGCACGTCAACCTTGGCCCGGATGCTATGGGTCTGCTCTTCCCAGGTGGTCAGAACCCCGTGCTGGTGCGCAAGTTGGAGCGGTCGTGCGGCTTAATCGTCGACAGACACAGCGGCGGCGCAGGCCGTGCGGGCGTAGTCTCCGTCGTCGGTCTCCAGGCGCCCGCTGTCGAGCGCTGCGTTGCGATGCTCGCGTCGCTCGACGAAGGCATGCAGCCCGAGAAGCGCGAGAAACACCGTGTGGTCGTGGAAGGCCGAACCATCGGCAGCGTGATCGGAGCCGGAGGCGCAAACCTGCGCCGCGTCGAGGAAGAGAACGACGTCGTCGTCTGGGCCGAAGGCAACGAAATGATCGTCATGGGCGCCACGCCGGCCAAGATTGCAGATGGCGTTCGCCAGCTGAAGGTGCGCAACAGGCGAACACGGATTTTCTGGTCGGCGCCAAGAAAACCCGAGGCAAAGGCAGCACAAAATCCCAGCAGGAGCGGTTAAACTACAAAAGAGTCGAGCTTTTTTGCGACCTTGCCTCAGTTTTTCTCGGGGCCGTCGACACGACGGATTCGCAGCGGTAGCCGTGTCTCTGGAGTCGGTGTGCGTGGATGCGTGAAGAGACCCACCTGTGTGCTCCCGTCCATATCCTGGATTGGCGCATGCGACCAGTAGCCAGGGCAGCAACGTAGTCACATACAAACAGACTTACATGTATATATGTATATGCATGTGTCGAGTACGGCGTGGGTGGTGTTCTGGAGTGGTTTGAAACGGATATTTTTTTGTGTGGCGTTGAGTTTTGTCTCCACTGTGTGGCGACGAGGTTTCGAAAGCATGTGGCGTCTGTTTTCAGGAAGTCGTCGCGTCGCCTGCGGCCTCCGCCTCGGGCGCCGGCAGCCCCGGGGGTGCGACGAGCCTAACCTTTCCTGCGCCGATCGCTCGCGCCCTTGCAGGACCGAGCTTCCGCGCAGTTCTTCGCGAGGTGGAAAGCGAACTCCACTGCGCCATCCGAGCCCCGAAGGGCGGCGCCGAAGGCGTCATCCTCGTTCAGAACGCGAGTCCGGAGAACGCAGCGGCGGTGGCGAAGCGCCTGAAGGACGAGGCCTCGAAGTTGGTGGTCAAGACGATCAGTGCAGATGGGGAAAAGGTTCTCAAACTCCTAAAGGGTAACGCGCCGGGTTTCATCGCCAGCTCGAGGTGAGTTTCGGGGACGCGAGGGCTGTGGGGAAAGGTGGTCTTTTTCGGTGGAAAAATCGTGCGGTGTGCTGGGCAGGTCGAGGATGAACGCTGGTGCGCGCGCGTCTGCGGAAGGCCGGTTGACGAAGGGAGTGTTTTATGTCTCGGGTTTGTAGTCGCTGAGAATGCTTTTCGAGAAGAAATGCGGCTTCCGAGCTTTTTGACGTGTGGGCCGCGGAGACAAAAACGTCCCTGGGGCGGTGTCGCAGGCGCTTTCCAAGCAAAAAGGTGGTGCGTGCGCCTCTTTTTGTCTTGGTCGCCGTGCAGCTCTGGAAGTCCGATGCTGCGCAGTGTCTCTCCCGGGGATTCCCTCCACTTGCCCCACCGCCGCGCGGCTTTTCCGTTCTCTTCCGCGCGGGATGCCTTCATCCCGCACCCGTGTTCAAGGCCAAGTGTTCCGTGTGTGTTCCGCGCGCGTTTTCAGGGAGAAAGACCACGTGACGTACTTGCGTGGAGAGAACGAACTGACCGTTGTGGGGCCTTCCGCAGTGATTGACGAGGCCGTGACCGCAGCGGAGGAGGGGCTTCTTCTGCTGGACCGGGTGACGGGCCAAGTCACCATTCCGAGGAACCTGTCGCGCGTGGTCACGCGTGCGAAGCGGGGACACATCGAGAAGGCGACAGGCGTCTTGTTCCGGCCGCCGCGAAACCCCGCCACTGGCGACTTGGTGCTTTCGTTCATGGGGACGAAGGAACAGGTGGAGGCAGCGCGCGAGATGCTGAACACAGTCCTCAAGGAAGAGGGTTTCAGCGAGGCGATGCCTGTCGGCAAGGAGATGACGGCGGCGCTGTTGGCGGATCGCGGCCAGGGTGTGCGCGACTTGGAGGAGCAGTTTGGCGTCACCGTCTCCATTGAGAGGCGCGAACACCGGTTGGTGGTACGCGGCAACGAGGCGGCCGTGCAGGCCTGTTTGGCGGCGCTGCGGGAGCGACAAGACCGCGAATTTGCGGACGAGAAGGACGACTCTGTCGTGGAACGCGTGGCGGTTCCGAAAGAACAGGTCGCGGCGATCATTGGACGCCACGGGGCGCGCGTCCGCAAGATCCAGACGCAGAGTGGAGTCGAGTCGATTCGCATGGACGGCAGCGAGGGAGTCGCGGTGATTCGCGGCTCGGCCGAGGCAGTCGCGAAGGCGGTCAAGCTGATCGAGGAGGCGCTGAAAGAGGGGACGGGAGCGGCGCAGTCGGGAAGCGACAACGAAGACCAGCGAACGGAAGACGTCGAGGGCGGTGCGCGGGGCAACCGCCGAGGCCAGCGAGGCGGGCCAGTGAAGCGCGCGCCTCAGAAGCCTCTGAACGTCGACGCCTCGGACGAGACAGCCTTTCCCTCGCTGGACGCCGCGGCTCTGAACGAAGGCCGGAGCCGACCCGGCGCAGGGCGGTGGAAGCGCGGCGGCCGGAGCGCGAAACCCGGAACTGAAGAAGAGGCCGTGAACGGAGTCGCCACACAAAACGGCACGCACAAGCGAGAGGAAGAAGTGCCGACTGGAGACGCGCCGAACGCTGGCGAGGTCTGCTGCAACTGACCGAGTGAGAGGAATAGCGGGGGTGGAACCGACCACGACGAAGAAAAAATTGTTTTTTTGACGCTGGACGTGGAGAGAGACACGTCGGGACGGGGGCAGTGGAGTGTCGGAGCTGAGAAAAACGCGACGCAATTCGTGTGGGGGGATCGCAAGCGGAAGACAACGGGGAGAGGGGAGAACGGTCTGTGCTGTGTACACGCGTGTTCGCGGAACGTCGCTTCCCGGGGGTCGGATCCTGTTCGTAGCTCTACCGCGTGATTTGTCTCCGCTCGGGTTTCTGGACTTCTCTGGAGCGCTCGCAGTGTTAGGAACTCCTTTCCGTTTCTTCGCATCTGCGCGTCTCCGAGAACGACGAATCTCGCCTCTGCCGTGCTGTCCTCAGTCTCTTGCAGAGAGCCTTTTCTGTAGGCAGCGCGTCTCGCCCTGCCTTACCGGGTGTCTAGATTTTGAGGGCAGGAGACAGCCGCGGATCCCCGTTGAGGGGCGATCTGTGTTTTTCGTTCTGCCGCTTTTTCTGCCTGTGCGTGTTCGTCCTTTGAATCGTGCGAGACCCGTTGCTCAAAAAGCGGTTCTGTGTTTGGAGCGGCGGATGCTCTCGTTCGTGTGTGTCGCCGTCGCTTCCCCTGTGTCCGTGCTCGAGACTGTGTGTGTGCATGCACGTGTAGAGCTCCCGGTGAAGGCTGAGTCGCTTAGGCCCCGTGTTTGAACTCAACGCGCCCGTTCTGGAGAATAGAGAGGGAGACGGGGTCATAATGAAGGCGGTGCACTGTGCTGCTTGAGAGAGTCGGTTCTCTCGCAACATTCCCCCGCCCAGAGACCCGCGCACGTGTCTCCTGGTTTTTGCGGGTGATGGCGGTGGCAGACCGTGTTCCGCGTTTTCGTTTATTAGGACCAAAAGTCTGTGGAGAAGCTGGTGTGTCTGGTGCCGTGTCGAAGGAGAAAGAGAACGCGTAACAGCTCTTTCCCGTGCATGGTTGTGGACGCCGCGGTTCGGTTGCTTTAAGGATGTTTGCCATGTTGTTCACGCGTCTTCGTGTTTCCCAAAGTGCTGCTCGTGTCTGAAACATTGACGCAGAGGAAACGTAAGCATTTAGGCCGAAGAACAAGTTTGCTGGGAGCGGAAACGAGACGACATGAGTCACGTGCGCGAGCACGGGCCGTGTCTCTCTTGCTCTCGACGGCGTGCCGAGTTTCGGGGGCGCGACGGAGTGACAGTGGACGCCCTCTGATGTATGCAGTTTCTCTTCTCCGCTATGCGTGCGAGATACGATACACGTATTACTAGATTTAAAGACACAAGGACCGCACAACTCGGTTGACTGGTATGTGGAGTTATTATCTGGGTGTGAAGCTTTCAGCGGTGTGAGCGCGTCTTTCAGATGAGGTGGAGATGAGGAGTCCTGCGAGTCACAAGATGTTAAAACGAAGGGAGTGCCCCCAGTGGGAATGGACGTAGCGCCCCACGTTTTCAGTGAAGGAGTTGATCGGGAGCAGAACGGCAGATACACCCTCAGGAGTAGAACTGCGAATCTCCTTCAGCTTTAGCCTGTCTACGTGTGCAGAGAAGTATATATTCGATTTTCGGTGGCAATCACGTTTAGGAACAGGGCCTTGGATGGATAGTCGACAGGCATTCCCGTTGCATTCCGTGTCGCCATTTGTCTGGTGCGGCCGTTGTCATACTTAACGTAGCGCGCCAAAGAAGAAAGCGTGAAAAGTAAGACACTTTGCTTTCTACAGAGCCCAGATAGGTTTACACCGGCCGTTTCGCCGCGACCCTCCTGTCGCCTACCTTTCCCATGTTTTCTTCGGCGCGCATCTCTCTATGTCCAACCTTCCTGTGATGTAAAGGATGTTCATGGACCAGGAGACGCAGCGAGGCGCCGTGCATATTTACACGGAAAAAGGGAGGCAAACCGCAACGTAGGCGTGGCCTGGGCTCCGCGTTATGCTTCCTGCGGCACTGCGTCGAAATCCAGCGAACGTGATGGCTCAGCCAGGGAGCGTCGTGACTCCCGTGGCGATTTTTCAGTGCAGGTATGAAGTTGCGCCGTTTCTGAACACAACTGTTAGGGTCTCACAGAAAAAAAGTGAGTTGGGAAGGTGAAGGCTTCCGACATTCACTCCTACTCGTGGACGATAGAATACAGAACTGGTAACCCGTGCGAAGAACTGTGTGTAATCACGCGGGCTTATTTTGGAGTGAGTCCTTATTACAAAGAGTGCAACGAGGAGTATGTCTTACTAGAGGAAGAATGGAGTCAATCCTCGCAGTTCCTCTCACGACCGTCACCGTCTGTTCTTGAGCAACATGGAAAGACTAAGGCTAAAGACCGTGGGACTTGCATTTCTGTGACTAGCGGTCTTTGTCTTCGCGGTTGGGAGAGAGTGCACACGTCTGGTACAGAGTGGCACGGAACAGGGTGTAGTGGAAAAGAATCTCTTCTCCCTTCGGAGGGCAGTCAAATCACCAGCATTTCTCACGGTCCCGGTCCACAATCCTAAATTCCCACTACGCTTCGAAACGGTTGCGAAGACCGTTTCGCTTACATTCCATACATGATACATTTTTTCCATTGGTCTGTCTCCGACCGTCGTAGTAACGTGGTCCGGCCGGTTATCATGAATGATGCGGCTTCCTATGTAGCACTGTCTTCCTTAGTAGGAAACCCGTCCTGAAACCTTTCCAGCCGAAACCTGCTTTGACGAAAAAGCGTTTGTCTTCTCGTAGTCGGTGTCAGTTCCATGTCGAAGCGCCGCAGTGGCGCACTGTGAGTGGGGCGCCATGCAATGACAGGCGCCAGGGGCCGTTTTATGCTTGACCTTAACATCCGTCGTTTTCTCAGGCAGGGATCATGAGAGTGAAGTGGTGGTTCATGTGCCTTTAAATGAAAGCAAATATCTTGGGTGTGTGCCCAGCTATGATGACAGGATGCTTACGAGTCGGCGCTCCACTAAAAAAAAAAGTAACTCCGTTCATGGACATCCAGAGAGCTTTCGATTACCATTATGAAATGTTCACCTAACCGACACGATCCGATTGTTTCGGAACGTGACGATTCCTTCTGTTGGTTCCGCTTCGTTTTCTCCGGTACGTCCTGGAATCGAGCTCTCGAATGCGAGTGGGAGACTCATCACTCCGGTGGCATGTTTTTTTTCTCGTGTTTGATGGTAAAAAAAAGTGTGACGTCACATAACGAAAAGCTGTCGGCCATATAGCCTGGTGCCCCGGCCCGTAGCCATCGGTGCGCAGGCGCTTCGGCGTGTTCAACTCCACCAGCCCTTCTTACAAAACGGGTTTCTTGTCCTGATTCAAGAAAAACTCTCCTTTTCAGCGCCTTTTCCTGCTGTCCCGCGCAATGAAGATCTCCAGGCCAAAGTAGAGCATCAGGAAAATAATGGCCACGACCACTGCAGACACACAGTGAGAGCCGGAGAAAAGAACATATTTTCAGCGGTGCCTGCGTTGAAAGCTCTTTTCCACATAGCCAGACGGACTCACCCTTGGAACTGCACGAAATAGTTCCCTATTTCTCTATGACCTTTGTCGCGACAAAATTGGCTGTGAAACCCGGAACAAAACACCGCATTCGGCCTCCCTGGTTGCCTCCGCTGGACAACCAAGCGCTGCAAAACCGTGGGTTTCAGCCATGCCGCCCTTTAGATGCTAGTGCCCTGAAGGCTCTGTTATAGGAGCGGTAAATGGTGCGGAACAGCTGCCGGATTGATGCGAGAGGGTCGGCCTTCAAAAGTGTGTCTCTTCGCTTCCTTTCACTCTGACTTCCAGTCTCAGTGTGTGACCGGGGCGCTGCGGAGCCCGAGGCCAGCTCAAAAAATCTTCCCGTTTTGGAACAAAACTCCACTACCCTATTCCGTAGCCTACCGAATCCAAGAAGACGAAGCAAGGTCCGTCGGCGCGCCATCGTCTTCTCGATTGCCTCGAGGGCTGCAGCTTCTAGAAAGGGAGGAAACGGAACGTGCACCGCAAGCAAGGACAGCAACTTGAGAAAGCAAGCGTGAGCAGAAAGACTCAACCACAACGTGTGTTTGACGCACAGGGCGTGTGAACGAAAGGAACTGAAAAAAAGACGGTATCGGATCGGCCACCAAATGCTGGCAGAGAAAGTCCCCTTCCATACAAAGCATCATTTTCAAGCGGACGTCAACGCTAGGCAGACAGAAGTGAAGCTGGCAGAAGCTGAACTGGAAGAGGAACGGGGGGAGGGACCAGGACTGAAATCTGTGCGAGATATAGAGGAGCCTGGAGGTAAGAGGAACTGTAAAAAGTTTCGAAGAAAACGTGAAAGAGCTCTGGAAAAGCCACGATAAAGTCCAATATAGTTCTCGGAAGTAGGGAAACTTGTTTGTTGGCAGGCGACACAGGACTGGAAGAGACATGCCGCCATCCTGTGTGGTCTCACTTTCGCGTTCGGATTTAGCCAGGTAGTCCTCCCGAGCCTGAGGGGTAAAGGAATGCACAATATCCCTTCCATTTCGACATTGCTTCGCCCGGAGGCCTCGTCCACGGAAACCAGAGAACACAGACACGCGTCAGAGTATCTGGAAGAGATGAGAAAAGGCTTTCTTTGCACACAAAAAAAGGACGCGCAAGGTGCACCAACGCACGCGCGCTTGAAACCTACAGCCGCGCAGGTGTACATACACTTTCAGGGCTATACGTCGCCTGGCCTTCCTGCGTGTCTACAAATGTCCGTAACGTCAGATGTGCCACGCCACCGACGTCTCTCTCCTTAATTGGCCAACTGACAATCTCATTTCACTGCCAAGCCATAGGGGCGACGAAACGCACGCGCCCCAGAACCCAGCAAATGCCAGCCACCGCCGGTTAACAGTTTGCGGCTAACGCCCACGTGCACCGTCCTCGTACGGAAATGCTACCTTTTTTCCTCGTCCTTAAAAAAGCATGGCAGATTTTCCCCATGTTTCAGGCAGGCCACTCCGAAGCCTCAACTGGGAGCGGGGGCGCGGGGGGGGGGGGGGGGGGACTCTCGCAGTGCCCAAGGTGCTCAGCAGGCATCTTGGCGGCTGACCTGTTCCAGTTTCTCGCGCTCGTCATTCGATAGGCCAAACTTCTTCAGCATCGCACTCTGCCGCGCCACACAGCGATCGCAACAACAACAGGCAACCGCAAAATAAGCACGCAGGGGACATCGACTTCTTTATAAGGGGCTGTAGCCACGCGACATGTCTAGGTCCCAGAACGTTTCGGTTCTTCCAACCTGGAAGACGAGATGCAACACCGGAAAACAGAGATAGGACAGCTTCACATAGGAAACGGCTTTTTATCGAGAGGGCGTCGAGAAGACACTTTTAAAAATAAGGCAAAAAGGGGCAACGCTGTTCATCATGGCCTCGTGCTTCCTCCTCTTTAGGGCGTTTTTGCCCCGTTTCCTTCTCGGCCAAAGCGCATCTGTTCGCTTCTTCGGCGACACTCGGATTGACCTTCCAACGCTACGCCCATCTGTCCGTTTGTCAGGGATGTTTTTCGGAAGAACCCGCGGCCGGAAAGTGGAAGATGCGAAAAAGCGGGTTGCCGCAACGTGAGGTCCACGGACTCGCTGGAAGTGACGCGCCGCTCTCATGGCAACTGCTGCCCGAGTGGTGTGAAGGACTAGGCAGAAGTGAGCGAAAGTTGAACAGCTCCACGCCATGCAACAGGGGCAAGTGCCAGGCAGAATCGACCGACGGAAAATGGGAAGTGTAGCAGTGAAAGGCGAACGCACACTACCATACCGACATCTTACCTACATCTTTATATAGACAACCACATAAACATTTATATATATATATATATATATATATGCTTCTATTCAGAAATGACTATGCAGCAGGTGTATCGAGTTGCTGGAAAGTTAGGTGAGGTGGTCCATTCGCATGGTGATTCGCAGACTCACGCTGAGGTCAAAAAAGGCGTCGTCGAGGTACCGGAACTTTTTCTTGTACAAAATCTCGGCGACGGAGTCAGGGAGGCCGTAATTTCGACAGAACACAGACACCTCAGACTGACGCATCTCTTGCTCCGCTTGCTGTCGCCTGCGGAGTTCGCGCTCCTGCGGCCGACAGCGAAACATGCACCACTTCGTGAGGACACCAACACGCCGCGGCGGAAAAGGCACAGCGCGGAACTGACAAATTGCGGACAGCAAGGGAGACAGAGAGTGAGTCATCGTTAGTCAGCTCTTTGTCTTTGCTCTCCTCTCCAACTTCCCACTATCATTTCCTCCTACACATTTTCTCTTTCGCCTAACGCCTGGCCCATCCCCAGTGCCGAATCTCCGTTTTCCCTGCGCTCTCGCTCACGGGTAAGTGGGCGAAAACAGTTTCGGTTTAGGGCGAACGGCGACCTCGCTCACCGCTTCGCATGCATCGCTGCGTCGAACCTAGGTGCTCACTAAAGATGCCGCAGCTTCTCCTTTGTGGGCCGTTTTAACCCTCCCCGCTAGGGTGGCATCGTCGATTGCAAAAGTGCATTTCTGCGCCCACATACACCGCCCGTCTGGTGCGCAGCTGCGAGGAACCCGGCGACAAAACCTCCAAAGGTCTCACCTCCTTTGCAGCCGTTTGACGCTCGGCCTTTTCCTGAACGCATCGCAGCGATTCCGACGGCGACAGGATGTCCGAGAAAGTGAGGGAGGAACGCGGTCTGCCCTCCCACTGAAGGCATCGAGCTCAGCAGCCTCCACGGGGAAATGTGTTGCAGAAAAACGTAACGAAGTCGCACGCGACGGCACAAGATATCGGAAACGTGAGTTTAGAAAAGGAATTGCCTCGTCGCGTTCCTTCCGTCCTGTACCTCGGCCTCCTTCAGTTGCTGCGCTCGCAATTCCTCTGCTGTGTAGCCTGTGGAAGCACGCAGACAATCCACGCTTGCATGTGGAGAGACGCCCACCATCTGCACACCAGCAGGAATGACACAATCACGCACAGAACCTTCCACAACATTTTCCCTCTCGTCACGCGCTCCGAGAACCACCCGCAAGCCAGTGCTCGAATACGAAACCCTACACGAAAGAAAACACAAATATATATATATATATATATATATATATATAGATAGATAGATAGATAGATAGATAGATACACTTATATGTATGAACATATATATACATATATATATATATATATATTTGTACGTGACTGTACCGTCACAGATGGTTGGAAGCGTACACATGCCCCTGCGGGCCCTCTAACCGTTTAGACCCTCATGGAGAACGCGAACTCGGGAACTGGGGACGCTGTGGCGTATTTCGTTTCCGAGTAACTCGCCTCGCCACAAGCAGCTGTAGATGTACGCAGACACGACGTCTGCGTGCTCTGGATCTGCGGCCACTGCAGAGCGACCTCCACATAACCTGTCTGTGCAATTCACGATCCGTCTGCAGATGAAATGCTGCGACCTGCGGTTTTGTGGAAACGAACCTGCCAGGTTGCGCACATCAGGCGAGAAGCCGCCGGCCACAAGTTTCTCTGCAAATCCCTCGAGTCCCTGCAGAAAAAGGCACACCCGATTCTGACAGGTGTACATACAGTGCGTTGTCCTTCCTCTCGCGCGTCTGCCTCAGCTTTTCTGCTTTCCGCTTCGCAAGCTCCACTTGCTCGGCAGACTGCCGAAGACGGCAGAGAAGCCTGCGAGCCTTCTTCGGTTGCGCGGCCGGCACACAATCAGAAACAATCAGGGGAGAGAAACGCGTCAGTGCCACCGGTCTCTTGCCTCCATTCTCTGTGCCCATGATTCCGTCTTTGTTCTCGAAACGTCTGCGGACACCCAAGTCCATCCACCCACTGAAATCGCTTCGCATAAAAAATAACATATAGAGGCAAGCTCTCCGTTCCTCATCTGGACTTGCCGATGAATCTCACACAAAGATGCATTCGGATCGGCTCTTCGGTGCATCGACCGACGTGTACGTACACCTGCATCCCTCCTATCTGTCTATACATGAACACATGCGTTCGTGTGGATCTGAGTGTGCATCCCGCGAACTTGTATAGAGCGACCCGAGTTCGAAAGCCAGAACGCGCACCTCCATGACTGCGAGGTGAATCGGCGTATTCCCCTCGTTGTCGACGTTGGCCTCGAGGTCCAGCTTGCCGGACTGTAGCAGGCGATGGGCCAAGTTCACCTGCCTCAAACTGAGGGCGATGAGTCTGTACACCCGCGCGAGACACGAGAGCAACACTGGCAGCATGCGCTCCCTCGCAACCAGGCACACGCGCGATGGACTCTGTGCTCTGTCCTCTCTAGTCACAGGCCAGATAACGCAGCCGAAGCGAACGAAAAAGCGCGGGGAAAAAACACAAAAAACGGCGCGAGAACACATGAAGCGAGACAAGGTGTGGAAGCACAGAAAAACAGTGTCGGGACACCAGAGACGAAACATGGGGCGAAGAAAGACGCTGCGAAACAGCGGGAAGACGCTGAAAAAGAGGCAGAAAGCGAGACGAAGAGACGAGCGAGGCGGAGGTGAAGGAGGAGAGACCACCACATATCAGTAGTGATGAACCTGATTTGATTACGTAACAGCATAGCAGATGGAGCGGAAAAAAGCAAACGATAGGAAGAAAGAGAGGCGGTCACGGCGTGACAACACACAGAACGGCGAAGGGGGTGAGCTCGAGAGGGGTGACGCGAAGGCGAGTGAATATATAATACAGAAAAGGAGAGGTGCGCGGGAGAATGTCTCACAGGGGAGTTTTGCCGTCTGCACTTTTTGCATTCACATCCACGTTCTTCTCGACCAGCATCTCAACTGTCTCTTCGTTGCCCTCTTTCAGCGCCACGTGCAGAGGCGTCTCTGAAAGGAAAAGGTATTTTTTTGCGAGTTCGTACTGGTTCTCGGCAAGAAACGCAGAACGGCCGAAGCCCCTGGCTGGAGCCTCCGGAGACGACCTACCTCGTCGGCCTGTCTTTGAGGTAGGCAGCCACGAAACAGTTTGCGCAGGGATGCACAAACATCCAGACGTCTGTCCCTCTACACACGTAGAAAGAATCCGCAGGGCCACCGCGATAGGACCAACGGTAGGAACACATGACACCAATTTTTGCACGGCGGACGCACACGGATGACACTATCTCTCTCTGCGACAAGAGACAGGCGGTGACTTGGCGACGCGGCGACACGCGAATTCACAGGTGCATGCGTTTGGTGTGTTCAAGCAGCATCCCTAAAAAAAGGTCAGCTGATTCCTCCACATGTATATTTACCTCTACCGAGTCTTGCACATGCAGATAGGTCTCCATCGGCACTTTGTGTATGCGTGGAGTTACCTTTTGCATTGTTGACGGCGTTTCTGTGTGCGCCCCGGTTGATGAGGAGCTCGGCAGCCTCCGGTTGGTTCAGCACTGAGAAACGCCGCAGAGAGTAGGCGGCACAACGCACAACATGCTGCCAAGGGCAATGCAGCAAAGAAAAAAAAGGCAAATGGTCTCGCATAAACGCAAGTCCCCGCGCCGTGGAGACACACTGTGGCGGCGAAGACTGGTCCCCTCTGTTCTTGCTCGCTGGCCGGGCTGACACGCACCCTCTCGGCGCTTTCTTCCAAGCCGCGCGAGCTCACTGGCGTGTATCCGAGGAGCCTCCGCGATCCGCCGCATTCCTCACGAAACCGGACTCTCCCGCGCTCCCCTTCTTCCCCTTTCCTTCACTCGCCGAGGGAACGGCAGCAAACAACACGGACACTGCTTTTCTGGTCTGAGATTCTCTCACTTGCCGCCCAGTGAAGCGCCTGAGCAAAAGACAGTGCAGGGGAAGGGAAAGGCGATAACGAGCCGCGCGGCGAGAACAGAAGCGGCAAGACGACCTCGGGTGTCTGAACAGCCATCAAGGCCAAGGACACTGACGCGCGAAACTGCCTGGCAAAGAATGCCTCTCCTGATGAACAAACTCTCCCGTTTCGTATCGTCCCTCATCCTTTGCTGCATTGCAGTGTCGCCCTATGTCGTATGTATGGATATACATGAATATACATATAAATATATATATATATATATGTGTATATATACTTATATAGGAGAGGCAAAAAAGACTAGACAAATCTACACAAACTGACGCAACGGCATAGGTATCTCTCCATGCAGTTAGATACAACAATCCTCCCGAGTTGTGAAGGTATGTGCCTATATCTCTAGATATAGGTACAAATATACATATTATTTGTTTCATGTGGGCGTACCTATATATATATATATATATATATGAGTTTCTAAAGTGGGATGAGTGCATGCGTCCCAGAGCGGTTGCATGCAGACCAATGGGAGTATCGTTTTTGCCAAAATGGGCCTTTCGGTCTCTTACGGTGTTGCCATCCAGGTCTGGGGTGTTGACGCTGCAGTTGGGCACCTTGAGAACTGAGCACCGAAAGACACCAAGAAGGAAGAGACGTACAAAAAAACAGGCAAAAGCTTTCTTCTTGAGCAACGCCGCGATCCCGCCGACCACGCCTCCAGACATCCAGGCATGCAAAGACACCAAAGAAATCTCACATTATCATTCCGACAAGCGAACATAAATACATCCGTACATATATGTATATAAACATATTTACATTGCGACAAAAGGAGCTATATGGGGATGGCGATAGAAAAAAAAAATACGCGTTTGCACTCATTGATGATTACAACTGTTCCTACGCGCGCCAAATATGCATATATTCATATATATATATATATATATATATATGTTTATATGCATTGGTGGCTGCATGCATAGATGTCTGCATGCATATATGTAGATATCTACGTATCTACACATATATATATATATATATATATATATAGATATAGATATATGTCGATATTGACTTGGAGTAGTGCGGGCGAGGGCCGAAAAGTGTTCCACTAATCAGGGAGCGAGTGAGCAAGTGCAATATGAGAGGACATGAAGACGGCAAAGGGACAAAGGAGACACTTACGGCGCCGAAGGATAGAAAGGTCTCCCCCTGAGGCACAGAGACAGTGGACGATCGGCGTCCAGCCTTGAACCTGCTGGTGTGACGAGAAGCACGCGAAGACACGACAAGCGCGGGACAAGAGTAAAACAAGAACGGCCTTTGTCTGTCGCGCCGTCTCTTCCTTTTTCTCGCCCTCCGCACATCTCTCTCCTTCCCTCTTCCTTCTCTGTCACCTCTCCTCTCTTTTCTCCTTGCAGGCCTCACATTACCACCGAATGCCCGTTCGTGACTATGTCTTCAGTCGATGCGGCCGCTCATGTAATTCTACCGACGCAAATATACTCAAACCAACACATGATCGAAAAGGTGGAAGTGTGCATAAAAATGAGGAGTGAAGAAAACGTGGGCACCTGCCGGGGCGTTCGGCTGAGAGATGCAAGCTGGTGAAGCGCTGTCCAACACACCAGTACTCAGGGAGACGCGAGAGACGGAGACAGGAAAGGCGATTGATGCACAGGCGAGAACGCGACACGCAGATGCACAGCAGGCGCTAAACGGGCGAGAAGGATTCATGCAAAGTTTTTCGACTTACGTCGGCGATGTTCACATCCGCCTTTGGGCTCTCCAGCAGCGCCTCCAGAAGCTCCAGGTCGTTCATTTCCGCTGCCACGTGGAGAGCGTTAACTGCAGAGGAAAACCGGAGCCGGCAACGCAGGACGGCATCCGATTTACACAGACCAGAAGACACGCACACCAGGATAGAAAAGAGAAGAGACAAACCCGAAAGGGGCTGCCGCGTTGCTCGCCGCTGTCCAACCCGGTCGCGTACCGCGTAGGCTCAGCCTTCCTCACCGTCTCGCCGTTTGGCTGCGTTTCTGTGTCTCTCCGCTCTTCCAAACATTTCGTGTTTCGTCTCGTGTGTTTGTGGACGTCTTTGTGGGTATTTCGGCCTGTGTTCCCAGGGGGGGGGCGGTGACTTCGTGGTCCGCGCATCTTCTTCCCTGCGCTTTCTTTTTTTTTTCATTCGCAAGTAGCCGTTTGCGTCCTCTGCATTTTCCTTTCCTATTTCTCACAACGCGGCGCGCGATGCTAACACGGATGCGCCACCCTCCCACTTGTTTCGTTGCCCCGCTCGTCGTCCTTCTTCCTCAATTCCTGTCTCTCCTCTTTCGTCTACTTTTGTCTGTCTCGTTTTCTCCTCGACTCCACCTGTCTCTGTCCGTCCCTGTCGACTCTCGCGCGCCGTCTCCCCCCATTTCTTCTCTTCAGTTTCTCTCCTCCTCAGCAGGTCTCAAGCTCCTTCGCCACTTGTCCTCGCGAGCCCTCGTTCTTCCCAGTTCTTTCCTTCACCCTTTGTCTCTGCGTCCCTTGTCTTCCTGCTCGCTTTATTTCCGCTTGGTTTTTTCGCACCTCCTTTCTTGTCGAGAGCGTTGACATCGGCACCAGAGAAGACGAGGCTTCGAACGTCCTCGACGGCTCCCTTCTGCACGGCCTTCCGAAGTTTGTCCATCTTGCGGTGTCGGGATTTCCACTCAGAGATAAAGCGGGATCGAAGGGGAAGAAAGTGGGACCGGAGCGTCGTTCCGCGGAGCGGAGAAAGAGCTCTTGAACGCCGACACAGCAGGCGCGTAATGTGTGGCCTTTTGTGCGTTTGAAGAAGGAACGCCGAAGCAGACGGAGAAAGAGAGAGGAACGAGACAGAAGGAAGTGGAAGTGAAGCGAGGCAGCTGGAGAGAGACACGTCTATTTCTCTTGAACAGCCGCTCGATCTTCTCTCTGCTGGCTGACAAGACAACAGGAGAGAAGGGAGAGAAGAAGGGAGAGAAGAAGGGAGAGAAGAAGGGAGAGAAGAAGGGAGAGAAGAAGGGTGAGAGAAGACGGGAGAGAAGAAGGTAGCAGTGGAGGAAGCGAGAGTCAAGGTCGTCAAACCAGAAGACGAAACGCGAGAACAAAGGCAAGATGCAGAAAGGAAGAGAACACGGACAGGACGAAGACGCGCTCCGGAAGAGAGGGAACAGCGAAACACTTGCACAGGCTCTCGCGGGTCACATGCACGTGACCACGGAACTCTGAGATGGAAAAAAAACGAAGAGAGCTGGAGAGAGGAGGAAGCAAGAGAAAGGAAGCAAAGGAAAAAAAAGTAAACGCTTCCAAGGGCCGAGACCGAGGAAGCGAAGACTCACAGGCAGACAGCTCGGGTTTGGCTGCAGGAGCTCCAGCAAGAGGAAACGAAAGTAGGAAGAGAGGAAGAATGTGGAAGGGGAAAAGGGAAGTAAAGCTGCGTCACTCTTGACTAGAGGGATTTGCGTGTAGAGGCTCTTAGAACCGACAATGGAGAAGAACGCAAAGAAAACCCTTCAGGTGAAAACGCGTGCAACTGCTGGGCTGTCTTCGCTTGTTGGGGGTCACCGACACCGGAGACGATGCATGCACACCGCATGCGAGTGTCTCCTCGAAAAGCATGTTCGGTATTTCTCCACTCTTTGGACAGTTTTTTCCTTTTCGAACTCCTTCGTGTGTCTCCATAGAAGTTTCCTCGTGAAGAGGAGAAAAGGTTCTGTTTTTCCTCGCAACGGTGACGACGGCCAATGCAGCCATCCACGACCTCTCCGGTCCTGGTCGAGGGTTGTCTGGGGATGCATCATTCCTTTTTTTCGCCTTTCTTTTTCGGTTTTTTCTACTGTCCGTTACAATTTGTATCTACGCTCGTTTCGGTGTGTATCACAATCGGAGACACCTAGGAAACCCCTGAGAGGGACGGAGCGCTGCGTGTCTCGTCTGTGTTTCCTCACCCCTTTGCTGTCCCTTCAACTTTGGTTTGGCTCCAGACATGCTCGCCCTCAAGGCGCGTGTTGGAGCCTCTCAGCTTTTTTTCTGTCTGCTCTTTTTCATCGGCGCTTTCGCGACAACCGCCTTCTCTGCGTGCCTGCCTGCACGTGGGAATGTAGACGAAAAGTTTCTCCTCGGATCACACCCTGCGCCGTCAATTCTGTCTCATTCGTCTTTTCGGGCTTCCGCCCGTCCTCTTTCTCTTTTGCCTCTGTTCTTCCTCTCCCCCAACACAACACATGGAGTAGCTTCTTTCGTTTGCCTCTCTCCATCTGCCTTTTACCCTTTCTCGCTTTCTGATTATTTCTCGCTCTCTCATTCTTTTTCTGTCGCTCCTTTCCCTCGTTTCACGAGAACCTCCACTGGAACGTTCCTCAAGCGCTCTCATAGCACTGCGTTCAGGTTGTTGCCGTCTTTTCCCTTACACCCGTCACTGTGTCGCCGTTCTTGTACCTCCTATTCGCCTCCTTTCTCTTCTTTCGCTCCGCACCCTCCCGCAGCTCTCTGCTCTTCTCGACTGTCTAGGTCGTCTATCGAGCTCTCGTCTCCTTTTACAGGCGACGAGAGAGAGCAGCGAGGCGAGAGAGAAGAGTGCGGGAACGAGCGAGAAGGGCGAGAAACAAGAGAGAGAGACTTTTTCTTTCCAGAGAGACAGAAAACGCCCGACAAGAAAGAAGTCTTGGTCGCCCCCCATCCTCTCCTGCGTCTTCCTTCTCACCCCGAGGCAGACTGGATGGCGAAAGAGACGAAGGCCATAGCCAGAGAATTGTTCGCTATCATGTACAGAGATGGAGGAATAGGCCTCGCTGCTCCTCAGGTAAGAACCCGACGTCGAGCCCATCGCAAGGAGCCCACGAAACGCGTCGCCTCTTCTGTGTCTCGTGCCAGATTGCACTTCAGTATCCGCCTTTTCAACCGATACGTTTACACGGACCGCCCCATATATATATATATATATATATGTATGTATGTATGTATGTATGTCGTCTTGTTTAAATCGAGTCCTTTGCACCGCTGACTGCGTGTCAGATGTAGGATGTGTGTGCACCAATAGATGTAACGACATAGGTGATAAACATACAATTTCATGAGCATATACATATGTGCATGTATATGTATGACGTGTCAAGTTCGTGCGAAGAAGTCGCGTGCAGTGGGTAGCTTCAAGCGTGGAACGTTTCCCCAGAAGGCGTTACGAGCGTCCATTGTCTGTTATCATTCGAGAGGCAGCGTGTGTCGATAGCGCGTTTTGCAGGTGTTTCTCGCGCGCAAAGCAGGGAGGCCCTGGCCAGTGGTGTCCCTCTCTCTTCTTACGCGACCCTGTCCCCGTTTTGTGGATCCGTGTGGGGAAAGGAGATCGGCGTGGAGGTTGAGCGGAACGGCCCATGGGATGAAAGATCTTTTCGCTATCGAGTGACTTGAGGGCTCAAGAGAGAGATGCGGAAGAGAAGTTGTTCATCCTGTCCCCACTTGCCGAGAAAGCAAATGGGCTTCCGTCAACTCTGCGCCGTGTTCTTCCCGAAAACCCTTTGCCTGCCCCTTCTTTTCCCCTCTCTTTTCGGTGGCGTCGTTTTCCTCCCTTTTTGTGCCTCTCGAGCACCGCGCGACTGCGTTTCTCAAATCTCGAAGGGACAGCCGCCTGCCTGCAGATTTGCCAGTTTGTTTTTTTCGCGGATGGCGTCCAGCGAGTGAACACAACGCTGGTTCTGGTTTTTGGAGCGAAAACGACACGCAGCCGTGGCGCCGCAATAGCCTAGTCGCTTCACCTGCAGGCCTTTCTTCCTTCCCTTTGCGTTCGTCTTCTGCTCAGGTTGGCCTCAGCCTGCAGATGATTGTCTGGAATCCGACTGGTGGCTTTCGCGAGGTTTCTCAGGAGCGAGTTTTCCTCAATCCACGGATTCTCTCGCTCTCTGGCCCCCTTGTCTCTGACGTCGAAGGCTGCCTCTCTGTCCCGGGCGTCTTCGCGCCTGTCGAGCGACCGATGCATGCCCGTGTTCGTTACACGAGCCTCGAGGGGGACCAGCACGAAGTGAACTTGTCGGGCTTGGAGGCACGAGTAGTGCAGCACGAGATCGATCACCTTCACGGCATTCTTTTTGTAGACAGAGCCAAGGCGTGAAGAGAAAGGGAACAGAGCATCGAAGGAACGACATATAACCTTGCACGCTGTCGGAACAGGGACAGAGAGAGGTTTTGGTAAACATTCTCTGTACTGATATGTATATTTATATACCCATATATGCATCTATTTGCATATATATAGGTACATGCCGGGGTTCCTCCGTATGTGGCCGTATCGATTTTTGTAGATTGACACAGCTATACATTGTGATTGGTGTGGACGGCTTGCACTTTTGTATGTGCTGTTCTGAGGGTGTGTTGTGCCTAGAGTCGCGATATTCTGGGACCAATACCCGTCCGGCAGAGGACTGCATGCCTGCGTTCCTTTTGGGACTGCTGAGGTCGCGGTGAAAACACTGCGCAGGTCTCGACTCCTTGTCGATGTACATATCCTCTGTACAGTGCGGTCTGTGGCTGCCACTGCCGTGGAGAATTGAGGAACGCGTGAGGCGCCTCCGGCCTGTGCTACAGATAAACAGATTTGCTTCAACGGGAGCACTGCAAAACCACCGCCTGACTCAGTTTTTCTGACTGCCAACTTTACGGGAAAGCGAAACGTTCTGCTGTGTACCGGATTTGCGCGTGTGTAGCGTCTTCCGACCCGGCGGCGCCGCTTCTCTGGTTGACGGTGTGGCCGAACACGCATACCATGTGCTCCCTGGGCTCGTTCAGTCGACACATCCAGCTATTTCTCGAGTAAGCGAGAGATGTGGAGCAACGCACACGCGTTCATGAGACGAGCATGGCGAACAGAGGAGAAACGTACTGTAATACCTGCGCGAGATTGCCCTCGTAGCTACGCTTGGCCTCCTTTCCCAGTCGCCCTAGCAAAGAAGACACCAGTCCATATACTCAAGACGGAGTGCTGCTCCGTCACATCCCAGTATTGGAGGCAGTTCGTGGGACGCGAGTTTGTACCACTTTTTTTCGCGATGTGTATTACAGGCAGCATTTCTCCGTAAACGAGGCACGCATCTATTCAAGGCGGTACACGGTTACACTTTTTGTTAGGACGTAAACTGCAGGTACTGATGCAGGAGCATTCTCGAGATGCCTTCCACCTCTGGTGTTAGCCAGGGAGACCAGAAGATTTTTAGAAAAAAACGAACGCTGAACACGGCGGTGGTTTGGTGGGGCAGGAGGGCCGTTCAGCAATCCATTAGGAGAGCTGGGGCAGGAGGCGCCAATAGAGAAACGTGAGGCAGTGAAGTGTCTATTATTTTACAGAGTGCGTTGTGACTTCGACAGAATGGGGAGTCGCAAAGGGAATGGGCAATGCAAACGCACACAAGCTAAGAAGAGCGTTCGAAGGTTACGCGCGCTTCGTCTGGATGAGCAATATCGACAGGTGTGCCGTTCGATTTAAGAGTGCCCATCCGTCGACCATGATTGCAACGGGTTCACCTATTTTGCGGAACGGGGAACTGGTGAAAAAAATGTCAAGTGTGACAACGCTTCCTTGGGAATAACAAAATTAGAGTCACATTCATCGTGGGTTAAAAGTCCATAGGTAAGCTTTGGTTTTTTTCTCGGGGAAACAAGCCACGTTGCAGGACTGCGAGCGGTACGCGCCGTCCTAGGGAAAGTGGGCATCTAATCGCGTTTTCAGTACAGGTATCCCTTTAACATGTAAACTACAGAATCCTTGATCTCTGTGAGCGGGTCGTCGTCACCAGTCCATCTTTACTGAAGACGGTACGGGGTAACGCCGCTTGAGCCGTGGCGGGACGGCTGGGCCTTGTATTATCCTAGACACGCTACGTGGGGTCGAAAGCAACGCGGGTCCGAAGATAAAGCTCCGCGCCGGACCCAAGCTTTTCCCAGCCACCGCCGTGAGGTTGAAACGCGCTTGGCTCTAAGCTGTTTCTGAAGGCGGAAGGCAACGACTATGGGCGTCCGCCCAGGAACACCCACGCAACGTGCAAGCGTATGGAAAACGTCCGGGAAAAAGTCGGAATGTAACAACCCCCCATCCTCCGCAGCAATTCGATTGGTGTAAGAGTCGATTCTCCTTCATACGTACGAACATACATATTTACACATGTGTGTATCTGTGAACACCCTGTATGAGGATATGTCTCTGAACATGGTATAGCGAGCTTTGTTCCCCGTTAGTATCTGCCACAGAAAGCGCTGAGGCCTTCCGTCCAGGACAAAGTCGAACTGCTATATCAGAAGCCCTCCCTTTGTCCTCGTCCCTGCCGCCTCATCACGTCGGCCTGAGCTCCAATCATTGCTTTAAAAGCGCTAACGTCTCTGTCGCGGCGCGCACTCAGTAGACTTGGTTCCACGCATCCCCTAGGGCCTTGGGGGCTGCACTGCATGCTTCATCGCTCCCACTTTTGTGGCTGTTCCACACGCCCAACAGTTGGTGCTGGAGAAGCCCTGATGAAAACGCGCACGTGTTCGTTTTTGGTAGGAAGACGTCCTGTCTTTTCTTTGCGCCAGTGCACGAAAAGCAGGAGAACAACGTTGAAACCAAAGCCGCCAATAAAGCTCAGGAGAGCAGTCCGGAAGCCGCTCCGAACAGAATAGTCCATGATAGGGTGCGCAGTCAGGGAAGTGATGCCAGCGATTGAGCAGAGAAGACCAATCAGTTTCCCCTGGTTCTCCTCATCAAACGTTTCTGCGACATAGCAGCAGATTTGGCAGACGAGGAAAGACAGCTGGAAAGCAGCGAGGAGGGACGCCGCATATTGTAGCTCCGCCGCCGCGGGGATTGTCGGAATCATCACGAAGCTAAAGCTCAGAAGGCCGCAGAAATTGCAGATGTACATGACGGGCAAGATACCCCAGACATCGGCAATGTGACCAAACAGTGGGCACGGGACAAAGGAGAAGATCTGAATGATCCGGTTTGCTGCGTACGCGTCGGGCATGAGGTGCCTAGCCGAAGGAATAAAGAACACAACCCCTGTCAACACCACACAGAAGAATGGAACGATAGGCAGGAACAAAGAGGAGCAGACGTCTCTGTGCAAAGTCCTAAGGTGGTGCCGCATTTTCTGAGTGAAGGCATACGGACGACCTGGAGTTTGTGGTTGTCGGCCAGTAGGCTGCCAGGGTCGCTGAAAGAGGGCACAGTTCCTGAGGTTTCCATGTGGCTTAGTCGTCGCATTCCCCGCTTCGTTTCCACACGAACTTTGCCGTATCCCTCCCGCAGCTGGAGGCAGGGAGGCAAGCGGCAAAACAGGAAGGGGGCGTTTCTCTTCACAGGAAGATGGTGGCAGTGGGACTGCAACATACGAGATTTCCTTGTCTGCTTGGTCCTTGGCTCGTTCCACTCTATCCTCTTGAGCCTCTCGATCATCGAGACTTTCCCAGGGCGGGGTGGACGCCAGTCGGATTCCACTCTGTATGGCAAGACCACATGCTCCTCCCAGAGGCTGATCACGTAGACGTTGGCCAAACGGTTTGTACGGAGCTCGCCACGGGCGACGAGGGACGATAAATAGGGCGATCAAGAGTGAAAAGCCAAGGCAAGCACCAGCGAAGCTAAAGAAAAGCAACCTGTGATGAATTGCTCCCCCGCTGCGAAAGTATACCGATCGGATGGCAATAGGGACGAGGAAGGAGAATGACAACGCTGCCCCCAACACTGCTTTCACCGTGGCCACGTGCCCTGGAAAGAGATTCGCTCCCGAAAGAAGCGGGAAGTAGGTTGTGTCGAGGCCTGCACCCATAAACAGGCATCCTGGGATATACGTGGGGAGATGCTCATTTGCCACGCCAAGGAGAATCCAGCCAGTGATGCCGAAGAGAAGCCCGACGATAGCTGTGGCCTTGGGTCCGATGAAGTCGAGGAGTGAACCTCCAATGAAAGAAAAGAAAAAGTGGCTGGCTGCGGTCACTGTAAAGAGACGATTAACCTCTGCCTCCTGATCCTCACACTTAGCCATCCCATCGCCAATCAATGGGAAGTCTGGTGATGTCGAGACCCCCCCGCACAGCCACTCAAACGCTCCTGCCTTGAACAGAACATCTGCTAGTGGTGTCCAGTTGATGTACGCCGGGCCAGACAAGACGCAGTAGACACAGTAGAGTCCAAACACCGCCCACCGGGATAGGCCAAATGCGATGCTGGGTGGAGGAACGCTGGTCGAGCCCTCCGGATCTCTCCCCTCCTCCGGATACTCACTGGAAACATGATGCCATTCTCGACCTTCGCCGTTACTTGGAAGTGACGAAATCACTGAAGCGCACGTGGCCTTCTGGGACAGCGTCTCCGTCTCCTTCCTGCCAGCGTGACCGTTCCCATCCTGATAGGAAAGGGGGACAAAGAGAGAGACAGGAACTACACAAAACGAGATATGAAACCAGGGTCATGGTCACTGAATACTCTCATCGCCCAACTACAATTGCGCTATGCCCACAAACCGTTCTCTGGCCAACATGGTCTCAAGTCGTGGTTTCTGGAATTGTGATTCACACACGTCGGACCACCGTAATACACCGTGGGGGTCCCGCCTAACGCACGTCCACGATTCCTTAACGGTGGATCGACTGGTAATTATGGCATTTATTTTGGGAGTCACACAATGTCACGTATCCCGCCTTCGATCTCGCATGAAAAACCGGAAAACACTGAATGCAACTGCGAAAGCAACTCCTTTAGAGGAGCATTGCCTAGGCAAGGATATCCACCCAAAAATTCGTTATGCAGGTGTCGAGTTCCATTCATAACTAAAAAATGAAACATAACCGTTTCTACAAAAGCCGCGTTTTCAACCAGGATGTCTACAAATATTCTCGTCTTTTTTCATGATCTCCCGGGTCGACTTGCCTGTTTCTGTAAGAGGACATCGGGGACAGTAAGCAGTTTGTCCGGACTCAACGTGGCGGCGTTTTTGGAAAAACCAGAGGATCTTGTGGAAGGTGGCGGCGAGACGTGACCATAAGGATCGCCAGGCCTCTCGTTGAAATCTGGGAAAGACCCAGTCAGGCCGACGCCAGTAGCGGCTTCTTCAGAGACCACGAAACCAGATGCTTCTGTGACGTCCGACGCTCTCGACTGCGGGGCCATTTACGGAAACAAAGACTGAAAAGCCGAGGAATGTCGGCGCTAGGTACAAAACTTTCACACCGACTTCTGGTTCGGCGAACCAGGGACTCCGTGACTAAGGCAGTGCGCCAAAAATGAAAGTCACCCAGACCGGCGTTTGCACCGACGACTACTTCGGAATAACCCTCAATAAGACTTGCGTTTGCTCAGATCTGACGGCAAGGGGAGCACCGCATTTTTCTCTAAATGCCGATTCTGTACACCGACAGGTTTTCTTGCAATATCGAAACAGGACTGCCGCGGATTATACTGTCGAACAGCGAAAGTCAAAACGCTCCTGTAGAATAGTCACTTCAGCAGGGACTCGCAAACTTGCTGTTGTTTCTGAAGAACAAAACGAGCGAAACGGTATGTGAACAAATCACACAGAACACAAAGTCACACCAAGAAGAAGCCTCGCATACAAGACGGCACCCGCTGATAGATTCTCATTCACACTTTTCGTTTCAAAGATTCCTTCAGGAGAAGGTGGAAAATTGTACTTCGTGAGTTGTGGCTGTTTAGACGCCGTTTTTCAAGTTCCAAACAGTAATTCAACGACAGCTTGTCGTCCGCGTTGCCTGATCGTGTTGCGAGACCTTCAAGGTCATAATAAAGGAAAACGAAAGCAGGGACTGTACAGTATCGTTCCTAAAAAGCAATAGAAAAAAAGATGCAGCCTGTGCACATCCTTTGTATCCATTAAGCCGGCAAGCGTGGCTATGGTCTCGATTGTTCACAAGTTACCTCGTGCCGCCCACCGGCTGCGTGTGGCTGACTGGGGTATCGTTAATAGATTTTTTTCAAGGCACAGCGCATGCTCCGGAGTTCACATGCCAGCCTGTTTGTGTCTGTTGGAGAGATGATTCTTTTCAAATGTCACTATACAAGGGAAACCACTAGTGGAATGGCCGTTTTCTTGGCGTCAGGAATACCATCATAGAGGGGTGAGGGGCCTGTAACTAGCTTGAACTATGTTTCCGCTATCCATCTTCCTCGGTGTCTGGGACCGTTCAATTCCATGTCCAAGGAAATCCAGTTGTTACCAGGCCTGCGAAGAATAGTTTCAGGTGTGAAACGACAGTGTGTAGGCGTAAACCGATTCCTTTGGTGGCGGAGGTGCAGAAGCATCCGTCGTCATCAATAGGGGTCGATTTGTAGCCATCGTCTGTTACGTATATCTCGGGAGAGAGACTGGCGATCGATAGTAACGTACCTCCCTAACCTCGTTGAATCTACGGAGAAAGGAAAAACAAAGATGACGGGGCTGACCAGAAGAAACCCGATTAACTCGCGGCAACCAGCACAGGGATACCGAAGTACCCTTGAATGCAGTGGTAGATAAAGCTGCGCTTGCCCACATGCAGATCGCTCACGGCATCTATCCCGTAGTTACAAGGGGAAGGTTACTGCATGAACAAATCACAGCAACGATGCCGCAGTGTAATACCGTAAATGCGGATGATGCCGGTTATGCTAACGCGGGGTAGATCAAACAGGCACAAGTACACTGGGTTTCTCTGTTGCAGCGCGAAGACGGTAGCGGGGGTGTTCACTAATGAAATGCTTTCTATCTAATCAGTTTATAATGGCATGTGACACCATTCAAATATTCACCCCTCGAAAGCATACAGCCACCATTCGTCCTCTTGGAAAGGAAATTTGACTTGTGACGCACTGTGTTTTTAGACTGCTGGACTGGTCTCGTTCAGTTAGGACAGGCAACACTATTAGCATATCACTACTGTTGCTTCCCGTCCGACTTCCGAATCGATTTACAGATAAATGCTATTCAAGAATTGGATTGTGTTGTTTGTAACCGCAGCGCCTAACACCATTTTCTCCTCCACGAGAGATTACACCCGCTAATACAAGCCAAAACACGTATGACAACATCTTGCTAATGAAGTGATCTGGGGGCGCCGTTCGCACAGAAGATTCTACTTGTAGTAGCATGCATGTCTCGGAACTCTACCAAGAGGCCGCCGCTTCTCTGCGTGCAGCATTCTCAAGTCTGTCACTGGGATCGAGTAGTTGTTTTCTTCAGAAACACTCCTTTGTGCCTGCATCCCATTGTCCCCAGCACGTGGTTACTAGCACCATGACGTTCCTGAGAGTTCAATGCTTGTGTGTATCTGGAAACGAAAAAATTAGAACTACCGATGTGTCATGCATCCAGAAACAGCGTTCCTTCTAACACAGATGCATAATCACCGCAATACAGAATTCTGCCTGAGTTTGGAGAGAAGCGATTACTGACAGCCTTCTCAACGAACATGTTTCCCATTGGCTGTCGCGGCACCACCTATGCCTGCCACAAAATTCATGGGTGTAGATCCCAAAGCATGGCCAGGCATGCATGAAAGTCAAACCAGACAAAAGGGCATCAAAACGGCAAAGCATACTGCACATTGTTCTCCACGTCGCATGTGCTCACTACCGTAAACAGTACCTTCGGTGACCAGAATACGGAGAAGCCCCGGCAACCACCAAACCACGACTAGGGGCGGGTCTCTAACGGAGCATATTTCATCGTATGCCGAGTCTCATGCAATTCGCACTCTTCTGGTTTGTGGAAGTTGCCCCAGAGCATACAACGGCGCTATCCTCTGACGTTGTGTCACGGCATGCGACCGTGCACAGCGGCGGCCATAATGACAACTCTCACGCCGTTTTCAGAACGCGCAGTGCAATCCCTCAGTACGCGTAGATGATAGATAGTGACAGTACCTTGGGAACAATCACATCGTCAGTTTTCCAAGTGGATCGTACTGGCGGGAAGGACATTCGAGCCCAGTTAGAGACAGCCATCATGCAGCACGGTCTCTAGAGACAAGGACGTGCGAAAACACGATACTTCCGCCTCTCGCGAATTCGCCTGGGGCCCTCTCCGACCAGCAAGCAGTCACCCGCCTTCCACCCGAGCAGGGGGAGAACTGCTCGCTTGTTCATTACCGGTTCGGAGTCGTGATGAAGGTGTGCGACTCTCTTCTCTCCTCTGAGTACCTTCAATAAGTTTCTTTACTCCCTCTCGTCTCCCTTGTGCTCTTTTATGAGAGTGGTACCACCTCATATACTGCTGATTCGCATGCTCCAGCTCTCGAGCACTTTCTCGATCGCTGACGTCATTCAAGTACGCGATTGGCCGGCTCACGAGATACCAAAAACGCGTCTCAGGAATAAAAGTCGCTAAGAAGCTTAGGATCCAGCTGTCCAAAAATTTCAAGCACCCGTAAAGCTCTGGCATTTCCACTGGCGGAGGCACACCTGTTCCGCCCTTTCCGCTCTCTGCTGTATCATCTTTCGTCTCGTTGGGACTTTCAGGTTTCTGAGCGGGACGGCTACCCGGTTGCTGGGAAGTGGCATCTTCAGCTAACCAGGACAGGAGGAAGGTTGTCAGCAGAACAAGTAAAATAAGAAAAGACAACGGAGACTTGCCGTTGCCACTCATACTCGAAAATGTTTTAAAAAAGCAGGGGCACAACACTTCAGCTTTTGATTCAGAGGCACTGTGTGAGTAACGTCGAAAAAGGTACCAGCAGGCCCCTCACGAAGACAAGGTTTTGAACTCTTGATAGGAGAAATAATGGAAATATGTAAGATCTACACAGTGACAAATTCCAAAAAATCCCGAATAACGCAAACATCTGTTGCACATCTGTGAAGTGTTGTTGATGTCCTCTTCTCCCGCGTCTCTGGATCACTGGTGAGGAGTTGTACGAGGCACTCGCCTGCATAAACCCGGTAAACGAAGAGCCTACATTACAAAACGTGTCCGTGCACAAAAGGATATACGCCACCCGGTGAACGGTAAATACTTCTACGCTCTTTTCCTTCGTAGCTACTCTACACCCAAAGTGCCTTTTGTGGGCAGTTGAGGGATCGTGGCGGAGCCGTTGCTGTGAACGCGTCTTTCCGTGTCGGATGAGGAGGGAGACGGCGAGTACCATCGGAGTCAGGGGTTCTTCCGCATCCTGGTGTCACTTCCCCTGCCATTCCTCTTCCCGATAGTCATTCGAATCATGGTCCACCAAGGTCCAATACCGTTGGATTCTTCCAGATCCGTATTTTCAGATGCACATTCACGCTCCTGTGTGGTAGGAAGCTGCGCACCGCTCATAGAAAACGGGTTCTAGGGTCTCTGCGGTGTTGCCCATAAGCAAAATGCCGGAACCTGACGCCTTCAGCAGTGGTGTTCCGACACCTGTAGCCAGCCTAACAGAAGCTGACTTCAAAACACTTCACATTTAGCTTCGTGCACACGCAGCCCATTTCGGCTCCTACCGCTGGCTCTCCAAACTGACCTGGCCCCAGCGCTGTTATGATTCAGAGTGCACCAATCGCTGGGCTGCCGGCACACGGATTGCGCCACACAGGATGACGGTGGGAGACAAGCAGGGGAAAACTGGCTTCATCTCGGGAAATCGACACAAGCTGCCTGGGGGAGTGTGGATGCCTCGCTAACAAAGGGCTGCCGTTGCTTCTTTCTCGCTCGCTTGGCAAATTTCCGCCGTATCTCACTCATCAGAAAAACTCGACCGCAAAAGCTACCTTTTTTTCACTTCCGCTTTCCAATGAGTCACCCTCCAGCCGCGGTTGCTCGTCAATGGCGGGTCAGCAAAAACGCATAGCTTTGACGACAACCACCCCCCTGGAGCCCCCCCTCTCTTTTCTCAAGTCGATCGGGGGGGAAGTACTGGAGGTCCACAGATTTCCATCTCGCGGGCCGCCGTTGTCTGCTCAATAACTGGCACCTTTCTTTTTCTTTGCCTCAGCAAGTCTGTTTGCAGACACACGCTTTCTCCCGACTGCGGATCGGCCAATTCCAGGGGACTCCCGACCTCCCGTTGTGTGTGTTTTCTGCGCTTCCCTCGCGGGAACTCTGCAAGTCCGGTTGCTGTAGACTCGAAGCAGAATCCGGCACTCATTGCCTGATCGCTCCGCACAACGGTTTCTGCCAAAGCGTAAAAACGCAGGTAGAACTGAGGCGGCACACTTTTCTTCCCTTCGGTGCCGTCGCCACAAAGTTGTGTACGAGTGCACCCTCCCGAGTCAGTGTCTTTGCTGTCTGCCGAGCTGTTCCTCTGCGCTTCCCCCAACTCCGGTCTACGCAAGAGGCGAAATCCGCCCAAGCCTTCCTCTGGTCGCGCGTATTCGTCAGTCACTCGCTTCGCCTTGCCTCCCGCACAGGACTTCACTTTCCAGCCCCTCTTCGTGCTGGTAAACCCACCGGTCGCGCGCCGTGCCCCTTTGTGTGCAAATCTCGCATCCCGGAACGGATCGCCGTTGTGGCGAAGAACAGCCGTCGAGTTGCCACACTTCGCATTCGACGACTTTCCCTGCCGAAATGCGTATCTCCTTTCCCACTTTCCTTGCGTGACTCCTCGCGGCTGAGACGTTTGCACCGCCCTCGTTTGCTGAAAACCCGCTGCTGCGTGTCTCGTCACTTGTGGCGGACCTACGAGCCCTCTGCGTTTCCTCCCGCGCACGCCAAGAACCACTCGTCCAACCCCTCCTTCCCTGAAACCTTCCTCACCTCTCGAGTTCCCCAACCTTTATAGTGTAGGTCGACGCCTTCCAGGAGACAGGAAAGATGGCGGCCTACGTGGCGGATGACTTCGACCGGCCAGGGGCAGGAGGCCCCGGCGGCGCGGATGCCACAGAAGGCGGTGAGGAAGACATCACCATGACGATGTCTGGGCACCACGGAATGATGGGAGAGACTCTGGAGTTTCAAACCAGTAGCATGCGGCGGCGAGGCCAGGGACTCGCGAAGCAGGGTGGTTTGCGGTCGCGTGTCATCTCGACCATGTCGGAAGGCGGTCTAGAATCTGCAGAAGGCGCTCTCGTCAACTACGAGGAAGAGGTGAAGCTCCAGCGTCAACTTGGCGAGGAAAGCAACCTCGAGCGAGGCCGCCGCATGAAGGACCTCAGCAACGCCTTCAAAAGAGACCTCGAAAGCGTCCCGGTAAGGCGTTTGAAAGGACACCCTCTATTAATGTGCGGAGCGCGATTTCCCGCCTGCCGCCGTGGCGACGCACCGTGCACATCTCTTTTCAAAACACAGGTTCGATCCATTTATAATATGGGTTGGCTGTCAGTGACAAATGCGTTGACACAGAAGACAGGCGCCTGCCTCAGGGGCGGCCGACGACGCGGGGGACGCGCAAACCAGCAGAGAAAGGCAGGTGTATGTACACCCGAACAATGCCTTACCGCGTCAACCCCGCAAGCGTCCCGGCTAAACATCGCTTGGAATTCGTCTCTCCACTTTTTGTCCATCTCGCTCGCGTTTGCATCCTCGTTCTCTTTCTGCCACTCTCTGCGTTTTTAGGCTGTCCGTCAACAACTCGACATCCTCCAGAACCGCGCAGCGGCGATTGTTTCGGGACTTGAGTCGTCGACATCCCACGAGCAGGGCGGAGACGACGATGGCGCCCTGGCTGGATCTGCAGAAAGCTGCAATCAGCGCCTGCAACTCTCGATTTCCCTCCTCGTCCAGATGGCCGACGCCGCCTCGTTCTACGAACATCCCCTGATCAGAAACCCCTGCTTTGCTATTCCTGCTCTCGAAACCGCCGTCCAGGAAGTTTGGAGGGAACGTGGCGCACTGGTAGGAAGACCACCGTCTGACGCTTGAAATCCAGTCGCGAAACGCAAAAGGGATAGTAGCCAGCCACAGAGCCATCCCGTTTCCGAGATTTGAAATCGTTACCCTGATTGATTTCGAATCTCGGGGGCGTGCTCTCGTCGCCCCCTTCTAAGTCTTTTTGACGAATCTTGGGTTCTTCCCTTGCATCTGGAGTCGTGACGTCTGTGTGCCGGACAAGAACCGACTCGCATGCACTCGTGCCTCCCTGTGTCGTCTGTGTCGCGTCTCCTCTCGAAACGTGCTACCCCGTCTCTTCCCTCTGTCGTTGGCCAAGCCCTCCGGCCTCGTGCTTTCACGGACCTCTTCCACTGCCCGTCACTCACTTCTCCCTTCTGCAGACGTAGACATCCCGTTTTTCGCCTCTCCCTCTGTCTTGGGGTCTCCGGCGTCTGCTTCCTCGGCGCGAGCCGCTCTCTGATCCGAGGGTCGTGCTGCCCGTCTTTTTTGCCCGCCCTCCCTCCCCCGCCTTGCCGCGATCTTCCGCCGTTTTTTTTGCCTGCCGCTCTGTTCACAGGGCCCAGCTCCGCGCGTGGGGATTCTCGGCTGGCTCGGCCACGACCACGTGACTCCTCGGGGACTGAACAGCGGGAAGGTAAATCGCCTCGTTTGCGTCGAGGGCGTTGTGAATCGCTGCACGGCGGTCCAACCCAAGCTGTCTCGGGCAGTGTACGTCAACGAGGTTCAGGGAGGCCAGGCGCTTCCCGGTCAGGACGAGAGCGCTGACGAAGGCCAAGAGAGACAAGTGTACGTGCGCGCCTTCTACGACGTCACCAACCTCGATAAAGACATCCGAGACACGCAGCCGCCTCCAGAGCGCGGTAGGTTGGCGCATGCAAAACGGGGGTAGCGCTGCTGGCTCCGGGACACCCTGAAACCGCGAAGCCTTCTCAAAGACGCCGTGGGGTCCTAATCGCGAGGTGCGGCGAGGCGCAGAACCTGCGAAGAGGCATCAACTTATCATGCAGAACAACGCCGAGGGGTCATACACCTCCAGACGGGGTCGTCCCGCAAGCCTTCCCTCCACTTTTCCCCGCCGTGCCTCTGTCTCGTCTTCGCGGGTTTTCTGGTGCGGCAGTCTGTCCCGCTCGTTCTGCTGTGTCTGTCGTTGATGGGCGCGTTCGCTCGCTGCTGTCGTTCTGCAGACCCCACGGGTGTACGCGTCAACCGGCAAGAGCTCGGGTACTCGTACTTCAAGAACGTCCAGCGCTTCTTCGTGCAGGAAGCGCCTGAGACGGCACCGACGGGCCAACTGCCCCGATACGTCGAAGTGCTCGTCGAGGAAGATCTCTGCGACAAAGTCAAGTGCGGCGACCGCGTGCGCGTCTGGGGCGTCTATCGTCCTCGCATGGGCACCACCAACGGCACCAGCAGCGGCCTCGTCAAACCCTTCCTCATCGCCAACAACATCCAGGTAAATGCGAGAACGAGAAACGGAAGGAAGCGGAGAGCGGCGAATCGAAGAGACGACGCAGGAGAAAGGAGAAAGTACGGGAAGCGGCAGGTGTGCGGAGGTTCCCTGGAAGCCCCTTCGATCCGGGAAGAGACGTGGACGAAGGGTGACCGGAAACGTGAAACACCCTGTTACCCGCAATGGGGGGGAGACGGGCGAGAGACTGTGCAGACCGCCCCGTGTCAGACTGGGATTGGATCCTCGTGTCGGTGCCAGTACACCTTCGGTCCTGTCTATCTTCCTGTCGGGGCCCGTGTAGGTCGCGCACCCCCGTTTGTGGTTATGTCATTTCGGTTCGCTTCGTTCGTCCTCCCTACCTCTCGTGTCCTCTCTTTCCAGTGGTTCTTCACGTGCCGGTGTTTGTGCACGCCTTCCGTGGTTTTTCTGGCAGGTTCTGACGGTTGCGGCGCGCGCGTCGCTCATGCGGAATCTGCCGTCGGATTTGGAGAATCTCCGGACGTTTGCTCGGCGCCCAGATATCCTCTCGGTCCTGACACGCTCGTTTGCGCCGTCGATTTGCGGCCACGAACTCGTCAAGCGCGGTTTGTTGCTGCAGTTGGCCGGTGGCGTTGAGAGAGTCTCGAACGTCCATCGGATCCGCGGGGACATCCACGTGCTCCTTGTGGGGGACCCGAGTGCGGGGAAGTCGCAGCTCCTCCGGTTCGTCCTGAACTTGATTCCGGGGAGCGTGAGCGCGACAGGGCGAGGCTCCTCTGGCGTCGGGTTGACGGCAGCCATCGTCACGGACCAGGAAACCGGCGAGAGACGCGTCGAGGGCGGCGCCATGGTGATGGCAGATCGCAGCGTGGTGTGCATCGACGAGTTCGACAAAATGCTCGCGGGGGACCGCGTGGCCATCCACGAAGTCATGGAACAGCAAACCGTGACTGTCGCGAAGGCCGGAATCCACACCACACTCAACGCCCGGTGCTCCGTCCTCGCTGCAGCCAACCCGCTGTACGGCTGCTGGGCCGATGACATGGACTACAAGCAACAGCTCACTTTCGAAGACTCCCTCATGAGTCGGTTCGACCTCATCTTCATCGTCAGGTCCGACCCAAAGGCCGAGGGAAAAGAAAGGGAGAGAAGGGGAAGAAAAGTGCAAGTGCAGTCGGTGCATGGAAGAAGGGAAGTGTTCGGGAAGGGGCGTGCGACCCGGAGAGAGGACCGGTGAAAGGCAGGGAGAGACAGGCTCGCGCAGGAGACACTCCCAGTGGTGACGCATGCGCAGTGAGAGCGTCTCGCTGGCGAGCAGCCTGACGCATGCGCAGTGAGAGCGTCTCGCTGGCGAGCAGCTCGGTTTGAGTGTCGCACCTCGTGTGGAGCTTCGTGTGTCGCGTTTCTTTTTGCAAACCTACAGAGACAGCGCGACGACAGCGGAGGACGAGCGCCTGGCGACAGCCGTCCTGCGCAACGTGACCGAGAAGGCGAAGCCTGTGGCGGCGTCCGGAGAAGAGCGCCGCACGCTGGAGAATTGCCAAGTGCAGCCGCACAGAGACATGGCGCAGGAGCCGACGGGACGAGACGAAGAAGAAGAAGAGGGCTCGACCAAGATCTTCTGCCAGAGAAACGAAATGGCCTATCTCGACAAGGCCGGGTGAGTCAAACCCCGAGAGTTGGTCGGTCTGCCGCTCGACCTCTGCTTCTCCGCGATTCGCCAAGTTGCAAACTCGAGGCGCGTGTTCAGGGGCGTGCGAGTTCTCTCTTTTGTCCTTTTGTCGGTAACTGGGGCCAAAGCGTGGACATCCACCTGCATGCATCGTCTGTTGAATCGAGTACTTCGTTTTCGGGGGAGCACGAAACAGGCAGATCCACTGCTGCCGCCTGCTCGACATTTGTGGGCTGCCCGAGATGCCTGAACATGCGCGTGGAACCCAGAGCGAAGACGTCAGGACGCACTCGCGCGGCCCACACATGCGAAGGAACATGCGTGGAAAGGAGCGTAGTGGAGGTTGAACCGAACCCGGGTCCAGAACCAAGTCGATACAGGTGCCGAGAAGAGAACTTGGGGCAAGCGTGGGTCTCCAGAGCGCCTCCGCTCGACTCTGTGCGGTCTGTGAGGAAGCAGCGAGGAGAGGGCGTGGGCCTGCAACAGACCGAGGGGGGTGTCTGTGGGGCGGGGCCTCAGGGTTTCGAGATTCGCGAGGTTCCGGGTGTGTCCGTGCCCTTTTCTCAGCCGGGAACACGAAGTCCTCACGACGGACTTTCTGAAGAAGTACATCCAGTACGTCCGCCGCTGCCGCTACGAGGAAGACGAAGAAGACGAGTCGAGTGCGGTTCCTGTGGGACTTGAAGACAAGAAGGCCGAGGCCAAAGGCCCGCAGCTGTCCGACGACGCCGCTCAGGCCATCATCAAGTTCTACTCAGACATCCGCGACCGCTGCTTCGGGCAAGGCGTCGGCACTGGCGCGAGGGAATTCGACAAAAGCGGCAACGCGGGCTTCAACGGCGGCGCGATGCTGCGCCCGGTCACAGCTCGAACGCTCGAGGCCGTCGTCCGCCTGGCCACTGCGCATGCAAAGCTCAAGATGCAGAAATGGGTGACGCCAGTAAGTGAAGCATCTCCCAGGCGTTTTTGCTCCGCACCCGTGTTCCTGTCGATCTTGAGAGAGCAAGGGGGATACGTCCGCGCGCGAGAGCTCGGCGGACACGGACGGGAGAGCGAGAGAGCGAGACTGGAGAAGGGGAAAAAAGACGCAAAGGCACGCAGGAAAGGGGAGGAAGTGTGCAGGCCGTGACCGCCTTTTTGCGCTTCCGCTGGGTGGGCCGCGCTGGAGAGAGTCGAGAGCGAAAGCGGCGCGTGTTGGCTGTCGTTGCGCCTTGTCTTGGACGTGCCAGGATGATGTTCGGGTCGCAAAGGGAATGATGCTCTACACGCTCTTTGGAGAGGAGCCTGACGACGAAGAGGACAGCGACTCAGACAGCGAGGAGGAAAGCGAGGACGAAGACGAAGAATTTGTCGCGCCGCGCAGCCTCCGCCGGCCTGCGAACAAACGCACAGACGACGTGGACGTCGAAGACGCGAGCGAGGCGGCCGCAGAGAAAGGGAGAAGCAAACGGTGAGAGACGAGTGAAGGGCACGGGATTCTCGCGAAGAGGGACACGTGCGAGACGGAATCTCTTGAAACCGTTGTTTTCAACGCGCAAACAGACCAAGCCTCGAGAATGCCCGCGACGGCCTCAGGGGCCGGCGAGTGCACACCGTGGTGTTCACTTGGAACGGCTGGCGAGGACTCTGGGTCAGCGGCCTCTTGTCCATCTCGGCCTCTCTATTTCTTCATCTCGTCCTTCTCTGCACATCTTTCCTTCTTCCTGCCTTTTTGCTTTTCTCGTCTCTCTCTGCGTCTCCTCGCTCGTTTCCAGATGGCGCGAAGACGCTCTGCGTGGCGTTCTCGCTTTCCGTCCGCCTCTCGGCGGGACCTGCCTCTTCACGTGTATTCTGTGCTCTCTGGGCACGCGTCCTACGTTTTGTCTCTGGCTTTCTGTATTTGTGGTCGGGATCCAGGCAACGCAACGGCGGGGCTCGCGCCATCTCTGGAGAGGAAGGAGAGGATGAAGGCAAGTGAAAGCCTCGAGAAGCGCGGAACAGAAATGCTCTCAAGTCGATGTCTTACATGCACGTGTCAAAGCACATTCCATCTACATCCACACATATCTATACATATATATATATATATATGTAGACAGAAGCGTACCCTGTTTGTGGAAACCAAGTATTCACAGATTCTATGTACGATCGGTGTCTGGTTTGCCTAGCGAACTCGATCTTGTTTATGGCAGCTGAAAGCTGTAGAGTTTGGTTGCTTTTCCGAATGCCGCCGTGCCAGCGGTTCCTCGGCCGGGTTCCTGGGAGGCGAACGTCTCTTGCCTGTCTCTGTGGTGGCTCTACATCCTCGACATGCGTTTCTCCCCTGGCTCGTGTTTGTTTTCAGGGGACGAAATCGCCAACCAAATGCAGTCGCTCGACCTCTCGGCGGACGCGTCCAAGAAGAAGCGACGGACGCGCGCGCAGGCTGGCGCCAAGAAGGCCCCGGCAGGCAGCTCTGGCGGCGTGGAAAAACTTGCCGAGGTTCACGACCAGGCGAAGCGGTGAGCAGAAGGAAGCATAGACGCAGTGAACGCACGCGAGGCCGTGCGAAAACTCCAGTTAGGAGATACAGCCGCGTTCTTTGTTAGATTTACATGCACACACAGAATTCGACGATTCTATCAAGGGGGAACGAGAGAGACCGACGCAGGAAGAGAAAGAACGGGAGTCCGCCGTCGAGGAGTGCAGAGGGTGCACTGAGAAGGCCGGGTGTGCACGCCAAAAAGCCGAGCAAAAAAGGATTCTACAGTTTCTATGCTGACAGGCAGCGAGAGCCTACGAAGAGAGGTCGAGGGGTTGATACCTAGGTGGATGTATGTATATATATTCGACAAATGGACAGATTCTTAGACGGGGAAGGAGTTCCCAATTTGACAGTGGAGTGCTTCGGAGCGTCGACGAAACGCGGCGCGGTTGCCGCAGAGTAGAGGTACGGCCATTCATTGGCATCTTGGACGGTCCCTGCGTGATCAAGGCGGAGTCATTTCATCCTTGGGAATGAACGCTGGCGCCGGTGTGCATGCAGGAAGGACTCGATTCACCAGTGGATCATTTCGTCTCTGCAAGCAAACGAAGACGGCAGCGGTGTCGAAGTCACCCAGCTGTTTGCACTGGTAAGGCACGCGGCAGGCGAGCAAAACTTCCACCTGCTTGTTGCCATCGGACCAGCTGTCTAGGGGCGTCTCGGCAAGTCACACCTGGTCTTGCCTTGGATCTTGCGAACTAGAAATTCCTGCGTGCGGACGCGCGGACGCCTGTGGGAATTCCGCCGCCATTCAGAGTCGTGGGGTGGTTCTGCTCCACGAGACAGCCGCTGACGCGGCGGGGGAGATACAGCGTAGATGTGTTTGTGGTGTCTCGATGTTTCTGCAAAATGCAAACAGTGGCCACACATATGCCGGCAGAGTGGAACAAGGCCTGGGCGGTTCAGAATCCCCCGTTTTTCGTTTTTTGATTTCACGACGGATGACAGCTAGTCGTGTGGTCGGAAGGCGTCTGTTTCGTCTCCAGTGTTTGTCTAAACGCCGCCTTCCGCGGGGACCACACCACGGAGCCGACCGCCCGCTCTCTGTCGTTATCCTTTTTCAGGTCGCCGAGAAAGCAAAGGCAGCAGGCATGTCCGGTTTCACGGAGGCCGAAATGCGCCAGGAACTGGCGGAACTCGACAGCAGGGATTCTGCTCCTCTCTTGTAAGTCCACCAGCGACCGCCGTCTGTACACCCGAAAGCGAAGCGCGCCTACAGACTCCTTCGCAGTTTTGTGGCGACTTCTAAAACCCAGTTCCCTACAGCGCTTGGCGGCGTGTACCTACACCCGCAGAGGAGAACGCAGGCCGTTTGTGGCTGAGGGAAAAGGCTCTCGGGAAAATATACGAGCGACGTAGCTGGGGAAATGTTGACAGGGAACTTCCGCGTGTTTGCTGCGTCGGCACGCCGACGTGGAGTTTTCTGTAGAGGCAGGGCTGTTGTGTGTGGAGGCGCCGTAGGAAAGTCTAGATACTGCTGTAAGTGACACGCCCACGCTGTATGCCGTGTAGGTTGACCGGAGAGAGAGCCGTAAACGATGTTTTTTTCTCAAAATTGAGTCGAGGAGCGAGACAGAGGATACGGAGTTGGCTCTGTCGGATGCAGTCAGAGCAAGACTGTGTTACCCTGTCTCCTTGTCAATCTTCCGTTTGCAGGTTCCACGGTTCGCGTGTGTACGAGTGTTAATTCGAGGACCTGGTGGAAATGGTAGAACGTCCCACGGCGTCCGTCGTTCTGGAAGACCGGCGCGTGTCTCCAGAGGGGATGCTCTGTGGCATCGAAATCCAGAGGAAACGAGTCGTCTCGATTGTGTTGTCTCGAGGCTGAAGAGAGAGGTTTTTTCTCATGTGTGGAGCGCGTCGAGGCGCCGTGAGGCTTATGTCTCTTTCCTACCCCGGCAAAGAGAGGCGAAGAGATGTTTCCTGTGTAGAGTGGTGGCTCTTCGACACCGAGACGCCGACGGGCAGAGCTGGTTCTTCAGAAAGAACTGTAGTTGCGATCTCGTGGGAACGTTACATCCGTGTCCGTGGTTTCGTACTGCTCTCTTCATTTGGTGCGGAGCGTTGTGCACGCATGTGTAGAGAAGGGCTCGGAAGACTCGAGTCACCGTGCACTGTATGCTTGTGGGAAAGACAACTCCTTGTCATGATAAAGAACCGTTGGGAGAGACAACTTTGGAAGTAGCTGGGATAAAGGAACGGTAAAGAATAGGAAAAGAGGGACAAGATGCAGAAGACAAGGAAGCAGGGTGTTTGTCGTCATAGGAGGCGGCTACCCAGAGGCTGGACGGCGCCTCTGTGGGCCCCCCGCAGCCTAGTCTGTTCTGGGTTCGGTGTTTGTAGGGCCTGAAAGTGGGAACAACAGTCAGGGCCGAGCTTGTAAAAACAGCGAAACGAAGGCAGCAATTTTTTGTTTGATTCCTCCAGTCTCCACCGCTACATGACCGTCTGTTCATAACTTGGAGATTGTGGTCTTACTTGTTTAGTTCGCACAGATCGACCCGTTACATCCCAGACTATCTGTACAGTACCCGCCGAAGAGTTTTTCTTTGGCATCAAGTGAAAGCGATTGTCCGTGATCAATCAACCGACGGCGTCAGTGAACAGAACCACGCAGCGTGGCGAAATCTTGACTTGCGGCAACCGTCCGAATGCCCCTTGCTTCCGAAAGCCGATCCCCTCGGACCCGATTCTCCATTAAGGAAACGAATAGGCGCTTCGGCGTAACTTGCTTGTAGACACACAGAAGGATCGCCACCATCGAGCAGAGGCTGTCGCGTGTCGCTAACATGACAAACAGTATCGAGGCACATCGGGCAAACTGCTTTATGTTCCGATCGGGGACAACTCGACGTGGACAGTGGCAAATGGCCGGTCTAGCAAAGGCATGATTCCGGCTCAGCGAATGAAAAAACGGGAATTGATTCGAGGCTACGCAAGTGAAACGCGTCAAACCGCAAAAGGGTGTATACCACGCTACATTAGAACCTCTCACGATGGCGTCAAATTGAGGCCGAGTTTCCCTGCCGTATGTAACTCGCTTATTGATCGCACTAGCCCCAGCACGGAAGACCAGTTCTCTCCTTCGTTGGCCACGACGATAATAGAGTAAGTCCGTTACAGCTAATTCGAAAGCACGAACACACGAGGTCCGTCTACCTGGAACCTTTTTTCTCAGTATTCAAGCGCTGGCAAAATAGTGCAAACCGTTTGTCCGTGCCGATGTATTTGGTGGCCGAGACCGTGGAATGCCTCTCACGTCGGAGGTCCCATTGGTCTGCGCTGTGTGTCAGCGGCATTGTTTTACATATCTTCTACTTACATTTAAATGGTTAATGCCGATTTCTTCCCTCGTTTTAGGCTGCTCCAGTTAACACTTCCAGTTTTGCGCTGACCACGGCCACCAGCTTCCGTGCGGTGTACGACGAAATAAATCCATCCGATTGTGGGTTTGCCTATTTTTGTGGGGATTCTCCGTTTACAGGATTTACGAAAAACAAACAACTGGCCAGACTAGCGCGCACGTCATCTTGCATCGTCGGGTTTTACGGAAAATTAAACTTCCGACCAAAAGACACGCGCTTGGTGACAACAGTGCAGCCGAGAGAAAACAGAAACGGCGGCGCGGCATTCCGTCCGCATGGATCAGGTCCATGCAAAAAGCTGTTCAACAATGACGCACACCGAGTGGCCCATTGGCCGTTCTCTCTCACTGCACTTTCGACGAACGGAATCCGTTCTTCTTGGGACCGTTTAAATCCTGAAATCCCTTCCCCTGCCACTACCGCCGCGGGTCTGTTTCCCCCCCCCCCCCCCCCCGCATAGAGCTGCTACACAAAACGAATCATGCACCAGAAATCTTCGCTCTTTGGGAAAGCAAGGTTCCGTAAACACCAAAGTAAGCGGTTTTTTCTGCCGCTATCCACAGCGTCTTGTGCATCTCTCAACCGGTCCTACGTTTTGGCGCGTGTCGCTCTCATGCCTTCGAGGCGGCTGCCTGCAGGGGAATCTTGTAAGTCTGTCGCAAAGCGGTATGTCAGGATGCTGGGTGCCTCCGGTGGACATGTACGGTTACGATCGCGTACATTTCGAAATGGGGATTGTGTTTTGTGTTTCGTTTCCGAACATCCAGCTCCTGTTCATGTTTCACTACATAGTGACTCTAACATGTGCTTCGACGGAAGATGGATAGGATGATCTAAGGCAATTCTACAGATTTCGCAGTCATTTTGTATTGCCTGAATCAGATGGCCTGCACGCAACAAACCCCATTCACCGCAGACCGCGAGAGAGTCGACATACTCTTCACGCTCCTAATCCAAAAACGCCGGTATCTGTGCCTCTCGGCTCGATGAGCGACCGGTTTACCTTCCGGCTTTGAACACTACAGTACGCAAGATTTTCTCATTGATTCGCGAATATGAAATCGACGTCTCTAGCGTGACGTAGAACTATTTCGCTTCCTCAGCTGTGGGTTCGAGCGCATCAGTCTCTCTCAATAACTAGCAGAGTGATTGTACGATACTTCTATCACTGCACGTTACCAGTTGAGGTGAGCAGCATTTTCTATGCTCCTGAACACCATAGATGTCTAGCCGTATCTTACCTGAACGGTGTTTTCCACCGTACTACGCGGTGTTAAAGGTAAGGTCGAAGATAATAATCCTAGACTACTAAGGGATGACCTTGAGACTAATATTTCACTGGTTTTGATTTGTACTCCGTTTAACGCCGCATAATCGGCTCGGCGCCCTTGCCACTTGGCGACTTACCGAAGGAAGAAAAGGATGCCTCGCTTCGAAGGAAGCCGGTAATCACGACAGTAATCGGGCTACCGACAAAATCCTCGTCAAATTCGTGGTAGATGTAGGGCTCCTGGAACAATGCCGCACGCACGCCGAAAAGAAGACAAAAACTCCGCACGGCATCCATCGGCTGCCTAGCCGCCGTGTGAGACCGACACATCCGTTCTTGTCACAGTCTGTTGTACACAATGGATCCTACACTGGACACCATATGCTAATGCCGTCTTCTACAGGGAAACGTAGGAATGCAGCCCGGTCAACGTTGCGTATCTAGGTGGATAAGAATTATAGCGAGGGCCCCTCAGCTACGCTACCAGAGTAAGATATGTGTTCCACAGATGAAGCCTGTTGATAGTTGCGCATACATGTCGATCAGTGAGAAAGATCGAAAAGACAAGCTACCGAGTCCACCTGTTGTATTTGCACTTTGTATCGACTGGCAAAGAGGTGAAAAAGGGCCCGGCTGAGAAACCGCAGAAGGTCAACGCGTTCTTTCGCCAAGAAGCCTCCGTTTCAGAAGGACCTACAATGGTCACAGACGTGTTGTCGAAATACGGGTTGTAGCCAATAGACATGGCGGTTTTGTACACCTTGATCTTTTCCGCTGGCCCAGCTGTTCTACCGGTGTCGGCGTTCTTCCCGCCTGCCTGGTCTCTCAGTGGTTCATTGGATTCTGCGCTCCTGCCTTGGCCTTCCGCTCGGCGTCCCGTTCGCGGCAGCGGGTGTAGGGCAGCCCAGCCATAGTACACACCTGCGAAAATTCAGTTCCACAGAGAGACGCATGCACTCAGCAAACGTGACGCTGGCGCTTTCGATCTCGCGTCTCCTGCCTTCCAGTCTCCCTCGTTTCCCGCGCTCGTTGTCCTCTTCCCACGCGTTCAGTCGCCCTCCTTTTCACCATCGCCCTGCGGGGCCTTCGGCCTTACCAGGGAAGAGCGTCACAGGCGAGGCGCGCTCCAGATCCCGCTCCAGATGTCCGTTGTTTTCGCCTCCATCAGCTTCGCCAATCTCGCCCCATTGGCCTCGCAGCTCACGGGCGTGGTCCGCCTTACTCCCTGGGCGCTCCGCGGCCGGCGCCGAACCCTGTGCTTCGGCTTCAGCCTCTGCCGAGTCGTCTGAGAGCCTGTGGGGTGGACGTGGGACGGTCTCTGACGCGCTCCGGTTTTGCCTCTCCCGGTAGGCCTCGCCCGTCGAAAGGGACACGGGCGGCTGCGTTTCCCGTACATTGGCTGTGGGAATCCCAAGCATTTTGCTGCCGCGCCCGAAACCCTTGACCACTTCTCCGGAGACCAAGACAGGCGTCGCCAGCACCACGGATCTGCCCCAGGCTTCGAGGCCGGTCGCCGCCGCGCTCCACGTCCCCCACAACCCAGGCGAGCCGCGCACGGCCGAGTTCGCGTTGGGCGGTTTTCGCGAGAGCCCGCCGACGTCCGCCTCGAGACCCGCCGCCTCTTCAGCGAGAAAGCGGCAGCAGGCGCACGCACGCCACGGCAGACTCGCCCCCCGGCCGTCCCCGCTTGCCGTCCTGAAGTCCGGGTTTGCCTCGCTCGCACCAGAGGGGAGTGAACTCGCTGGCTTGGGTCGCGCAAAGGCAAGGGGCGCCACCTTGTGAGGATACACGGGCGGCTGAAGAAACGGGAGGCGAAGCAGGGGAGCGACATCTGTTTGGGTCCGAGAGCTCACGAGAGACGCTTCAGGAGTCGACGAGCAGGAGTCGGGAAGAGACACACGTGAGCAGACACCAGAATTCGCCGCATCCGAACTGCGAACGATGTCGCAGTGTGGGGGTGAAGTGGCGAGGACCGAAAGCCGCTCTGTAGGAGAGCGCGGCAGGGAGTCAGGATGTAGAAGGCGTTGAAGGTCAACGTCATCGATACTGTCGAGAAGTCTGGCTTCGAGGTCCGTGTCGCAGGTGTTGCAGAGCTGGAAAGCGGCGCCGGGAGAGACTTCCTCGGCGCCGACTCGAGCGTGCACGCCATTGGGGAGTGCATCTACAGCAAAGGGACTCCTGCACAGGGAACAGACGCGGTCGCCTCGGCGACGCCCGCCACTGCCGAACTGACCCGTTCCGCAGATGAGGGAAGCGCAGGCACCAGACGGGGCGGGTGACGGGGAATTGCTTCGAACGGAAGCGGATCGAGCAGATCTGAAGGGAGAGGTCAGTTCGCTGGTCTCGACACGATTCGACAACGGCGTGGTTGCCGCAGTGGACGGCTGGCTCGTCTCGCATTCCGCACGCGGCTGCGTCGTCGAACTTGGCCGCAGCTGCATGCCCCGCAACGACGGCACCAAGTTGGTGAACCCTGACGAGAATGCAGATACACACGTGCTTTCAGGCGGCATTCAGAAGGCGCGGGAGCCGCGAACGCTCACGCTGCTATTTAGTCAGGCAAACGAAAGCCATGTGGACAGACCGCCCCAACGTGCACCCTGTTGTCATGGACCAGAACGCGTCGTCTCCACCATAACGCGCGGAGAAACCATGGTGCGCCGCAAATCGCCACCGCGACAAGAATAAAGGTAACACGTGTGCACGTCCAACGCTGAATCCCCCCGACACAGGCGCTTTGTGCACTCGGATGCCGCTGCTGGGCAAAGCCTAACCGGCAGGCCGCGGTTCGCCAGCCTAACCGCGAGAGCCGTACACGCGAACACATACATATATATATATATATATATATATATATATAAATATATGTTTATATAGTGTAGAAACCTCTGAACCCAGCTGACTGCCGCGGTAACCGAAAATTTGAAACCCACCTGCTGCGCTGGCGAAGCGTGCGAAGGCTTTCGTTTTGGCCGCCACGGTGACTGCGGAGGCGGCGTGTAAGATGTCTTCTTCGCCTTTGAGCCTCTTTTCCCCGCAGTGTTGATCGTCGCTCTCTTGCCTACAGAGATCCTTCTTTCCCTGCTTGGCATCTTTTCCGTCCTCCCCTGCCGCCAAAGACTCGCCTAGCTCCGGCGCCGTTTCGTGTCGCGTCCTGCGGCTTTTTCTGCGCGTTTCGTGCACTTTCCGTTCCACGAAACGCCTCAGCGCGTCGACGCCGTCTTGGAGCGGGAAGAGCGACACGACGCCTGCGTGGGACAGGTGAAGCAACGCGTCGCCGGCCTGAGGGCGCCCTCGTGTGGCGCGCGCTCCGTCTTCCAGAGTGGCGAGGTGGTCCCGCCACACAGATGCGTTGCTGGTACAAAACACCAGATGCAGTGGGCGACTGGATCCTTCGGAGTTTTCCGCCTCGTGCTTCAGTTCCAACTCGTCAGCGAAGCGGCCCTCCGAGGGCGCGTTTTGCGCAGATGTCTCCAGGGAGTCCGCGAGCGCGTGCAACGCGAGAATGCGCAGAAAGCGGTAGGCGCCGATATGCGGCTTCACCGCGACTTTCAACGCGTTCATCACGCGACTCAAAGACGACGGACAGGGCGGATGGGCGAGGGTCGGCGCCTGCGCATCGCTGGGAAGCACGCCCGCCGGAGGACGCGTGGAGTCTTCCGGAATCGCCGACTGGATCGTCTCCTGAGATCCGTCAGGCATGGGGACGGTTGTGAGGAGGCGGCCGCACAGAGTCCTCACAGACGCCTCGTCTTCGCCGCATGCTCGGGACGAGATGTGGGGAAAGGCCTCCCCGTCCTCGACGCGCGTTTGTTTTGAGGCCTTCTGCGCAGAATGCGGACTGTCGCGTCGAGCGGGCTGGCCGCCAAGTCGGTCCTTCTCCGCAGAGGCGGTGCGCGTCGCAATGCGCGTGCCGGCGTGGAGCAGAGAACAGCCCGGAAGCAGAATGGTGGAGGATTCTTCTGGAAGAAGCTTACGGTGCACGAAGCCTTGGAGGATGCACTGCAGCAGACTCCCCCAGTCGAGCACCAGCGCGTCGGCCTCGATGAGGACTACTGACGACTGTGGGGGCCCTCTCCTCATCGGAAACGTCGCAGGGGCGTCTGTACAACTCGGCAGCTGCGGTGAGAGTGGCGAAGCGCGAGCCACGGGAGGCGAAGCGGCGCGAGACATTTTGGTGAAAAGAGGCGGAGCGCGCTCAGCGTCACGCAGGCGGGACGCCCCGTTCGCTTTGCACGCAACACAATTCTACGGTTCTATGTACTCGGGAGAGAGTGCATGATGTCAGCAGGGTGCCGACGAGACGGAATGGACCGAACGAGGGGGAAGGAAAGGAGACGGAAAGAAAGGAGACGCACCGCCTCGAAACAGAGATGCAATTGTGTCGGCGCACAGAGCCGGCGGTGAGACAAGGAGTGAACCAAACTCAGAAGGAACGACAAAAACAGATGCACTCCTGCCATTCGGAGGCTCCATCCAGTCCCGATGTTCGTCACCCCGAAGAACTGCGGAGTCGGAACTGCAGGGCGGTATCGGCGGAGCGGTTCCCTCTGGCCGAAACAGGGATGGCACGCACCTCCGAAACCCAACTGCCAGGCAAGAAAAATTTCAAAGTTGCCGCTCCGCAAGCTAGGAATTCCAGCAAAAGAGCAGAGGCCTGCGACCACACTTCCCTTCGCGTCACAGGCTCGTCCCTCCACTACGTTGACAGCGCAGCCGAGAGGGGACGAGAGAGACACGGCGCAATGAACACCGGCCGGCCCTCCAGGTTCTTGCACTTTTAGCCCCTCCAGCGCAGCGCCTTTCGGGGTTTGACAGCATCGATCGAAGCGAGGAACAGGGGAAGAAAGAACGGCGGCATCGGGGAGAAAAGATGTGCAGCGGATACACGAATATCCGCTGATAGCTCAGAAGCGAACAGCCTTCTGGCTACGTTTGCCCAGGTGGAAAACGCGATCACTGCCCAGCGGCCCTTTCAAACGCAGACCGTGGACGCGCCTATCTGCCTGGATCGGATTCAGGACAACCCTCTCTCAAACTCCATGCAGTTTCGCTTCTGACCGTTTTTTTTTGTGGGCCTCTCCTGGCTGCACTCTCCGGCGACTTTGGCGCGTCTCTCCACAGCGCTGCATGCGCGCCATCTTTCTTTTTCCCCCCTGCCGCTGGATGCTCCCTTCAGCCTGACTCGACCATGCTTTGGTAGCTGGACACAGGAAGTTTTCAGCAACCGAGAGTCGCGACTGATGTCCTTCTGGACTGTGTCTTTGTGTTCGTGGACTGGGGCCGACGCACCTCAAATACATGCACGGAGGCCTGGACGCGTAGCTCGATCAGAATCTGTCCAAACATCACTCGTGTGGCGGGGTCAGACCACCGGAGAAAAAAACCTCAGGAAACCACCGGGCGTTCTACGTAGCCAATGACAAGCTACTCTTCAGAGTACTTTCCAAAGCGAAGGCTGTTCGCCGTCTGAGCCGTTGCTGTCGAACATGGCACGACGACCGACGTGTGCTGCCTACGAGCTCACCAGCGTCGAGCGATCCGGCGAGATGTAGCCGCTCCCAAGAAACGCCATGGTGTCAGTGTTCACACGTTTTGAAGGAAAGATTAACCCCGAATGTGACCACAGGGAGGGATCGTTTGCAGCCCCGCTTCCTAATTCAGGCAAAAAACCGCCCTGGGATCGACAGCTGCACTCAGCGCTGTGTGCAGCGCGACGGCCCGAGTCGCAACGCCGCAGAGCCTCTGCCCATCTGGTTCAACGTGCCCAGTGTTTTGTCGAGAGATAGGGTCTTCCTGCGGCTCAGAAAAAACCAGCATTCCCAGCGCGTGAGGCAGACACACTTGCAGATGGCTCAGAAACTCGGAAGACAGACGTCACCGAGAAGGAAAAAGACAAACCTCTCCCAGGCGGCCTCGTTGTTGGGGGGGCCGAACACGGCGGGTCGCGGCAGCCGGTTCGGAGGAGTACACCGCGGGATTCTTTGTCCGAACTACAGAATTAATGGGTCGTACTTGGGCTAAACCTTTGTGTTGTCGGAGGAAGGGACACGGTCAAGGAAGGTCAGAGCCTTCTTATACATTCTGTTTTGCCCGGGGAAAATCGCGGGCGGGGCGTTTGCGGGCTCGAGCGCCGCACTCACGAAACCCGACAAAGGAACGGCCAGAAAAACGAGAGAGCGCTCTGGGATGCGTTACTTGCGACAGCGCATGCGTAGATCAAGTGACTACCGTAGATATTAACAAGAAAACGGCCCTTCCGCAGCAATTCCGAGAAGCAAAGCCTTTACACGCGTCCTGTTCACGATCTCTCCTTCTCTTCCGTCGACAACTACAGGCGAACCACCGAATTTGTTGCCTCGCGTTTTACGGCACACGGCAAAGATTCGCCAAGACCCGCGTATTTCGCGTGCGTGCACATGCACAACAGACACAGAATTCTTTGAAGTGGAAACGGCAAACCGTTGTTTCGGACTTTCGTCCAATAGAAGAGTTTGGTGTGGTGGGAAATCATCCCGAGTTTCATTTGTCCTCATCGGTGGTGCCTTCCCCGCTACCTGAAAAGCCTTTTGTGGGTTGTTCGTGGACCTCCTGCTGGTCCCGCTGGATCCCTCCCTTGTTTTGTTCGAGAGACGCGCGGTAAGCCTCTTTTCGGGGTCGCATTTCGGACGAACGACTGCGCCGACCGTGTTTGACACGGCTGAAACCACGCGTGACAGAGAAACCGCGGAAGACCCGAGTGGGGCTGGGAGTCCGCCCCCTGACTTTTCGCGCTTGTTCGGACTGGAGCTGTCCTGTTGGTGACATCCAAACGAAGATGTGCCTTTGAACGAAGCCCGACGAACGGAAAAGCTGGCCAGTTTCCTCTGAACCCGTGTGAAACGTGGTGTTTTCCGGGCACGCGACTCGGCAACGGGGAACCGGGCACGGCGCGGTGTACGTACACCGGAGGCAACGCGGCCTGCCGCTTCTTTTCCGAGACCAACAGAACATGTAAGAAAGATGGAAGCTGGGGAAGGAATTTCCGTAGAGGTTGAAGACAGGCGTGTGTCCCCGGTCGCCGGAGACCATGCTCCCTCGGAAGAGCGAGGCGCGGAAGAAACAAAAACCATGTTTGGCGAGAGGGAAGGCGAATGGGAGGGCGAGAGAGCCGCAGGTTCTGCGTTTTTCGAGTCCGCGGCGGAGGGGACCGTGGAACCCGTGGCACATCAGTCGCTAGCCACAGAGGAGAGGAAAGAAGAGCCAGAGCAGGAGATCGAAGACGACCAAGACTTGTTCGGCGAAGGAAAGGACGAGGATCTTTTCGGTGAGGAGGACGACGAACTTGAGCAAGGCCCCCGGCAACTTCAGGAGGCGCACGGAGAAGTGGAACCAGACGGCGACATCCATAGGGGTGAAGCCGGAAATGAGGAGATGCACTCGAGAGAGGAACGCTCCCACTTTCGCGATGGAACCAGAGAGGGCGACGAAGACGGGAGAGATGAGCTCGGAGACGAGGACGGGCGATACGAAGCAGACGATGAAGTCCAAGAAGTCGAGCTCCCTTTCCAAGAATTCCCGCCCAGTACCCAGGACGCCAAGGTAACCACACCGAAGGCGAACCTGAGTTTTTGAGAGACCGAATAGGGGTTTTCCTCTACCGCGTTTTCCCGCAACTCACTTCTTAGTTCTCTACGTCGGATACATCGTGTGTGCTCTTCGCAGCCTTCCGCGTCCTCCTCTTTCAGTGTTCCGCACTGGTTCCGCCCAGCAGTTTTTCCTCTCTGTCCCGTTCCGCATTTCCTGGCCTGTCTGTACGCCTCTCACCTCTCTGCGCTCCTCGACCTTTTTCGTGGGCACCGTCTTCTCCGCTCTACTGCCTGTGTCGGCCGCGTCTTTTTGCTTTTCTTTCCGCCGCGTTCTGGGCCGCTTTTCTTTCTTCTTCGATCGCCCCTTTGCGGCACAACGTAGCCGTGAAGCGTCAGCCGCTACGCTTCTTCCTGCGCTTTGCTGTGTCCAAGGTCGTCGTCCTTCGCTTGCCCCCGACGGTCTCCGTTAAGGTCCACGGAGCGCCTTCTGCCACGCGCAGTCGCGCAGCTCGCCCAGGCGGCATTTCTGCCGACGACAAATTCACCATAGAGTGAGGATCGTGGAAAAACAGGACTGTGCCTGTGCGGCCCAACCACGCTTCTATCTGTTGTGCTCCGTACGCATATACGTACACATATACATATATAGCAGTTGGTGTGTGTGGACACGTGAAGCATGAGTTCATAGAACATTGGATATGCAGATACAAGTGTCTGTACTTGTGTGTACGCACATTTACGTTAACACACGCCTGACACTATATATATCTATATGTGTATCTTTTAGATTGACATATAAATGTGTACCGACTGCACAGCTGTCTGGGGACTATCAATTTTCATGAGCAGGCACGCCTTTGGTGGCGGTGGTCATTTCGGTATTTTTTGCAGAGCAGGGCAAGCGTTGTGCGTCGTGCTGCATCTACCATGCGTAAAGAAACGACATTTGAAGGACGGGGGAGAGTGGTTACTGAAGGCTTGCGTTGCGTCCCAGTCGAGTGGACGGACACTCCGTCGCAGTTATCCCGTGTTCTTCCGCCAGGGGTTCAGGTTCCACTTTGTCTTCTCTTCTGCCTCCGATTTCGATGCCGTAACTCGCAGATGGGGACACTCCGGCACGAGGAAGAAGGACGGGGAGGAATCGGTGAGCGCGGAGACACCAGGAGGGAAGGGAAGGCGTCCAGCAAAGGCAGAGAGCCGTTCAGGATCGGTGGGGATGTGTATGCTCGCAGGCATGCGCGTATGGCTAGTGATAGGACTGAGACGGGGATTCTGTGTCTTTCTATACGTCTCCCGCACAGCTGTCTTCACCTTGGAAAGGTGCCGAGATTGCTTCGTCTCTTTGTCGACGCGTCCACGGACACGGATCGCGTCAATGGATATACATATGCATTTTTTTCCTCTGTGCCTCGTTTGTGAGACGGACGGGTTTCAGCTGTAGCCTACGCCCCCTGTTCCCGGTCGCAAAACCAGTCCGGGTGCGTTTTGCGTCTTTTTTTTTGCTCTTTTGCGTCAGACTGCGGACGAGAAAGAGATTCTGTCCAACTGTAAACTGGTAGAGTGGGACGATGGCAGCTACTCGCTCTTCATTGGGCCCCAAATGTTCGATGTCCAAGTAAGGAAACGAAGAGGCGTCGTCCCCTGCGTGTTCTCCCGCCGTCTCGCTCTCTGCGCTGTCTCCCGGTAGACCCCGTTTTTTTGCCGTCTCTCCGATTTTCATCTCGTCCGGTTTCCCCAGCCCTTTTTCTCTTCCCTTTTCCATCGACTCCCATCCACGCTGACTCGCGTTCAAACCGAGAAGCTTCAGCTCCTGAGCAAGCTGCGCATCGCTGGATTCGTGTGAGAATCGCAAACATTGGTTTTCCAAAGATGCGCTGGACGTTTCCTCCGCGTACCCGTTTGTGTTCTCTTTGCGTCGTTTCTGGCATTCTACCGCACTGTGGAGCCTAGGCATGCCGGCACTTTTGCTCGAGCCTGCGCGGGCTGTTGACCCTCGGCACTTACGCATCTTTCAGACGCGTGGCGACGTCTCGCGCAATGCGGGAACCTTGTTCAGCTTTTCCTCCCTACCGTCTCAGTTCCCCGCGCCCCGCGTCTCGTGCTTCTTCTGTCTTCAGGTCAAGCACGACCCAACGCTGTTCTTCGAGAACTCTGTACGTCCACGCGAACTCCTTGCGCATCTGCCGTCTGGAGTGAACCGCCGTTTGGTTCGCCCTTCGTTAGTTTGCGACCGCGAGACTCTCCGATGCAGTTGACAGAGGATACCCCATGAAAAAACGAATCTCTTCCAGCAGTCGCGTCCAACAGACGCCCCGCTGTGTGTGCAATGACACGCCTCCATGCCTCTGTCCGCTGGTTCTCGCGAGCTCTCTACACGCACATTCAAGCACGTGTCCGGGGTATTTCCCACTTGCATGTATCAATATACATTTACATATATGCCTGTACATTTGTATTTGCATTACACACCTGTGCATGGATGAGTGCCGAGAAGGGACTCAAACCAATCCGGGCGAGTGGAAACACAGCCGTCGGACGTCAGACGGGGTGTATTTTGAGTTCCTTGAAGCCGCGAACGGCAGTTCCGGTTGAAAAGTCGCAGCCCGTGCCACAATGTGGGATCTGCATGTTGTCTCTGAACGCGTGCTATTTCCAGAACGAAACCATCAAGACGCTCCACTGCCGAGCTGAGTCGCGTTTCCAAGTCCGTCTGGGAGAATTGCTCAACTTCCGCGAGTTCTTCAGTCAGAGAAACATGAGATACGGGAAAAAGCGGCGAGCGGCGCTGACCACTCAGGAGCAGATTGAGCGCGCGGAACAGATGACCAGAAAAGTAGGTTTCTCAGTACTACAAAGTATGGGCCTCGGCAGGAAGCCTCACGAGCCGCAGAGGGGTACGCTTCTCGCTGCCTGGGGGGGGGGGGGGGGGGAATCGACGTGTGACACGGGGCCCGCGCATGGTTGGTGGAGCTGAGAGTTTCCCGCTCCTGTAGCTGTTTTTGCGTGGAGGACTGCTCCTTTGTCGCGCTGTTTGTAGACGGTAGAGCGGCGACACGAAGCTGCGCGCACGCGCCGGCGGCAGGCCGAGTCGGCGCGCGGCGCGGAGCGAGGTCTGACCCGACATTTTCTCGAGGCAGACAGTGAAGAGGAAGAGGAACCGGAGGAGAAGGAAGCCGATGAAGACGGTGAGCCGAGCGCGGGGAGTTTGGTTGGCCCGCGAGAAGCGGCGTAGGAAAATGGACGCAGCACGGGCGAAGAAGGCGTTTCTGTCCGACGCGGGGCGCCAGGAGGCGCGAAAGGCGAAACGCAGAGGACGTTAGGGCGGCGGACCTGCCGTGTGTGGTGTTCTCGAGAATTCGTGCACGGGGAAAACGCGCAGGGGCAAAGCCCGGTCGGGCGGATCCTCTGTATTTTTAGAAGAGACACCACGTAGAAGAGGAAACGTTTGCCGCTTCAGACACACACAAACCCACACACGCGACGGTCCCTGGACACGGGTACACGGGAGTCCGACGCGCCACGCGGGCGAAGATGAGGAAGGCCCACCGAAGAAAAAGTTGAGTGGCGACACGATAGAGAGTGGAACGACTGGCCGTCTGCGAAAAGCGCACGACCCTCAGCCGGCAAAGAGGCACACAAGCGATGCGTGTCTGACGCTGCACATTCGCAGAGTACAGGTGTGGGGAGCTCGAGGGCCTTGCCCGGCAACAGCGCCAGGCTGCACGCTGTAAACATGTGCGGTTGTTTCTCGACGCATTCGCGTTAAAGGGATGTCACTCGTACGCAGCCAATGGCGAGGCTCGAGGCGAGAGGACGCCGCGCCGTCGACGCGCAAACGCGCGTGGAGACCGGGACGGGCGGTCGTTCACGATCCACTCTGTCCGTGTGTTGTCCCCCTCCAACAGGCTCTCTGGCGAAGATAAAGGAGCAGTACAAACGACAGAAACGCTACAAGTAGAAACCGTTGAACGTGCGCCTCTCGCTGGCGGTGGGTGTTCTCGGGTCTCCCATGAGGTGTTCGTTTCGCCTGTGCCTCTCCTCTCTCTCCGGCCCTTTTTGCTTTCCGGTTTCGCTTCTTTCCGCGTTCTCATCGCTTCCGATTCGCGGCTTGTCTTTATACCGCTTCTCTTGTCTCCGCACGCGTCTCCATTTTGCGGCTGCAGTCGAAGCCTCGCAGTTCCCCGCGCGAGATTCGCTCTCGGCAACTCTTGCCAATCTCGACACCCTCTTTTTCGCTCTCTTCTCTCGGACTCCGTTCCGTTGCTCTTCTTTTGAAGAAATGCATCTCCATCGGCAGCGTCTGTGTGCAGAACGTTTGTCCCCGCCAACAGAGTTGCGCGCACGCGACTCTCTCACCCCCGCTTCGCGCTCCACGCACAATCACCCGCACATTTAGCTGAAAGGTTCCGATAGACAGCCTCGCAGAGTGCACGGAAACAGCTGTCGGAGGAAGCACTTTTACTTCAGTTTCCTGTTCGGGTTGGTCGCCGTCGAGACAGGACGCACGCGGCGGACGTCACGCGAAGCGATTTACCCGTTTTCGGAAATGCACGGCGGCCCCGTAATGGGGCGCATGCGCACAAGTTGTTACACGCATACCGCAGAACAAAGTGGTTTGTAGAAATCTAGGAGTCCCATTTTATGCTGTGTAGCAGGGAGTCTCCCTCTCGGCGCTCCCTCTTCAGGCGTGCAAACCGTGCCACGGGGTGGACGTTGGCGATCGAACCTACGCAGCTGTAACGCCCGACTTTTCAAGTTGGGACTGCTCGTTTTATAGGCAGCTGGGCCAGGACGAAGGGGCATTCGTGCGACGTCTTCGTCGCGTGCGTTTTTTTCTGTCAGTTCCAAGAAAAAAAGTAGGATCTCCTGCCGTAGCACGTAACGGCCGTCCCTAGACGCCGGCCGCTTGTCCGCGGTATCTGCACAGAGCGCCTGTTCTCTCTACCGATAAATGCGTCCACGCATCTATTTCCGAGGACCCCAGGATGCACAAATCGACCCAACTATTTCTCTGCATGTACACACGTGAGAGCCGGTTGAACCTGCTCGCATCTCTGCGCTTGGCCTCCGTGAACAGCCTTATTAGCAGCACTCTCGCGGAGTAGATGGGAGCAGATGCGACAAACGCAAGGGCTTTGTGAACTACAGGACTGCCGCCGCTCTCGGCCCTAAAAGCTTCGAAAACGCACGTGGGTGAATCGGCCCGTGGTGTCTCGCCACCCCTACATCTGACCTATAACACGAAGGGTGCGATTTCGCCTGAGAACCCCTGCCGCGTGTGCGGTCGGGACAGCCGGAGATACCGGTCTCCGCAGTGTCTCCATACGACGCGACAAGAAAGCTGGAGGATGTGCGAAGCGAGCGAAATCGGAAGCACCCTGCAGCGTTGCACACCGAAAGCCGCATGCGGGTCTAGAAGCTCGAAGCGTCGCTCACAGCGCATCCACCTCTCGGGGCAAATTGTAAGTGTTCGCCTGCGGTGGAGACGCGAAGAGAGACTGCGGGCGGTTCTGTGAAGCCGCCTGCACACGCACACACTGCACTGTACGCAGCGGATCGGTCTTTTCTGGGAACGGAAATGCGCGATGGAAGGATTTGAGGAAGGCGACCGCGGTCGTCGAAAGCTCCAGTCGGACCCACCCTGCGTTGGAGAGACAGCGCGTCCCCAGACCCGCACACATCTTTGGGCGAAGACTCGCAGAGCGCCGGGACACGCAAAACAATTTCCAGCGCCCGATTCGCCGGCCTTCACGAAGCTGCGACTTCCACGAGCCGAATAGGCCTCCCTTGAAGGCCAAGTGCACGCGCGACCTCCACAATCCGCGTTGTTCACCTGTGGAGCTTCGTCACAACGGGCGGCAAAGGGGCGGGCCGTCGAGCTGCCGCTTTGCATTGTCTTTCTCCTTTCTTCGCGCGTTCTTCAAAGAAACGTGCAATCCAGTGTTTCTCGGGTCTCTCACGCGCCGCCCTCCCTCGGCCCTGACTGCCGGGGTCTTCGCTCAAACCCGCGTGGACGAAATTGTTGCTCTCCGACACCTCCCACGCAGCTTCACACTCTTCCTCTCCTTCCGCTTCCTCTCCTTCCTCTTCATCGTCGTCCTCGTCTGCTGTTTCCGCCCCACCTAGGACATCCCAGACACTCGGTTTGTCGCAGCGGTGTGTACCATCAAGACGCGTCTCGGCCACCTTGACCTTCCGCCCGTGCCGATCTCTCCTGAGGCTCCGCTGGTCTCCACAGAGCTCGCGCGCGTCTGTTCCGTCTTCGTTCCTTCTCTCGTCCTTGTCCTCGAACGCGCAGCTTCTCGCGTCTTCCGTGTGCGCCTTCAGAGCGGAGAGGTGCGCGTCAGTCTGCGCCACGAAAAAGCCCCAGCCGAGCCGCGAAGCTGCCTGGCGCATGTGGGGAGGCAGGGGAGCCTCAACGTGCACCGGGCGACCTACGCGCGACACACACTCGGGCCACGGGGGGGAGGGGAACTGAAACAGACGCGACTTCAGCTGAACGAAAGGCGATGGGTTTAAAGAGGCGTTGCTGTCGCCTGGGACACGCGGGACACAAGGAACGCGAAGCGCCTTCTGCACTCCTCGCAGTTCCACAGTTCTGTCTCCTGCTCGCGCAGGGGTGTATCTGAAGAGCGAACCAACGGCGGCGCGGATGTCGAGGGTTTACGGATTCCCGTCGCCGGTTCTCGCAGATCCTCCTGCGGACGTTTAGGGCCTCTGCATGTCCCTTTTTTTCTTTTTCTCTCCACGTGCACCCTCTCGAGTGCGTGCATATGCGCCACGCCCATTTCGCGTTCCTTCCTCTCTTTCTCACCTGCAAACGTTTCAAACCGAATGCCTCGCGAGTGCAGATGCAGCATCGAAGGCGCCGTCACTCCCAGCGCCTGCCGGGTTTCTACGTTTCGCCGCTTCTCCTCGGCGCGATCTTCCGTCGGAGCGCCAGGTGCTTCGCCCCCGTGCTTCCCTGCGTGCGCGGACTCCGACGCCGTCCCCGTGCCCCGCCTGCCACGTCTTGTCTCTTCCAAATCCTTCAGAACGGCGCTTTTGGCGTGGCCGACGACCGAGGCTCCAGTCGAGGCCAGCTGCCGCCAGCGCGAGGCGAGCGGGCCGTACACCCGATCGCCGACGATCGGGCAGCACAACCCTGAGACCGAAGGACAGGAAGAGTCACCGTGTCGACACAAAACGTCTCGCCCGCGCGTCCAGGCGCCTCTCTCAGTTCAAACAGACGCCTTTGAATGCGCGAGTGGAACCACACACACACACACACACACGTCGGCACAAAGGCCTACAGTGGCTCTGAAGACGGTCATAAATAACCATGGTGGGGCAGCGGTGAGAGCGCCGAGACCAGTTCCGATGGTGCCAAGACACCCGCGGAGCAAGTCTACTGCATGCGCTGACATCAGCGGTGCACTTGTCGACACATGCGTGCATACACCACTGGTGAAGTCTCATGCGATTCCTCGACACAGATATACAGATACACAGTTACACATACGTTGATGTACAGCGGTACGGGGGGAAAAAGGGAGCAGTGGACCGAGAAATAGAGGGCGTGGTGGAACCGCCGCATGCGCGCCGACGCCGGAGCATGCAGCACCAGACTGAACGCCTCTGCGCGCCTACCGTACAGACAGTGAGCTCTCGCTTGGTGGCGGCACTGCTGCTGGTCGATTTCGAGTTCGATCAGAGAAAAGCCGAGACCCGCCGATCCGTGTGCGTCGCTTTCTCTGTCGCATCCGTGCCGCCCGGCAGCAGAGGCGACCTTGAGCAGCCGCCAGCGCGTCACGACGGCGGCGCCGCCTCGCTGAACGGCCGTGGGGACCATGACTCCAGCCTGCAAAGAGAGAGGAGAAACCGACGAACTTGGAAGCCCTCAGACGTGAAGGAAGCAAGCGATGGAGGCAGAGTTAGCACCTCTTTCGAACGAGGAACGGCAAATCATTAGAACGAAGAACGCCAGGGACAGTCAGAGACTGGTCCGGCGAAGAAGGGAAAGCATAGACGGTCAACGAATGGCTCGTGTCCCCAGAGAGACAACAGGGTCACCTGCACGTGGGGCGGTGAACTGCTCAGCGACTCCACAGCAGAGACAGAAGGTGAAGGGGTCAGAAGCATAGACACGCAGGAAAGCGAAGCCACGAGAACGAACTGGTTGACTGGTGGGGAGGTATCTGGGTGGGAAAGTTCCGCCAAGCCGAAAGCTTGTGAGAAGACGGTGGACAACTCTCTGTTCCAGGAAGCCGCTGTGCACCCGGGGTTTGCTCTTCCGGATCATGTACCTCATTTTCAGCGAGCGGGATGCGAATGACTCCTTCGCGGCGACCGCCAGGCGGGCGGCCATGGACCAGCGCGAGGAAGGTGACTGTCCCGAACGTTCCTCTGAGGTGTAAAAAGACGCGGAACGCAAATCAGGTTCACGGCGACACTCAAATGGGGGCGAGTCGCGCCCCGTGTCGGACGAACGCTGCTTTTCTTCAAAACCGAGGACCAACCCGGTCAGACGCGCACGCCCGGCAGTGAAGCCTCTCAGAAAAAAACGAGCAGTCGTCCACGGCGTTGCATGCACGCCTCCAAGACCACACACACACACACCAAAAACGGAAAAGCGGTGGTTCTGTACAAGATGCAGAAAAGACGGGCGGCAAGCAGCAGGGACTCTCTGCACCGAAAACGACGCTGTTCCAGCGCACGCCAGCAACCCAGACTCGGAACGATCTCTGAGGCCTCTTTATGGAGACTCTGGATGCACACAGGAGCCTGGAAGAGCCCCGCTAGCACGCGCTTGTGCCGCCTCCGAAGACGCACACGAGGCCCTCTGGGAAAGGAGGCTTTTTCTGCAAGGTACGCATGCACCCCCTTGCCGAGTGGGAGGCGTCACCTCCAGCAAGATTCCAGGGAAGAGAAACACACGCGCCTCAAACACCAAAAACCGTGTACCAGAGGACACGGAAAGGAAAGCCGTGCTTCTTGGGGTGGTCCGCGAAAAAGCCGTTTCCGGCGGCGCCTGCTCACCCCCGAAAACGATCGAGAGCGAGCGCAGCTGTCTGCTTGGTTCGCCCCAGCAGCAACACGCCTGTGACCTCGTCGCCCAGTCTGTGGAGGAGTTTAGGAGTCTGCGAAGAAAGAAAAAGGCGCTGCAGTGGCTGTGGACGGGCGCGTGCACATGCAGTTCGGAAACCCCAAGGCCTCTACTCAGGGATGCCTTTGCTGGCCCTACTCCCCCCCTCTTGCGGCTGCCTAGTGTCCAGACCGTCAGAAACAGTCGAAAGCCCTCGAAGCGAGCAGAGCCGCTGAGATGAAGAAAACGCCACTTTGCGCAAAAGTCGGAAAGACGGTCTTTCAAGTTCTATGGACGCGACCGGTACTTTCTCGCGATTCGCTTGGTGAAAAGATGCATTGTCTTTGTGGCGAACCTCATCCAGGGAGAAGCGCAGCTGGTGCGCGAGCGACAGGACTGAGGCCTTCTCCGTGTCCTGCGTCGAACAAACAGCAACAGGAAGTGGAACGTCCGAAGGATGCCTTCCCACATTTGCTCTCTTTGCTTCTCTCTCCCTCTCGTGCCTCTCGCCGGCTGTGACGTCTTGTGAAGGTGCTTTCGTCTCGCTCGCACACAAATCGCCCTGTCCATCTTACCTCACGCCCTCCGCGAAGTCGACACTGCCTGTCGAGGCCTTCTCCCTCCCACCTTTTATCCCTGGAAATCCAGAACCAACAGTTCGTTCCCTTCGGGGTTTGAAACATGACCCGCGTCGAGGACGGCCTCTGCAGCCAGCGCTTCGCAGCCCTCTTCTCCACTAGTCTCTCTTCCGGTGTTTCTGCTTCTCACGTTCCTGTGTTTCGCGTCCCTTTCGTCGTTCTCTTTCTTGTGACCGTTTGCTAGAGCTGGCGTGGCGGACCCCGCCAGACGCCGCCGTCCCTCCATCACGGCGTCCTCTCACTTTCTTCGGAGCGCGACGGCCTCGAGGCCGCAGCTGGCCAGTGCAGAGCCCAAACGGTTTGTCGATGGCCAGGAAGTCCGTGTCCTTGTACAGGAGTCTGTGCGAAAAAATCGCAAAGAGAAGGCACATAGAAGGCAGCTGGAGAAGGGGACCCGGGCGAGTTGCTGCATCCGCGAATGCGTTGTTAGCGCGAGACGCACACGCAAAGGGCGCATGCAAGACGCATGCAAGACGCATGCAAGTGCTCAGAGAGAACGGAGACACGGAAACGCGCACATCGAACGCGAGAGAGAAGAAAACGGGAAAGACGTGCCCAGCCCCCGAGACAGGCGCACCAAAAACCCAATGGAAACACACGAGCAGAAGAAATGTCACCCCCAACAAAACGCGACTCATGTAACAGACAGTGCATATATACATATTTGGATCCACATATATCCCTGCTTATATATATATATATATATATATATATATATATACACGTATACCTGCATAGATATATTCATTCATGCAAAATAGACGTTTTTAGCGAAGACCAACCCCTAAGTCGTCCTGGAGGTGCGGGAATACGAAGGCGGCCCACGGGAAAAAGATCTGTTGCTTTGCTCGCATCCACAATGTGCAGGAACTCTTTTTGGCGCAGTACCTTTCTCTTAGGTCAAGACCGGCAGAGGGCCGTGAAATCTCCTTCGCATGGTGCAGCGCGTCTGATCCACGGGGAAAGTAGACAAGATCTCCCGCATTGACCCGAGCGTCTTTGGAGGCTTCCGGCCGATCTCTCTGCACAGACAAGAAAATGCAGAGGCAAGAAAGAAGTCTGCCTGACGTGGGTTTCCACGGACATCCGTGCACGCAAAAATCCGACATGCCACCCGCGCACGCCTAGATAGGCCAATGCTAACAACCTCCTTCGTTCGGACTGCGATGCAGAGAAACGCATGCAACGGCTCACCGGTTAGAGACACAGACACACTCAGATATGAAACAGGAGACATTGAGATGTGAAACGCGTGCCCGCTCCCAGAGAAAAGCAAACTCCCTGGAGGCCGAGACTTATTCAAGATACGTGCGTTCCCGCAGCAGCTCTCCGCGGCTGTTAATAGTCCCCGATGGGGCGAGAAACAAGTCCCCCCCCTGTCTCTCGCCTACCTGCTTCCGCAAGAACTTCACATGCTGGGCGAATGGCCTGCGATGTTCGGGCCGAAACCAAAACACAGGAAGGAACCGCAGGGAAAAGGGAAGGCTGTGGACGTCGCCAGGGTTTAAAAGAGTCTTTCCACACCAGACACGCACCGCGTTTTGGTCCGGTAAAGTGTTCTCCCGAGTTCCATCGTCTTCGTTTCCCTTTGTCTTGGGTACACAACAGCAGTGCCAGCGTGAGTCTTCTGCAGGCCCTACACGTTTGCCGCTTCCCTCGGGGACCGAAAACGCCGGGGAGAAACGGCCCGTGGGTTGGGAAAAGGCGGCGTTGCGTGCACGCAGAAGTTTCTTTCTATAGAAATGGCCGTCGAGGAATACAGACACACCTAACTAGGCAGACCGATAGATTTTGTGCACACACGATTTGCAGATGCATGTATGCATGCACACAGACACATGCATGCATACGTGCACGTGTACGCACATGTGTGGGAGGCGAGCGCAGTTATAGCAATGAGTGGTTCGCTGTCGAGTGTCGGGCGTCGTGCAAAAGAACACCATAGCAGACGGAACTGCTTTCAGGTGTCTTTTCCCACGGAGACTCTGCTTCGACACGGCGGTTTGTGCCTCACGCGGTTGCTCGGTTCTCTTGGTTCTTACGCGTCTTTGCGAACGAGGAAAAGTTCCTTTTTCCGAAGCAGATTTGCCACAGCCGGCCAGGAGCCGACAACGTGGCGCAGCGCGAAGATTCCCACCCGCAAACCAGCCTGAGAGGCCTCCACGCGTTTGCAGCACAGACGGCGCGAAGCGGCGATTTCCTCTGCAGAAGGGAGACAGGGAAACAAGAGACACGAAGGGGAGAGGGGAGATGACAGTGAAGGAGACATGGAAGAAATGAAGGATGGAGAGGGCCGGAAAGGGACCAGAATGAGAAGTGAAGACGGGGAAAGCTGGGAGAAAAACGATGTGGAGAAACGATTCAGAGAGACGCGAAGGACGGGAAAACAGAAAAGAAGAGAAACAAGAAAACGGTGGACGAACCGGGGCAGAAGGCAGTAACAGATAAAAGAACAAGTGGGAACCAGGAAATGTCGAGCGTTTTTGCGCAACTCGCTCTGTCCAGAGTGTTTATTTTCTGGCAGCCACGCAAGCGCGTCATTACACACCGCGTACCGAGAACTTCTTTTTCCGCCTGTAACCATTCCGCGGTTTTGGGCTCCGAACGGTCACTGCTGCCTTGTTCGAGTCGACGCTGGCCTGCGTCCGTCGGATTCTCACTAGCCTCCTCTACGCGCCTCGCAGAGGTTTGTGGGGCATCTGCGCCTTTCGGTTCTTCGTTTTCTTGGAAAGAGAAGCGCGGGCCAGCTGCGGAGGGCGACGCCGGCGGCGGGCACGGACGAGCGGCGAGGGGTGCCCGGCTGGTAAAACGCGGAGACGCGAGGCTAGGGAAGAACGCCCCTCGAGGGGGGCGAAGACGAGACAGAAAGAAAGAAGAGGGAACCCGACTGGATCTTTCCGCACTGTTTGCGTGGAGTCTCCTCACTGGGGTGCAGCCGGCGTCCGAACCCCGGGCTTTTGTGCTGACGCCTCGCGCTCCGATTTCTCCGAGACGGCCAGCTGACGCCGGATCGGGTGTACATACACCTTGTGCCAAGCAGCTCGCAACGAGGGTAGCGGGGCGACTATCCTGCAGCGCACCCTCAACTTTCTGGCAGACTGTGTGGCGCATGGTGTTGAGAAACCAGGCACAGAAAGTTCCCTGCGGTGACGCCGTCCGTCTGAGACTCTCTTTCCGTTCCCCCACTTGCTCATATGCTCCTGGCTGTTGTGTGCTGCTGCGCCTTCCACGACTCTCTGCGGCAGAATTAACGGTGCTTCGACCGGCCTCAACCTGGTGTGGCGTACTCTCTTCTCTTAGCGGCAGCCTCGGTATCGCGTGCCCGCCGCAGTCATTAGGTTTTGTTCCATGACAGTTGAGGCTCGTTGAGTTTGAGTCATGAGGTTGCTTCACTACACTCGGCAACAGAGACAGAGTGGACACAGACCAGAAATGTCTTGGGTATAGCGCATCAGAGGAAGTTGACGAGGAAACACTCTGCTCAAATACTATTCCCTGTTTAATACCCTCGACCTACGCCGATGTCGTCTCCAAAGGATGGTAGTGGAGCTGCCATGACCTTGGAAGACAGATGCAAGCATAACCTAGTTCTTAGCAAATCTCTCTTGAGGCTGGTTTGAGGAAGAATGAATCATCCCACTGTCATCGGAGAGGGGGTCCGCCAGTTAGGAGCAGAACGTCGGTTCTCGATACCGCGTTTTTGAGGGTGGACACGCAAGAGCAAAGCAATGAAAAAGTGCTGTGTCAGGCACACAACAAATAAATTGGCGCATAAAAGCGGTGACTACATGGCTCCAAAGAAGCACATTTAGTGATATCTCCAAGCAGGTAGGAGACAGGGGAATCCTACAAAAAACGCAAGTGTGTGACGACGATACGCATGCGCATGCAGCGCTACACGCACAGGCACGCTGGTCGCGGCGGCAATGACCAGTGATGGCCCCCAACGTCGGAAGGCAACATAGGAACATGTTTTTCGCTGGAAAAAATGCACTGGAGAGAGTGTGCAGTGAACACATCATCCAGTCTGTCGTAAGCGAACTTCCCTGCAGCTTGCATAGGAGCGAACCAGTTAGGAGCGAACCAGTCTCGTCGGTGTGGACTACGACTAGCTGTCGCCGTTGTACTGCCCCGGGGTTGTCGGTCGTCGCATTCAGTGTTGCTTTCTTCTTCGCATAGTTCTTTTATCGCATGGAGAGGAGAAACCAGGAACTGCTTCGTACGATGACAAAAGGATGACTTGTTCAAAAATTCGTCTAACGATAGTGAGAGGAAAGAATGTGCTCATTGACACGCACCTGACTCTTGCTTGTCCTCACGGGTTCCTAGCTGTTCAGTGCCACAAAAAGCAGCGCGGGTACCGTAGAGAGGCGGTTGAGTGAACCGAGGGAGACAAACGGTCCGCTCTATATATCTGTTTTGTCTGCATTAATTCGCAGAGTATTGCAAGCTAAAAGTGTTGGAGTTCAATATCGTACTCCATTGATGTTATTCCACAACGGTTATGTTCTAGACGTAATAGGTGGATTACTGATATCACCGTATTAACAGCTAGAGAAAACAACTACTCAGATGCTAGTGTCTTATCCATCCCAAGTCATCCCATTTTGGGCACTGGGTAAGTTAGCAGAGTGTGATTCGCGCTCCAACAACTAGTTGATTCCCTGACCGTGACAGATGGTACGTATGGGGATAGGGGGTCACTGTGTAGTACCGCCTCACATCTGTCTGAAAACAGAGAGAATTTCCAATGTCCAATTTGCCCGGCTTCACCTGGATGTCCGTTCTGGTCAGCAGCACAAACGTGACCTGTCACCGCTCCTCCTAATTAGTAAGCGCAGAAGTTTGAACCGTGTGTGCGAGCTCAGGTAGAGACGTTGCCGCCAACCCTCAACTCCTGGGTGCTACAAACTACCGGCTGTGGCTTCATTTTTTGAGAAACAATCCTATAGTAACGGTGACGGAATCGCTGTGGCAAAGCCTCGGTCCGGGTCACACAGTACACCCCAGTTGGATATGTTCCCTCCGCAACTAAGAAAATGTGCTTGGTAATCTGTGGTCGTGTGTGATCACATATTCCTCGGCTATAAAAGCGACACGCGTACTGGCCAGCTTCGGAAACGGTGTAGTGCTCGTCAATGACCATTTTGCCTCTTTCCGGTCGGCGACCCTTGAGGCGAAGTCCCGCTTTGTCGCTAGTCTCCTTGTACTCTTTTCTAACCGCTTTAACAGCCGCAGAACCGTCATCAACCCTGATCCATTGTGCGTGTCATAGCTGGTCGCATGACAGTCGCTGGCTGCTGGACTCGAAACATGCGCAACCGTACTGTCACGTTCATCAGATGCGCAACGTTTCAGTCGGAACGGTTACATTTTCGATCTTTCCCTTGCAGGTGAGTCCTGACTGGGCTTCTTGCGCAGTGCTTAATTAAACTGTAAAATCGAACAACTGCAACTTAAGTCCTCCTGCTCGTGGACTCTGGCCGTTCCCGTGGTGCCGTATGAGCGGTGACTACAACATTGATGTGAACAATAGGCTCCAGCACGAGGAGGAAACCAGCGGGAAAAAAGGGAACAACCTAGTCTCTGAGTCTCGACACCCAGCATACATATGTGCCCATGTGCGCCTACGTCTCTGTGTCAACGTTCAAGTGCCGGTACGGTAAGGCCACTGCTTCTTGGTGCTCGCTCAATGGTTTTCTCGCTACAATGCATTCGCACACAGCAGGCTGATGTAACGGTGGGGAAGAGACGGGCTGTTACACATGCAGCTGTCGTGCCCCTATGCTCCTAAAAATATCACAGCTATCTAAATTATATCGTGTATGAATGGTAGTTATGGTTTTGGGCTCGTGAGTGTCTCTCAATAACTAGCTGAGTGCTTGTACGATGCTGTCGCGCTAGTGCTCAAAGCGTCACTCGTTCTCGTATGAATGGAGTGGGGTGGATAGGGGAAGGTCAGGGAGGTTTCATCTTAAAATATTACGGCCACGTTTGGGTTAGTGATTATTTAGGGAGCGAGCCCTGACGTTGGTTTGAGGAGACCTCCATCGTTTAGGAGGCAGTCACATTCACGACGCGAGGACGACACAGAGCGCCCTGTTTTTCGAGCAGTTACGGTGCGAAGAATTCCTTGCTTGCTGAAACCGGTTCAGAACTCTGGTCTTGCAGAAGAACTCGGATCCCTTTCATTAAACCTTTGTCACGCGAGCAAGGAATCCACGAAACAGGAAAAGAGAAGGAACGTTCGGTGTCAGCACTCTTCTGGATCACATGTGCAGAGATGCGGAACGGAGAAACATGACTGCCTGTTGATCTATACAATACCTCCGTTATCCGGAAAGGGTGCGGACGGGGAAAGTGCATCCACTCATTCTTTGCACTCACGCGTAACGGCTCAGCTTACAAGCACAGCGCCTCTAGATAGAGGGCAAATCGCGAGGACCAGTGTGTAGCAACGCTACGGGATCAATTCGTAGTACGGTCATCAACAGAGGCCTGCTGAAGAAAGCAACCCTAATGCACTGCACGCGGTGGCTTTCTCCAGAGTACGATTCAATTTCGTGTGTGCCTCTACGACGGACAGCTTCGCTGCTGATTGGCTACTTCTCACCTGTACTGTGGTTTGAGTTTCCGCTCCGCGTCCCCGATGGCCCAGTTACTTCCACGTCGTGCATTTCGCTTTGCTCCTTCGATCTGGGTTCCTTTTACTTCGGTGCGGTGGTAGTCAGCTCCCCTTTTTCGCTCTCTTTTCTCGTTGGTGGTATAACATCGCGGGTAGTGAAGTATCGCTTTAGGTATGAGTAGGATACGACTCCCAAGGCAACGGCAATAAATCCCAGTATTGCACGTTCCCACCCTTCCTGCAGCAGTGCACTGGGGATAGCCGTTAGAGCGAAAGTGGCGGCAAGTAAGCCACGCTTGAGGCCACATCGTCTCAAGTATACCCTCTTGGCAAGGATCTTCATGAGTGCTTCCAGTTGGTCTTCAACATTTTGCGTTTTCTGCATCACTTGCTGGAGTTCCTGATCCTGCTTTTTCAGATGCATGGACATCTTGGCGAACTGCTCTTCCATGGGTGTTCTACGGAGTGGCCGAGAATCTGACGGCGACTCCGACCCCTGCGCGAACCGCACCCCCCATATCTCCCGTCCGCATGCTGCCAGGAAGATGGCCACAAGAGCGAACTTCCCACACCGGGAAACCGTCATTCTGTGGAAAACAAATCAAGTCAAGGAGACTGAACGCAATTCAGCCGGCACTTTGCGTGCCGAAGGCAACTGACTTTACCGAAGGACCGCTACTGAGGTCACCCCACGCGGCACTACCCCGCACACGCATACTGCCCTGTGTCGTTGGACAGTGGCTACGATCTCACGGATACACGAAGTGAGCGAACAGCATTCTACGAGCAGCCCAGTTGTGCGGAAAATAACGCTTCCGAGAAAAGTTTCTCGAACGTACTGCAATGCGGTGATAGGTACCCTCGCCTGCAGCTATGCTCACGGATCGCGCGATGCTGTTTTTGGTATGTCTGAAGTAAAAGCTGCTGGGGGTGGAGAAGACGGGTTGCCGGCACACGTCCAAGGGACAATCCCGTTACTAGCAAAAACAGCGAGACGCACAATCGGCTGACGGCCACACCGTGGTCAGGAGTGTGTGCACCAGCGCAGGAACACAAGGCTACGGTTTGTGCTGGGTGTGACCGAAATGTGTTTGCTAAGAAAGTTACAAGTGACCCGGTGTGGGCGGTCCGTCTCCGACGGGATCAGTACCGTTGAGCACAATTGTAGCTGTCCGCAAAGAAGACTCGGCGGTCAAACACTCTCTGTGGACGTTACTGGCTGTGGGACCACGGGGCCAAATGCGGAGGTTCTGGTGCAGGCATCAGGCAGGAAAAATGGCTAAATTTTACGCTCTGCAAGGTCTCTGCAAAGGCGACTTTCAGATTCGTGTTCACATTCATGGCAACTTCCGCGCCTGTGTTTTGCCGGGGACCATGTGGCGTGTGCCTAAGAGGAAGTCCCCTCTGTAGTCTTCTTTTCCCATCCATTTCGAGGAAGTCTTCGGGAAATGGGTGTCTCAAAAATTGACCCGATGTGAGGCGATCGCTGTCCCGGGTTGGGAGGCGAGTAGCCGGTCCACGAGGACCAAGACAACGGCAGACTTCTATGTGCCAGTCTCCGTGACTGATACGAGGACTCGAAGGGAACCTCAGTATGGATGTGTCCCCTGCGTTCACCTCTCGATTGACGCATTGTTCCTCACTGCCTGCAACGTAGGGAAATATGCCCTACGACGCTTCCCTCAGCACGTGCCCGAATCGCTACCTGTCTCTCTGTTCTCCCCTGACCAAAGACACCGCCCCCCCCCGGATGTACGTGGCGGAAATCGGACGTCTGTAATGTGTTCCGTGCAGTAGGGACTTGAAGATGTAATTCCAGTTTTCTACGCCCACAGTGTCGCCTCCTGAACGTGTGAAACAGTTGTGTAGTGATGAGCCCGTCCACCGTGTTTGGCTCCACCTATGAGGTCCTTGTGGCTGAAGAAGATCCACTAGGAGATCCACGTTTAGTGGACGCTTTGCGAATCACTCGCGCGTCTCGTGCTCTCTGCTCTCTGAAAAAAGATATAAAAGTGGCGGAGGCCACGCAGTTTTTCAAAAGTGTCTTTTGCAGTATCACGCAGCACCCAGCTGTTCATCCGCGTCTTCCGTCCCGAAAGCTGCACAAAATCACGAGAATCCGTTTTGGTCATCTGCGCCTCTTCACTCTATCAGAAATAGATGACGCACTGTGCCACGAAACACAGCTCCTCGCTCGCGTCTTTGTTCGCTCGTCTGTCTCTGTGTTCGGTCCTCCGTCCCGGTTCACTCGCTCTCTGGCCCTTGCTTCCTCACTCCCGTCCCCAGCTTCGTTGTAGCCAGTTCGCCACAAAGGCGCCTGCACTTTATACACGGACTCTACCTAGACATTTGCGCGGACGTACCTCACCCCGGAGGCAAAAAGGTCATTCCGCCGTTGTCGTCCTTCGCTGTTCAACCCCTCATCTGTATATCCCGTTTCTTCCTCGCCGTTCCCCAGCCCCCGGGGGCTGATCCATAGCGTACGGCAAGGCACCCGCAAACGCGTGCACGCAGAACCGCTAGAAGGCAGCACACAGGGTGAGGCGGCACTAACTAACAACGGCACTACACTACGAGTGCGATTTACTCGAAGCGAAGAAGAAAAGCCCACGAACCGACGAGAACGAAACAGGAGACATGCGCGAACGACACCCACGACACAAAAGAGGCCCTCTGCAGCACACCCGTCACTGCCGAGCGCGGGACAGCCACACATACAAGCAGCCGAAACCCGATCCGAAAACGAATTCGACAAAACGCTGTCCACAGAGATCTGCTTCGCCAGCCGCCGTTCACTTGACGGAAAAACCCTCACTCCGGCTCTCTTTTCCAGGCAACGAAGCCCCGCCTCCACTGGCCGGCAGAGAGCTCCCCGCTGTGCAGACACCTGCCTGCTCGACGGCCGCTCGACAGACAGCGGTCTGAAACTGGAGCTCCCGAAACCGTCGAGCGCGTCGCTCGTACAAGTTCACGTTGAATCGCGTTCTGGAGGGAAACAGAGTCAGGAAAACTGCAGCTTGTGAATAGATCCACGAGCGTCTGAATGCTTCCCTGCTCCGCGGGGGTGCTCCGAAAAGAGGCAGGGCACCGCGACTCACATCATCACGTTGTATACCAGGACACACTCGCTAGTGTAACTGCAGATAGAGATACAGGAAGAGACCCGCGGAACCGAAGGTACGAGAGAAGAGACGGGGCATGCAGGGGGAAGGCCACAAAGGCGTTCTTAGATGCAGGATTCACCCGCTTACTGCGGCAAAAGCAAGGGACGCAAGGGAACGGCGGGAAGCCTGTGTCGCAAACGAATCCAGCCTAGCGTCGTAGCCGTCGCAGCCCGCGCCAGGCTGTCCGTGCCACTCAGCTGCCTAGAAATGACTCAAATTGGGACTCACTTCAAATGCGCGACGAAGGCCTTCAGATACGCGGCGCTGAGCGTAAAGCGTGGTCCAGCACCGAACCTTCGTAGCACTGCCTGCTTTAGCAGACCTCGCAGAAACTGCGGGAAGTGCTGTTCCTGGTCGGGCTGTAAGTCGCTCTCGGCGCCGAGGCCGAGCTCGACGTATTCCCGGCTGTAGGACAACCCAGAAAAGCATCGCACACCCGACAGTGCTCGAACACCTGGCCCCGCATGCACACCCGCAAACATGCAAATATGTCCACACGAACAACGCTGCGGCAACCTTACACGTATATATATATATATATATATATATATATATTCATTTTTAAGTTGGGTATCATGTGCTTTGTCCTGGATGTAAGCAACGCATAGACACTCGACACAGACGTGTTTCTTTGTCGACCGTCACAACAGAAAGCGAATGGACTCGCATGGTTCCTGAGTGCAGTGGACGTACAGCCCATTCCGTCGCAGGTGGAAGATGGCGGCCATGTCGATGAGGATTGCGCCTACGCGGAGAAGCGGAGACTTCGCCAGTTCTGCTTCTTTCAAGTGCTGCGTCCGGTCTCCGCCGAAAAGCATGGGAGCAAAAGGCACTGCGAGACAGGCCAGAGGGTTGCTGGGGCCTTTGGAGTCATCCGCCACTCGCTGCCAGGCCTCGAAGGACTGCGGAAGGCACGAATGCACAGCCGAGGCAGCCTCCGTGTTTCGAGCAAACATGAAGCATGTAGAGCTCTGAAGTATGTCAGCTTCAGAGCTCTCCAAAACCCTGGAACGCTGAAACCCGCTCTGGAAAAACGAAAGGAACTCCCGCGCAATGCGACGCAGGTCCGGCGTCTTCATGCGCCGATGCCCCGCTTTTCGACACATCTCTCTGCATCATAATGACAGCGATCGCCACAAAAAACACGTCGAAACGTGCGTGCACAGATACAATCAAGGCATGTTTTCAATGCTGCACAGCGCAGCACATCGACTGCCACCGCGCACGTGTGTCAATACACACCTGGACGAGCTCACACAGCCTCACATACACAAACGGCCTTCTGCGGTCCCCGGCGAATGACGGACCCCAGCAAACCTGGTGTGTCCTCCGTCAAAAAGAATGTCACCCTCTACCTGCCGCGTCTACACCTCGTCAAAGGTGACCACGTGCACACTTCCTTACCCGCGCATCTACTCACATATATATATATATATATATATATAAACGCGTATGTATGCGTGTGTTCATATGCATGCATACACATACAATATATATATATATATATATATATATATGCGGCGGACTCCATATCGCTTGCCCCTGGGGAGGAAATTGGTATGTGCGTCTCGATGTGGCGAGCTTCGGTGCACGTGCTGGGTTGTCCGGCGTTTTCCTCACCTCCTGCACTTTCTGAATGACAGCGGAGTCGTCCTTCTTGAACAGCGGGGACTTCTTGATCATGTCGAAGAGCTGGAGGAGGAGATACTCGTACACCGTGCTGTTGTGCACGAGCGTTCTTCTCACCCACGTTTTCTGTGCCAAAAGAACGGGGCCAGCAAAACGAACTGGGCCATGAAAAGACGGCGGAGGCGGACGGCAAGCGCCTGTCGCCTCGAGGCGATGAGAAACAAAAAGGGACCGGGAGTCACGACGCCTCGATCAAACTCATAAATTAATCCAGAAGTGGAACCAAAAACGAGGTTTTCCTTTTACGCGCCCACACCGTCGCCGCCTCGCGTCGCCTGCCTCGCCGTTCTCCTTTCCCCCACTTCTCTCTCGTCGCTGCGGGTTTGTCGCGTTCCGCCTTTCTCTCTTTGTCCCTCCGATTGCTCCCCCTTCCGCAGACTAGGATCACAAGCCAGAGACGCTGTGCGCCCCGTGTCTTCCACTCGACTCAGCTTCTCGTGACTTACGTGGACGAGGAAGACGCCGCATTCGCGCGAGATGGCGTGCAGAGCACTCCCCAACTTATTCACGAGAGCCCAATTCTAAGGAGAGACACAGAGACCCACGGAGAGCGAAAACGATGAAGCAAGGAAAGCCCCAGAATGCAGGGATGTGATCAAGTCCTCTGGAGGCGAGATGCGCAACAAGGGGAAACGCTGAAGTCACGCCTGCCTCACAGCGCTCATCGCCAGGTGTGAGCCCCGATCCTCGCCTCCTCACCGAGGTTCGGTCTCTCCAGATTCGATGAGACATTTCCCCCCTTCCTCACCAACTCGACGAGACGCTCCGGCCCTTGCCGGTTCGCCAGTTGCTCGATCCAGGCTTTTCTCAACTGCATGCAACACACAAGCGGCGCGCGTTCATGCTCGATATTTGATCGTGTCGGAACGTGTGCACATAGATTTATGTGTGCATTCACACGTACATATATGGATATATACAGGTAGATAGGTGTACGTGCATATGGAGGGATGAGTGTGGATGCCTGGTTTGTGCCTTGTCACTTGGAAAAGTATCGCTCCGCCAACGAAGCCTCATGAGATCCACATGGACAGAATCTGCAGCTCCGGGACCTGAGGCTTTTGGTATTTTGTGGAGAGCATGTGAAGAGACGAAACGCAAGAGACCGTTCCACTGCGTTTCCCAACAAGGCAGGCCTTGGCGCACCTCCACAGCGTTTCCCCCCTCTTGGATCAGAGCGGGACACTCCTGATTGGCACGACTGTGCTTTCAGATTGACTCACGTGCTTCACCATAATTTTCTCGATCGCTTGAGAGCCCGCATTCTCGCCTTCGACCGCTGAAGGCAATGCTCACACGAACAAAGTTCGTCTTCCTCTCACCTCGTTCGCCCTCTCCGTCGCCGTCTCTTACTCTCGTCGTCCTCTGTTCCGCTCTCCTCTGTTGTCTTCCGCCTTGCCTCTGTTTCCTTCTCCCCTTGCCTCTGTTTCTTTCTCCCCTTGCGTCTGTTTCTTTCTCCCCTTGCCTCTTTTCTTCCTCCCCTCCAGCAACTCGCGTTCTGGCAACAAGCACTCCGTCGCGACGCGTTTCACTTTTAAAGACAAGAACACAAGAGAGCGACGAAACGAGGAACGGAGAGTCGAGCGCCTCTCTCAACCCGCCTTCGTGGCCTCACTGGCATTACAAGGCCGGTCTACGAACAGTGCCTTTCCGCTCACCGTGGAGTGTCTTCAGCTCTTCTTCCATGTCGAGCAGGACATTGAACGCGTCGTCTGTCATGTTCTGTTTCAGCTGAAGGAGAAAACGCGACACACCAGTCACCTCCCGATCTTCCGTCCACAGAAGGCCTCCTCAGTGTTAAAGTCTCTGTTGCTCTTTGCGCTCACGATCTTTCATCCCAGGAACCGGTCGACAATGAAGCGAAGAACTCAAGGCACACGCGAAACCCCCACGAAAGTTCCACAGAACAAACAGGACAGATTCGAAACTTTTTTTGTGCTCGGTGTCTCTCCATGCCACGGCCCTGGAACCCCTGGCTCCACCCCTCAACCCGACAAGACGCTCTCTGCTGGAGTGCACATCTTCCGGCTTACAACACCGCCATCTGGAGACTTTTGCGAGTGTATATACACAGCCGCATGCCGCATACTTCCATCCATACGCGAACATACACATACATAGATATCACTTTGTAGTTGTGTATAGATATAATTGTATGCAAGACACCTGTGGGAAATCAAACCAGATGCACAGGCCCCGTGTTGTCATCTGCATGCAGGTGCGCGTGAGCTTGGGCTTTCAGCCGAAAAAGCAACGAGGCCAGGGGTTCCCGCTTTCCAGAAGAGAGAGAAACGCGTCACTCACTGAGGTTCGGTATCGCCTCCAGGCCAGGGGATTGAAATTCTCGTCCTCCTGCTGCATCCTGCGGCCTTTCTTGACGTTGCTGTCAGTGTCCTCTCTGAACACGACAACCAGCACGCGTACGAATGGCTCGGAGCTTACATCTTTTCATCTAAGGTACACATACATGCATATATACATATATACATATATGTGCACGCATACACGTGTAGATAGGCTCCAAGGTCTCCAGAGACGCCCCGAGTCCGGGAGATCCGCGTCGTTGAAAGTCGTCGCTACAGCACGCACACTGTTCCAGACGAGAGAGCGGAGAAGCGTGTTGTCTTCTTCGTGAGTCTCTCAAACATTTACGTGCCAGACAAGCATGCCGTCGCTTGCTTTCGGGCCCAGCCCCTGGAGGAAAGAGCGTATGGTAGCCTCTCTACACAGCGACACAGTCCAGCCCATCGCTCGCTCCCTCTCTTGACCTGCACATGTGTGTCTTTCTATACATGTGTAAGTATACAAATATAAAGAGAAACCCAGATACACTGACGTATGCATGGACCTAGAAAAAACCTCGATGTACACGTGTACCTCTACGTGTATCTATGTATATAGGTAAAAATATACGAGTATGTATGCCAGTGAGAACACCGCACCGCGTGCACGTGTGTAAAGGGTAACCGGCGATTCCTTCGCTTGAGACGACGCCTACGGCTCGGAGTCTTCCATCGTTGGATCGTTGTCGCACACGAACTCCTCTGTGCCTTCATAGGCGTCTTCATCGTCCATGCCGCTTTCGGACGGCGCTCCGGAGACTGTCTGTTGGTCTTCAAAATCAGCCTGCGGGTCCATGCCAAACTCGCGGAACTGAGCAGACACACAACCACGGGAACAACCGTATCGGCGCCAGCTCGTCCTCTTTCTCTCCCCTTTCTCCCTGTTTCTTGTCCTTTCCCTCCCTTTCTCTTTCTCCCTGTCTCTCCCTTTCTCTCTCTCCCGTTCTCTCGTCTCGGTATCCACTTCATCTGCGTGCGCCGCCCACCGCGTCGCCGTCCTTCCTCAGCACCCCTCCGGGACCGTTTTCTCGTCCTCCTCGTACAGCCACTGTGCGCTCTCTGCTCGCTGCTTCTGTCTCTCCCGAGTCTCCTGGAGTCTGTAGGCCTGTCCTTACTGTCTCGCTGTCGTCGAGAAACGCATCGTCTTTGTCGTAGTAGACTCCCCCGGCGCCGCCGCCGCCTCGAAGGATGTCGCGCGGATTCGCGATGAGGCGCTGCCTGGCCAGTCTCTGCTCAATGCTCGCGACGCACAACTCCAGCTTGCTCGGGCGGTATTGCTGAGAGGAAAAAAAGAGGCAACGCACTCGCCCGTTAGTCCTCCCGCGGGTGTCGACGCTGCGGAACCACTGGCCTCGCGTAGAACACGGACTTTCTCGCCCTTCGGCAGAACGCCCGACGCCTGGGTGTGCGTCACCCCTGCAAGTGTCGGGTCCGCCGCCGGCTGCTCCACCGAAACCGGGGCGTTCTTATGAGACATTTTCTTCCGCACAACAAAGTTTTTCCTGCGACGTCCTCTCCCAGCAAGAGAGAGAAAGACGGGTGTCGAAACGCCAAAGGCCCGAGAGAGGCGACCAAGCCAGAGACAAACGCCGTGCCGCAACCGGCACGGCGCTGCCACAGCGCCCGACCGCTCCGGTGTGTCTGTACACCTCACGGCCAGAGAAGAGGAACGAAGGTCTTAAAGACAGCCTTCTGTCCACGCCACTTTTGACACAGCCAAACGGCGACCTCGTTTATTCGTCCAGCCTCCCGCGCGTGTCGCTTCGTCTGCTGGGACCGCCGCCCGAGTTCGGGGAGAAAGCCGGAGAAGACCCGTTTTCGCATGCGCCCAAAAAAACCTCTGTGCGACTTACCAGGTTTCCGCCCAGCTCGTGGCCGCCAGCTGCGCCGCCTCGCCCAGCGAGGCCGGAGTCTCCGCAGCTCCACGAGCCCGCGACGGCGCCGGAAAGGACCGTCTGGACGCCTCGCCCTGCAGCGCCGTCGGAGCCGTTGAGCGTTTGCGAGCTCAGAGAGAGCGGGACAGAAAGCGGCGCGGCCTGGAAGATCGCCGCTTCCAACGTTCGCGGGTCTCTCACTCTCGCTTCGCCCCCGTAAGCAGCGTGCACCGACGCTCGGAAGTCGACGAGCACCGGCGCAGCCGAGAAACAAAACGCTTTCGATCGGCTGTCTGCAGTGGGAGGTGACGGCCTGCACAAAAGACGCAAAGACAGTTTGAACAAGGACAGGCACAACTCTCGCGCCGTTTGCATGCATTTTTTGCATGCGTTCAAGGCTCCTTCGCCGTATCTAGAACCGCCACACTTTCGGCCCGCCTCTCGCGCCCGGCATCTCTCCACGACGAAGTGCGCGGGACACGGCGCACTGGGCGTTTCTTCACTCGACGCAGTTCCGGGACACCATCGGAGTCCCCGGGGAGGACGCCTCAACCGGAAGGCGAAGCGACGGCGGTGCGTTGGAAAGGAGTAGTCACCGACACAAGGGGGAATGCCTCGCAAGAACAAAAGACTGGTAGAAACGAGGTGCGAACCCCTTCTGTGGACGCGTAGGTTTTGCAAACCCTCATCGGTTTTCAGCCTCGCCGGAAGGTCGATGCGGCTCCCCGCGCGCTGGGCTGTTTCGCTCCCCATCACAATGGGGCCCGCCGCTCGGGTTGTCTCCCTTTCGAGAGGCCAGTCCAAAAATGTGTGTATATCTACACTGCTGTATCCCAGCCGGGATCCTGTGGCCTGTGGCGTGAGAGCTGCCGCATGATCTGCCTCTGCTCGTTGTCGCCTCTCCACATCTGCGCGAACGCACGGAGACCGAACCGACCTCCTCGTTCATGCCGCCCTTGCCTCCTCTGCCGTTCCTTCCCTGCAGTTCGCGCCGCCTTCCTTTTGTCGCTCCTCCCGCCTCGCTTTTCGTGTCCCAGCGTCTGGTCGGTCGCAGAGGACGTTTTTGCTTGCGGCGGCCGCTCCTCGTTTCGGCGCGCACCACCTCGCCGAAAGGAGGCCCTCGTCCTTCGCAATTCGCTTCCCATGCAGCGCCTGTGAGACGCCTGTCTTCCTACCTTTCTCTTCCTGGACTGTCCTCGTCATTCTCTTCTTCTTCGTCGGGCCCCGCCAAGCCTTCATGCTCCACGTCGATCCACAGGCCGCGAATGAACCTGAACGGCACGTAGCGCTTCCCTTCCTCCTCGCCCTCGCTTTCGCCCTCGCGCTCCCCGCCTAGACTATCTGCGTCGTCGTCCTCGGAGCCGAGCGACTCCTCGTCGTCGATCTCGACTACCTCCATGGGGCTGCTGGAGGCCGCTGCCGCGCAAGGCGCCGAAAAAGGCGGTGCGGAGGGAAACGAAGCGACGCCAGAGGGGAGCTGAGCATCCGCGGAGGGGCTTCCTGGAGGCGCTAGAGACGCTTCAGCTTCACGCGTCCTCTCTGCGACGTGGCCCGGGCCCTGAACAACGAGACCCGACGAGACAGCCGAATGGATCGCAGCCCCGGAAGCAGTCGCGTTCCGAGCTCCGCACTCCGCCCGCTTTCGCCCCTCGACATCTCTCCAATCGGAGGCATCCGCCTCCCCGAAACCCGCCAGCGCGCGAAGGCCAGCGTCTGAGTTGCCGTCTTCTTCTTGACCCACGACAGAGACACCTGGGGAACGCCAGGCCGCGTCATGCCGCGCGGTCTCTGCACTTGTTTCTGCGACTCCCCCGGGGCCGCCCCGCTCTGGTTCGCCTTCCAAGCCGCGTCGACAGCCGTTGCGAGGGCGGGGCTGAAGCCGAGGGGTTGCGTGGATGAAAGAAGACGCGTCTTGCGGCTGCGGCGCGGGAGGCAGAGACGCCTTCTCTGCGTGCCAGGAGACAACGCCTGCGTCTGCTGATGAAAGCGGCGCACCTGCGGGGGTTCGGGCGGGCATCGCCCCGTTCCTCGCAGGCGCAAGTTCTTTGTAGGGTGGACCCGTGGGATGGGACGCGGAGATCCCAGAAGACGCGAAGGCGGTGGGTGGACCCACAGGCGGTGCGCTCGGAGCTTGCGGCGCGCCTTCCGTTAGCCTACTTTTTTTCTCGCGTTCTTGCTGCGACGTCGCGAGAATCGCTGCGAACTTCCCCAGTGTGTCGTCCCGAAAGAGCGACCGAGACGGAGAAGAAAGCACACTCTTACACGCTTCTCGCCCCGGGGCTGCGCCGTTGTTTTTATTTTCTTTGTTGCTCGTGCGTGGCGAGTTGCCGGGCGTCCACGCGGTTCGAGGCACGCGCCCCTTGGGAGACTTGGCCGGGAATGCACGGGGCGAGGCCGCCCCGGCCGACGCGCAAGAGGCCAAGTGAGAAGCGGACAACGAAGGCAAGGACGCCTTTGCGGCGGAGCGAGAAGCGTCTCCAGTCGTCGCGAGCGGGGCAGGCGACAGAGCTGCTGGGTCGTGCGTCACCGAGGCGGCAGGGAGAGGCGGAGCGTCAACACCCGGTGAACTCTGTGGCTCTGGCGGGGACGCAAAAGAGGCAGTGTCCTGAACGTTCGCGCCGGCCGTCACCGTGGACAATGCGGGATCTTTGTCTCTCTTGGCGCTCGCTCCAGCTGCTGCTTTCGGGCGACCTTGTCTCTTCTTCGCGCCAGCGCCTTTCTGTGGCACGGCCGCGGGGGCTCTGGGCGTCCCGGCTTCGGAGGATCCCCTCTGCTGCGCCGGAGAGGGTCCGTCGCGCGGCACATGCTTGTTTGTGCGGGCCTTCTTTGGTCGTGGCTCTTGGGAGCTTTCCCCTTCGTCGCCGGTAGCTCCACAGGAAGCATTGTTCTTCAACTTTCGCGGCTTCGAAGGCACCGCGCCTTCTCTTCCGACTGACAAGGAAGCACCTTGATAGATCCCGCCAGTCGCCCGCCAGCCTTCTCCCGAAGACGCGTTCGCAGCCGTGCATACAGCAGATGACGGGACAATGGAGGCAGGGGAGGCGGGCGAGACCCGCGAAGAAGGGCCAGAACATGAGGCGGGCAAAGGAAGCGACGGCGGAGCTAAGCAGGCGTCCTCTGTTGACGTCGCGGAGCAGGTCAGTCCGCTTTTCTGTTCCAGCGGAGACGCCAAGTCGGGGGAGGAGGGCGCACCGCTTTCTGCGCTCTGCACACCCAGTTGGCGATGTTTTTGCTGTTCAAACTTAGCTTTCGCCGCGGAGAAAAGGTCGCGCCACATTTTGACGGCAAAGGCAGACGCTAGGAAAGAAGCTCGAGGGGAGGCTTACAACTGTCCTGCGCCTTCCGGTGCCGTCTACGAACCGAGCATCCCCAGGCCGCCAAGGACGCGGGTGTACGTACACCTCACTCACACACACGGTCCGACTTGGTGTGCAATGGCCAGTCGCAGCGTCGGAAACGCTCAGTACGGCGTCGCAGGCGTGGAATGTCGAAAGGAGAGAGTGGAGAGGATGATTATGCCGGGGAAAACACACGGAAGAGACGAGCCAGACAAACTTCCCCGTGGATTAAAGCAAACAAGCTCCGCAAGACACCGCCGGCGCGGCAAGGGCCCTTTCGAAGCGAATGCGCCGAATCGAAAAAGTGGTCTCGGAAAGCCGGCAGTCACCTTCGCAAACGCCAATTAAGCCCAGCACTGGGGTTGACGAACATCCAATAAACGTGGCCACGAGGCTCCGATTCTCGCGACGGCAATGGCAGAAACGCCGCTCCTTGGCGTACCTCGTAGACGGGGAGACCCCTGCCTGTCAAATCAGGCAAGTGTGCAGAAAACATGGCTGCTTAAGCAAGAATGCGTCCGAGACGAAAACTTGGAAATGGTTATTACCGTCAAGCGGCAGAGGGCAGTCCTAGGCTACTTTTCCGTTCGAGGACCACAAGGCACTCGCTTGCCGCATGCATCGATGGGAAACGCGTGAGGCGGGCGACCTAGGCTAGAGACCGCGGAATTTTTTCCGAGTTTCCGCGAGAAAAGCCTGTCGTCAGTCTAATAGCTCTGTCTCTCTCGGCTTCTGTCCGGGGCATGTTCCAAAGGAAAACAGTGGAGCTGCAAGGCGACTCCAAGTTGCTCCTCAAACCTCCAATTCCGGTGGGTGAGCTTCCTGCCCGCCCAGATGTCACCAACTGGAGAGGCATCAAGACCGCGGTATTTCTTTGATAAGACGGACTAGGGGAAAAGCGTGGATTCCGCTGCGTGACGTTTCGCAGCCCCGCAGCACAAAGACCCCCCGAGAATCCCAAAACAAAAATCCGTCAGTTGCCAAGCCGCGTGTCAACAGAAAAGTGTTCTTCATTGTGGGTGGGGTATTTCCAGTGTCACAACGGAGCAGCCTTTTTTTCTGTCGCGTTCTGCTGCGAAACGGTTTCTGGGACTGCCTTGAGCTCCCAGGAGTCATGCGCTCTCCTTCTTCGCCTTGACGCGACGCCGCTTTTTGTCTTGCTTTTCCCGTTTGCTTCGCCCCTTGTCACCTCTGGTCCTTCCGAGCTTCTTCCGGTGTGGTTTTCCCGTCACTTCGGCCCTTTCTTGCCAGTTATCTCTCTCTCCACTACGCTGCCACCGCTGCAGGCTGGGTTCCTCATATCGCAAAGTCCAGTTTTTTGTATACTCACTCAAAATCGCGTGTCTTGTCTCTCAACGGGCTCTCTGTCGTCTCTTCGCCAGGCTGATGCTCCTCGGTTCTCCTGTATAGGACAAAGGCGCTCCGACGTTTCGCCTCGGCCCTCCGCAGGCTCCTCTCTCTCTTGCCGGTCAGGGAATTCTAATCTCCGCATGCGGAGGTCGCCTGAGGCGGCCGGTGCCTTCCTCAAAATCTACAGATTGTTTATTGAACCGATCGTCTGTCGCTGTCCTGGCGCCCGCCGGTTTCGGTAGGCTCTCCGAGGTTTCGCCCCTTCGTGGCGGTTCCAGCTCCTCGACGCAACGAGGAACAGAAGAACGGAGAGTTCGGCAGGTCGTCTTTTGCCCTCAACCCACGCGCACATCCTTCTTTTGTGTCTGACGCCTTCTTTCCTCTCTTTCTACGTGCGAGCTGAGAGAAAGAATTCAAGTGGAAGCAGTCTTCCCTGCCTCTTTGCGCTGTCTGAGCCCATTCTGTCGCGTGTCGCTAGCTCATCTTCCCTCCGTGTCTCCGCGTCTTCCGTTTCCTTGTCACGTCTGCTCCAGGACAGACGAAAACCCGCTTTTTCGTGCGTCAACGCGTGCTTGAGAGTTCTCGCTCATTTCCTCTCGGGCTTTGGCCACTTTCCCCCTCTAGTCGGCCCTCCGCCTCTCCCTCGTCCGTGTCTCTTGCCGTGTCTCCAGTTTTTTCCGTGTGTCGTAAAGATGGCGCCGAAGCAGAAGAAGGAGGCGGAGGCAGTCGACGACGCGCGGCTCAGAATCGCCATCGTGAACGGCGACCGCTGCAAACCTAAAAAGTGCAGGCAGGAGTGCAAGCGCAACTGCCCCGTCGTGCGCACCGGGAAACTGTGCATCGAGGCAGACGCCACGTCGAAGATTGCCTTCATTTCCGAGCCGCTCTGCATTGGTTGCGGTATTTGCGTGAAGAAGTGTCCCTTCGAGGCGATCGCCATCATCAACCTCCCCAGAGACCTGGGCAAAGATGTCACACACCGCTTCGGGCCGAACTCGTTCAAACTCCACAGACTGCCCGTTCCCAGACCAGGACAGGTCAGGAAAACGTGGAATTTTCTCGACGACACATCGAGAGTCAAGGCCAAGCCCACGCAACAACCAACTATCCATCTACATATATATATATATATATATATGTGTAAATAGATAGAGGCGTGGATGTATATGTTTCTAGATGTATTGACGTACATGGGTATGTTCAGGTTCGATCTGAAGATGTGTTGTATGGCCGTCACAGAAAGCGGAGAAGGTACAGATGCGCGTAGAAGGACAGATGTATAGCAGAGCACACGTGTGCACCGAAACGGTGTAGCGAAGAGGGAGAAACTCGCAAGGGAGGTGCGCGCGCTGAGTCGATGTGGACTGGACATGAGATAAGCGCCAGGATGAGGAGACACGTCAAAGAGCTTTGAAAGGAATCGAGCGCACCACAAAACCTCGTCCAGTCGGAAATGCAAAGAACAAAAAACGCAAAAAACGAGACAAGAGGTGGACAGGAAGAAGGGAGAAACGGAGACAAACCAGTGGCGAGAGTCGCGTGGCGAGCAACCGCACACCTTTTTGTCCAAAAGTTCCCGTTGATTTACATGTGTTTGCCTGGGTGTCGGTATTGACTCCGAGCGTTGATAGGCACAGAAGAACAGCGCCTTTTTTCGAGAGAGGCCGAGATGCAGGCCGTCCCTCGGGGGGTTCTGGATCTTTGGTAGGCTCGTCCTCTCCCTGTTATCCCCCTTGCCGCTGTCCCCTTTTTTCTTTCTTGGCTGCAGGTCTTGGGTCTCGTTGGTACAAACGGTATCGGCAAGTCGACGGCGCTGAAGATTCTCTCAGCGAAGCTGAAACCGAATCTGGGCAAGTACAACAACCCGCCAGACTGGCAAGAAATCTTGGCGTACTTTCGAGGCAGTGAATTGCAGAATTTCTTCACGCGCATGCTCGAGGAGGATCTGAAAGCCAGCATCAAACCTCAGTATGTGGACCACGTCCCTAAGCAGGTGAGTCGCTTCTTTGTTGCGCAGAAAAGCCGAGACATCTGAGGTGCGTCTCGTGTTTGCCTTCGTTCCCCTGTGGATCTTCCTTGCCTTGCGTCAGTTTTCGCTTCTCTTTCTCCTGGAGTCTTCTCTCTTTGACGTCGCCACCTCCCACCCAGCCCCGCTCTGGCTTTCCTTTCTTCTCCGTCTTCGCTTTCGCCTTTTTTTTGCGTTCCTCTCCTTTTGCTCTTTCTTCTCTCCTTTCCCTTCTGCGCGTTCTCTGTTTTCTCTTCGGCGGGCGGACTGCCGCTGCTTCGCGCCGCTGTCCTGTCTCTCCTCCGAGGCCTGGTTTTCCCTTCTCGCGGTTTTTCCTCAGGTGAAAGGGACGGTTGGGGCCGTCGTGAAACTTAAAGACGAGACTGGCCGAGGAGCCGAACTCATGAAAGACATGGAGCTAGACCACCTCGTCGACCGTGAAATTGGAAATCTCTCCGGAGGGGAGTTGCAGCGTTTCTGCATCTGCGTGACGGCCATCCAAAAGAACAATGTGTTTATGTTTGACGAGCCCTCGTCGTATCTCGACGTCAAACAGAGACTTAAGGCGGCGCTCGTGATTCGCTCTTGTCTCCAGTACGACAACTTCATCATTGTGGTAAGAGCGCACGCGTGCTGGCGGCCGAAATTCCGCTCCGAGAAATCAAAGATTTCGTGGCTGTACACGGTTCTTTTGCCCCTCTCTCCCCACTCAAGAGCGACGTGGCCGCTCTCAGGGATCCCCTGCGAACTGGCGGCTGCTGCTGAGAAATCCAAACGTGAAACTCTCAAAAGTGCACTTACACCCTATGTGTGTGATAAACACTACATATATATATATATATATATATATATATGCATATGAATGTATATCCTCTCCTTTAGCCGCATGCTCAGGCCTCGGAGTTTTTGGTTCGTTTCTCTGTGGTAAAGCTACATTTGTGGGCGGAGGTGTGGACTTTGTCGAGAACGGGGGGGAGGGGCGGTGCGCTGTGAAAGAAAAGGACTGCACAGTGCATTCAGCGGTGGTGTGCCCAGGCGACTTTTTTCCCCGGTAACCCGACGGCAGTAGGAGCGGGAGGACCCGTGTGGCGGTTTTTCCGGTGTGACTCCAGTGGTGCGTCTGCTTTCGCGTTTCGCTGCGCAGAAGAGGATTCCCGCGTGTTTTTTCCTACAGGTTGAACACGATCTGTCCGTGTTGGATTACCTCTCCGACTACATTTGCTGTCTCTGGGGTAAACCCGGCGCGTACGGCGTCGTCACCATGCCGTTCAGCGTCAGAGAAGGAATCAACATTTTCCTCGACGGTTTCGTGCCGACGGAGAACCTGCGGTTCCGCGACGAGAGCCTGAACTTTAAGCTGGCGGCTGACCAAGACATCCTCCCGGAAGAAATTCAGGTGAGGCCAAGGCTCCACAGACGGGAGGGAAAAGCACAAGGCATGGCCGGGGGTGGGGCGGGGGAGGGGGGCAAACGGAGGGACGGATACGAAAGGACGCGGATACGAGAGTGGAGGGAGACGGGACGAAGTGAACGCAGAGGCAGTCAGAAGAAGAGACTCCACCTGGGAGTTAACCCTGTGCGGCACGGGACGGCGGCGTGAAGCTTTCCTGCGTGTCTGTTAACTTATGTGGTCCCTTTCGACTGTGTGTGGTGTCTTTCCGTTTGCTTTCTTCCTCTTTCTTGTTTTCCGCAAAAACCGCGGCGGCGGTTTTTCTCCCACGTCGTTTCCTCTCTGTGTCCAATTTTCTTTCCCTCTCCGTCACTCCTTGGCTTCTCTGCGTCTCTCTTGTTCGCAGCGGCTGCATTTCTACAAGTATCCGTCCATGACGAAGACGCTCGGCTCGTTCAAGCTTCGGGTGGAAGGCGGCCATTTCAGCGACAGCGAAATCCTCGTCATGCTCGGCCAGAACGGAACAGGAAAGAGCACGTTGATTCGGTGGGTTTTTCTTGCTCGCTTTCGCGGTGTATGTCCAGAAGAAAAGTCACGGCCCGACGCGAGACAGCGCGTTTGTCGCCGGCATGCTTCTGTCCATCGTTCCCGTGGATTTCAGGGATCCATAGCTCCTCGGCTCTGTCGTGTGCGTCGCGAGTGACGTCTCTGCTACGCAGCGCGCTACTGGTGTGGGTTCTCGCAACAGCCAGTTCCCGCCGGTTGCTCTGTGGCAGACGCTTTCTCGTTTTTGCCTGGGTCGTCCACTCGACCAGCTACGGCGTCGTGTTTGTGGAGATTCCTCAAGTCCCGCGACTCTCCTGCCTGTCTTTTTTCGTGCATGCATCGCCGCACCTGCTGCTGGTGGCCCTTCAGAATGCTCGCCGGGCTGCTAAAGCCGGACGAAGACGTGGAGCTGCCGAATCTGCATGTGAGCTACAAGCCGCAGACGATCACCGCCAAGTACCAGGGAACAGTGAGGTGAGGGCTGCGCGTCGGGCTTTTGTGGAACGGAAACGACACGAAGCAGGGCGTTTGCCTTCGGCGGATTCGGCTGAACCGTCGTAGGTCCACGCTTTTTTACGCGAGATAGGCGGCTCTGCCGCGAGCGACGCAAGCAGAGACTGGCTGTCTAGGCAACACTTCCACAAAACGTCCTAGCGGGGTTTGCACTTCGAACAACGTCCTCAAAAGTCTGTCGGCATTTTTGGCACATGCACAGAGGCGAAGAGCAATCAAATAACTGCCCAATGACCGAGAGGGTGACTCGCCGACCCGTACAGGATCCACATTAAAAGATGCGTCTCTAAATAGGAAGATCTACGCGTCCGTGTGGGGGGGTGTGGACAGGGGCGCGTGCACTAATCTCAATGTGCTTTCTGTAAAACGGGGAACCTTGCGTGTGTGTCCGCTCTCTCTGTAGGGGAGATGGATCCTGTGTACGTGCTCCGCGTGTGTGTCCCGCCTTCCTCCTTTCGTCTTCGCTTCTGGCCTGCCCTGTCGATCACGCTGTCTGCGGGAAGGTGTCAAACGGGTGCTGCTTTCCCGTGGTTTTCCTCGCACTATCGTCTTGTTGCAGAGACTTGTTCTTCGCCAAGATCCGGGAGTCCTTCAACCACCCGCAGTTCCAAACAGACGTCGTGAAGCCTCTGCAGCTGGAGACGATTATGGACCAAGAAGTGCAGCACCTGTCCGGAGGAGAGCTGCAGCGCGTCGCCCTAATTGTCGCGCTGGGGAAACCTGCAGATATTTACCTTATTGACGAGCCGTCTGCTTACCTCGATTCTGAACAACGTATCATGGCTGCGCGAGTTATCAAGCGGTAGGCACACGAACGGATGCCCGTATCGCGGAAGGAGTCCCACGCACGTGTCCAATTGCGCGCGCCCATTCCTTTGCAGAGCACGTGTACATACACCGCGACGCATGTTGGGGTAGGCCGCTTTGGCGGTCTTTCATTGCCTTTCCCCGTCGTTCATTTCCGCCGTCCAGTTGCCAGGCTTGTGTATCGCGAGAGCCGCAGGCCAGCGAGGCAGCAGGGAAGACATCGCCTCGCCTGCACGCATGGAACCGCTCTCATCTTCTGCGTGGTCTCCTCGCTGAGGGGTTTCGAGCCCATTCCCGGGGCGTTTGGGAAGTGTGCTTAGAGGTCGATGCGCCAGTGTGCAAATGTGTCGGCTAAAAGTCCCCGTGTTTGCCAGTCTCTTGAGAAATGACCGGGGCTCACGTCCCTCGACACGTGCATCCTGTTGTGGGTCTCTGGCGATCTGCAGGTTCATCTTGCATGCAAAAAAGACGGCGTTCGTGGTCGAGCACGATTTCATCATGGCCACCTACCTGGCAGACCGCGTCATCGTGTACGAGGGCGAGCCTGGGTAAGCGGCCGAGAAGGGAAATCAGGCATGTGTCGACTCTCGCGCATTCGTTTTTTTTCCTGGACTGCCGTCTGAAAGTGGTTAAGGGATATCGCCGATTTCACGCACTGCTGGGGGGCTAGCGTGTAACTGTTCAGGGAAACGCGGCCCGCAGTTGTGGGACTCGCACGGAGACGGTACCACAAACACGCCAGATGCAGGTGTTGTATGCTCCGGCACACAAGTAAAACAAGTGTTTTTTCCTGTGTTTCGATTCGCTGAACGCGGAGGACGAGATCGCGATTACGAGCGTCGGCATTGCGTGCGTGTTTCGGCGCGACTGTTCGATGCCTTTATCAACGAGACCGCATGCGTTGCGTTTCCGTTCTTCAGGGTGGACTGCGTGGCTCTCTCTCCTGACAATCTCGTCAGCGGCATGAACCGCTTCCTTAAGTCCCTGGAGATCACATTCCGCCGAGACCCGACCAATTTCCGGCCCCGCATCAACAAAATGGAAAGTGTGAAGGACAAAGAGCAGAAGCTTCTTGGCAACTACTTCATGCTCGACGAGGCTTGAGGGAACGCGTAGTTCCCTTGGGAGAAACATTTTTCCCCATTTTTTGTTGGTTGAGGGGATAGGGAGGAGCCGCTGGCGCCCACAGACACGTTGTTGCCGGAACACCGTGCCTAAAAATGTGGAGTTAGTGGACCGATTCTTGTTTTTGTGTGGCTTATTCCTTTATATTTGTATGTCCGTGTATTTACACCTGTTTACCAGCGCATGTATAGATAGTATAAAGCGCACATCGGGTATGGGAGTGAGGGCGACGCTCATCCTCGTTTGCAAGTCACCGGTACAACATAACCACGACAAAACTCTCCACAAAATACCGGGTGACATCGTAGCGGTATGGATTGAGTACGCGCCATCACTGGGAAGGGCGTAGCCGGAGCGAGGCAAGGGTAGCGATTGCGTGAAACGCCACACCGCAGCTCTACTAGGAGGGTTGAAGAGCAGCAGTAGGCGACAGGGCCTTTTTCCTTCGTTGGTGAATTAATTGTTCGGGAGCAAGTGTCACCTCTTTGCTTCCGCGTTGTCACTTCAGAAGTCAACTGGTTATTCGATTGTAAAAAAGAAACGGCAAGAATACGCATTGTGCTAACGCATTGTTGTGATCGTAATTGTGTGGAGCGCAGCTACGATCAAGTCGAGGCCTGGCATCAGCGGAAAGAGACTCCTGTGGTCCACATCAGTTTTTTTCGCTGCTCTTTTTTAGTCACTTCATTTCATATTCACGGGAAAGTAAATCCACGTCTGGCTGTCCGCATGGGGAAGCCTTTTACCGTCCATTCGGGCAGGCGTGTGCAAGGACGACTGGCAGTCTGGTTCAAAGGATTTAGTGTCAGTTTCCGTGTAGGCACAGAACCGGTAGAACAATAGCGAACCTGCCTTTCATATAGCCTAGAACCAATACTGGCAAATAACATTTTTTTTGCACCGAGTCGGGAAGGTCTGTCGCGTTGCGAAGCCCCCGCATTCACTGGAACAACAAAAAGTAATGATGGAGTCAGCCATAACAATTCGTTTTTCGAGGACTAACCCGTTCTCGCCAATTTTGTCGAAAGTTCGACAAAATTCTCGCGGCGTTGAATCACGTTGCGGGCCCACTAGAGTTGTCTATGTCGCCGCCAGTTTTATCAGTGTGTTCGAGTGTTCTTCGTGACTCTGGAACGAGGATCTTGCGCGATACTGAGGGGGTTAGACAACTGACGATCTCCTCCACCTACCCCGGAATTCGCTTGTGGCCCAGGCGCGAGTCATTCTGTTCAACACAAAAGTCTCCTTTGGGCCAACACGTGGAAATGCCCCCAGGTTCTGAAGAACCAGGACACCGAGAGTTTTCCTGCAAGATTCGCACTTTTCCAGCGTGACCGTCGAGGAGTTCGGCGACATTCCTCAAGGTGGCCAGTCCCCCCGCCCTGGGCCGGCCAGGGCTAGTTGTAACTCCCAAGACGCGCATAACCAGTTTTTCTGAAGTATTCTTTCCGAAATAAAGAACCGCGACCCAGGCTTCGCAGCAAATTGCCTGGCATGTGGGGCCAGCATGCTGGCACCCAAGAACGCTAGACAGAAAATTCCTGCTGTAATACCATGCTATTCAGATATTGGAGGATCTGTACAACGCTGAGGAATATGAAATCTGGGCCTCCATGACGAAAGATAGCTGCAGCATGCAAAACGGTGATACGTTAGTTGCCTGGCGGTAACAGCAATATGCCACGGGAGCCATTGGGTTAGAGTGCGAATATCATCCGGACTTTATCGCTGGTGAATCATAATCCTCGCTCTAAAGATGTATTTCTGCGTCTCGAAAGGTGGCGTAAAGACAGCATTTAAGGAACCCCGGACTCCCATGTCGCGAATGACAACTACGACCACTTTGATCCTGTTTTGGGCTGTCACGTCTATGACACAGCCCCGGCGCCTTTACGCACGTGAGGGGAAGGAGTCGGAAAGAGTTTTTGACTCGTCGGAAAATCAGAAAACGACAAGGTCCGTCGCTTTCAAGCCCATCGCATGGGCTGAATTTCTCCCACGTACGAGACAAGGAAGCACGCACTGCAAGGTTCACTGCGAAAGCAACGAAATCCTCGACCGGTTGTGAAATATACCATGTCCACTTGTTGTGTTCTGAACTAACTCAAACATGATCTATGCAGTTTCAGGTGAGCAAAAGTTGACATCTCATTTTTGGTGATATTATTCCATCACCTTCGAAACACAGCGTTTCGAGGAGTTTTCGCATCTCCCAGAGCCTCTACTCGGATCCGTTCACTCACAAACTCCCAGCCTCACACTTTTTTGCGGTGGCGGAACCACTCGAAATCGACGTCGGATCGTTTGTGTGTGGCATGCTCATCGTATTATGAATATAACCGCAACACACTACTACTCTGCGAAAGCATCAGGACATAGCAATGCCGACACAGTTCGAATGAAATATATACTCGTAATATCCCGAAAGGTCGGCTTCCTTTGCTGACGGTCTTTCGCGCTCCCGTATTATAACTTCCCAGAGAGAGCCCTTCGTGATGAATCACGATGGAGGAGACTTTGATGAAGTTTGAAACTTATGAAGATTACCTGGACTCCCATATCACCGACACGGATCGGTTTTATCTGGAAGAAGTAAGTGTAGTTTTTCTCGTTCGGAGATCAGTATGCGGCCGACAAGCAACGACAGATAGCGATCAAAACCAGGGCCCGCGATGTGCCCAATTTGCGTGGCAGCTGGGTGCAGAAAAATTACTGGAAGTGCAAATATGCTTCACCATGCTGAAGTGCATGGAAACGGAAGCACACAGCTGGACTGTGATTAGAGATTGCCTGTGCATTCAAGGATCAATTACGAGAGGCTCAATTATTTCCACCGCAAAGACTGCACTGAACATTACCGTGGTTTACCTCAAGCACCATGCTATCAAGGTGTACCGTTGTTTCCTGCGAATCGAATTGAACTTCACTCACGCAACTCGAAAACCTTTTTCTATCTCGAACGCTACGAAAAAGCGAACAACGAAAAGTCACTCTGCTCAAGACCAGTATATATGTGCCTGCCCTGCAAGGAGGACTAGCGAATGTCCTTGAATTTATTTTTGAGACCCAATAGCTGAACACTCCTCGCTTCTCTTCTATGCTCGTTTACCAACCGTGACTGACCGGACGCCTCTTTCTGCCACGGGGACGTTTCCTTGCGATGCAAGTACTAGAGCTTCGCCCTCTAGGTGAAAATCGCGGCACTGGAATAATGCGTCACTTGAGAAACAAGGAACCTCTCTGATCTTCTGGGTCTGTTATATTCAGGAACAACTGGCACGTCAACTGGTTGAGATTGGTTGCCTGCGTGGTACGGCTCCCTCGAGCTTGGAACCCTCTCCACTGCGAAACTAAACACTCCACCGCGTAGCACAGTCGATTTCTATGTATATATATTTATGTATTTTCAAAAGTTATTGTTAATCGTTACACAAATGTGTACATTTGCACATGTACATAGAGTCTCCGCGTGCATACCACTGTCCTTACGTACCGCACTACCCGGACAAGCACGTCTCCCTGTCTCTTCCGTTCATACCCACACAAACTGTCAAGGAGCTATACGACCATGCCGTGACTAGTTTGTTGTATCAAGAAACAGGACGATCGTAGTCCTCATACGATATCTGTATTTTATATGTACTTGCTGACACATGAACTAGCACATATGCGATCGCACGTTTACGGGCGCAACCTCTTGGTATTTCTCTTTCTGTGTTTGAAAAGATGAACATTGCTCAGGGTCGCGTTCTGCGTTGCGAGTCTGCGCTTCCAGGAACAGTGCTGTCAAGGGAAGCATTCTACGCGGGAAAAGAGCAGGTCGAAGCTGCCCGGCGCACGACGAATCACAATCCCCAGAAGCCTCTTTGCAGCAGCGGAAAGGAACTAAGTGGCAGCGTTGTATTGCGACACCTGGCCGCGAGAGAGGATCTTGTTAAGAATGGTAAACTTTCAACAATCATTTTCATTCGAGATGTTAACAGGCGTGGTCAGGAAATAAGCGGTTACATCGATTACGGCGACCGACTGAAGAAGGAAAACTTCGAACCCTACTTCGACCGGAAAAAAAGGCAAGACTTATCCACTGGAGGAAGTTAGCTGCGATCAGCAGATATAACCCTTGTGTTTCCAAACACGAATTTCACAAAAAAAACACCGTTCCAGTCACCCACGCCCTCGAAATGCGCCATTTCTTCGATTCTTCTTCGGGACACCACTAACCCGCCGACAGAAAAGCGTTTTCCTGCTTAGCTCTGGTGACTCCCCACGCTCAACCACGACGGAAAGGAAAAACGCGGTAGGTGCCTTCTTCAAGCCGGGCCACACTGCCTCATCACTGTATGAACATGTACATGATTTCAGAAACGTTGAGGAATACGTTATCGCATTTCCTCGTACAGTAGTGTGCTGTCCTTGAACGAGATACGTCTTCACAACGACACCAGGATAAACTCTGGTTCTTACTTTTTTAACACCACTGCGTACGTGTGGTAGATGTGCAGTTTCTTGACACACGATTTTTCTCCAAGTTGTAGAAAATATATCCGCGGCTACCCCGTAACCCTGTGGTGAAAGAATGAGTTTAAGTTAGACAAGACAGGTCTTTAGAGCTCGTTATACAGCGTCTTGCCGTGTAGGCAGCCTCCAGCAAAATTGCTAAAAGTTACGAAGGTCTCGTTTCACAACATTGCAGTTAGCACGTGGTAGCCTGACGGTAGTGTGACGCAAATTTTGCTTGTCGCTTTCATGGGCTGAACACGTCTCTACCGTGTCTGCTTTTGCTACTCGTTGGCCAACTCTTTCCTTCGACATTTCATCCGAGCACCGAAATGCCCTCTTCCGCCTTGTCAAAAACAAAAAGAGTCTCTCCTCCGGAAAATCTCCTGTCGAGCTTCTTATTTTTTGAGGAAAAGCACTGTTCGCGTCCGTTTGTTTTTTTGTTCGCTCACGTCGCCATACGCACTGACTGTGTGACCCCCGAGCGTCGTTCAGTGCATGCGCAGTGTGCTGGTTTTTATTTCAGTGGAAATCGCCGTTGTCGTAGCACACGAGACGACTGGTCTTCCGTTTGGCACTTTCTTTCCTCTTCTACATCGAATAGTACACAAACACGAGAAACGCTTTCTGGTGGTCGTCTGATCTGCGTCCAGACACCGCAGGAAGTACCAGCTACATTTGCGTGTGCGGAGATCTCAGGTCACTATATATTCTTCTACATTTTGTAGCGATTTCTGGGCTGTTTGTCGGGACGTCCGGAAGCTGTTGTGTTGGATGTGCTCTTTTTCCTCGACGTCTGGACTTTTTCTTTTTTGTCCTCCCTGGATTTCCCGCGTAGACTGCTGCCCAGGCCGTCGGACTTATCGTACTGCGTTTGGGACACCAACTTTTGCTGCTTCAATGACAGTGCTTATTTCCAAGTTATTCCCGACCAGCAACTGGGCCTTCTCTTCAAGCATAAGCGAGACCGGAAAGTGATCAACGTTGACCCTCAAGCAGATCCGGGAGACAACTCGAAACGCCATGAGATCGAAACAAATGAATACGTCCAATTTGTGATTTACGATCACATGAGCAGAAAGAAAGGCTAGCTGGCAATTGTTTGACTTTGTCGTTTCACCCTGCGAAAACTCTGCAATCTAAAAAAGCAGACTTCGCGGGACAACGGCGCCGCTTGTGCCTCCAGCTGCAAGAGGTCACCAGCAAGCATCGTCTTGGTAGCACGAGGACGTCTTGCTCGCCTTGGACATGCAACACCATTTTTCGTCGAGAGGATCGGGGCTGCAGTTTATCCAGCGGCTGCCGGTCTAGCTGTGTGTCCTCCGTTCCTGGTATCTCGCTATGCATGTTTTCCCACCCTTGGGAAAAGAAACAATGTGTTGATTCACGAAACGCTCTTTGTTCCCGTGTTCCCCGTTTGTACAGAGTCCGTCCTCTTTAAAACACTGACCATTCGTTGCCGGTGCCTTGTACGTCTTCGCACCGTACGCGTACGTGATTTTTTTCAGCCACATCTTCATAGCGAATCGCGTGTTTTTTCTCGGGAGTGAATTTTCAAAGTTGAGAGGCGGAACGTCGACGCGGCAATCAGGCGTTTCATTTGCCGACAGGCTTTCTTCTGTACGTCTCGACCGCTCTGGCCCAGGAACGCAGGGTCCGGTGCGGGGGCGGTTCTGCCTGGGAACTCGTGTCGAAGACGGAGGGAACGAGATCAACGCTTGATCCTATACATCAGCACGCGCACACACGCTTCACCTGATGTGTTTTTTCGCCCAGCCAAGTAAGGCGAAAAAGTTTGGTGTGCAGCCGCAGCCCAGCTGCCAGTGATTTCGCTTGATCGGGGAGTCGACCAGACAGATCGCGGGTCTGTTTTCTCGCCCGTTCTTGAGCAGCATGCCGTTCGGTTCATCCGTTGAAGGCGCAGCGCCCCCAGACGGCGACAGCGTCTGGCGCGGATCGGCAGAAACGGAGAATAATGGCGCGTTTGTCGTTGGCAGCGGCAAGACGCAGGGGGGAGCTCACGACTCGGTCGAGGTGGACGTGGGAAAGATCAGTCCACTCAGTACAAAGGATTCATCCTACCAATCGCTCGTGGGGAAAGGGGGGCCTGCCAGCGATGGCGTCGAAGCGGGCGATGTAGGTGATGGACGCGGTGTATGTACAGAGCACGCTGAGAGGGAGGGACGGGAAGAACAGCCAGGGGAAGACGCAGGCACCGCGAAACTGCGAATCATCCATTTTAACGATGTCTACAATGTCTTCCCCATGCCTGGGGGCCTTGGCGGCGGCGCAGCGTCCTTCTATACTGGGGTCCGCGAGAAGGGCGGCTCCGACTGCCTTCTCCTTTTCAGTGGGGATATCTTTAGTCCTGCGAGTTTGTCTGAAGCATCAAAGGGACGACAGATGGCCGAGTTGCTCAATTACCTGGACGTGCATACGTCGTGCTATGGGAACCACGACTTGGACTTTGGCTGGGAGTGGCTAGAACTCCTCGCGGGAACGACGAAATGCAAGTGGGTGATGAGCAATGCGAGATCGAAGAGTGGGGGCGGAATTCTCGCGAACGCCCAAAGATACCGAATTTTCGAGTGGGGCACGACACAGCGCGTCGTCGTCGGGGTCATGGCGCTCATCGAAGAGGACTGGATAGATACACTCAACGTTCCAGATCAGAACGAGATCTTGTACCAAGATTTTGTCGAAGCGGGGCGGGAAATGGTGGAATTGTTCAGGCGGCGGGGGTGCGACTTGGTGATTGCGTTGACTCATATGAGGTGGAATAACGACGAAAAACTCGCGCGAGAAGTTGACGGGATTGATCTCATTCTCGGTGGCCATGACCACGCCTATGAGACAAAGCTGGTCAACGGCAAAGCTGTGATAAAGAGCGGCTCGGACTTTCGAGAATTCTCTTCAATCACCCTGACTTCCAAGCTGCATATTCGCGAGCAAGGCACGTCTCACCCGACGGGGTTCTCTGCGGATCGCCGGCCGCCGTCGCCTCGACTGGACGAGTGCGCAGCCAAACGCAAGCGTCTCGCGTGCTCTGTCTCGAATGACGGGGGAATGGCTGTCGATGGGGCATCCGCAGGAAAGCAGGGGGGCTGTGGGGAACCGACTGTTGACTCCGGTTGTTGCTCCATGACTGGTCATGGGAGGAACAAAAACGATGTCATTGACGGAATTCATACGCAGGAAACGCAGCCCGCGAAAGTATGGAGCAGTGGTCGCTGGTGGGTATCCTGCGAAAAAGTCTGTGTCACGGCGGACCGGTTTCCGGCTGATGACGGCGTCATGGAAATGCTGATTCGGTATCAGACCACGTACCGCAACACACAAGGAGGCGTCATTGGCGCTTTCCCCGTTATGCTCGAAACACGTTTCTGCGAGGTCCGAACCCGCGAATGTAACAGCGGCAGCTGGGTTGCAGACCTCATGCGAGAGTATTACGGCGCAGATATCGCTCTCTACAACTCGGGCGGCATCCGATCCGACTGCGTCTTTGCCGAAGGGGAGGTCGTGACTGACGAGACGCTCCACGCTCTCTTCTCCGGGATACGCAAATTGTGCGTCATCGGGGTTCGAGGGAATCTTCTCAAGTCGATATTGGAGACCAGCGTGAGTCGCTGGCCGCAGTTGGAAGGCCGGTTTTTGCATATCTCCGGTCTGCGTTTCGTGTTTGACGGTTATGCGAGCGTCGACAAGCGCGTCGTAGAGGACCAAATCAAGATTCTCAGTCGGGAGACAGGCGAATGGGGGCCCGTCGATCAAGATAAGGTTTACTCTGTCGCGACAGCCACATTCCTGGCGTGTGGGGGGGATGGCCTCTCCATGTTGGTGGACTGCCCTACCCTTCCGTCGCCGGGGCGAGATATTCGAGATCTGTCTGTGCTGGCGCGCCTCTGGTTTTGTAGACAACACGGGAAGTCCGGCTTCGAAGACGTCGAAGAAGTGCCCCCACACGAGTGTGAATGGATCGACCGTGTGCATATGAGGGACGAAAACCACCCTGATTGGCGAATCCGAAGACTGTAGGAATCCAGGCGTGTTTAAGGGTGGCATGTGTCTCTGCGTGTTTGTATTTCCCGTTTGGTCGATGCGCCTTTCTCGAGAGTTTCGCCCGTCACTCCCTGGGACTTCGCAGGCGAACCCCCTTCTTAAAACCGTGGCACTGTGCTCAAGTCGGCATTATTCGCACAAAAACTGTGGAGGCGGCGCTGCTGCACTGCTTTCCGGTGTCTGAGCACACACAAGTCCGCGTGCCCGTTGGCAGTAAAGGACTCGTTTTTGGTCAAGAGGCCGGCGCACACATTTCCTAAGGATCTGTTCTCACGTGCTTCCCGAATCGGTCGACATGTGCGTTTCATCTAAATTCGAAACGGAGATACATACGGGTCCGGCTCCTGTGGGGTGCTCCCTTTCTTGTTAACTTGCGCTAGTTCTGAAACTCACATGCATCTGCTTAGGGGTGTTACCGTTCGGTGTATTTGGAGTGCTTGCAGCGTTCTTTTTTCGATTCCTGCCTCAGCGGCGTAGCATGCAGATCACCTGTTTTTCTGCAGCTCAGGGAATGGTGTCTATGCGCGTGAGCTGCATACAGTTGGGGTTCTTCCGCTGTGTCGATTAACTACATTTTTTCCCTGCCGGCCGCCAGGTCAATGTGTCTTCAATGTACACACTACAGTAGAGGGAGTGTATTCTTCAGAGAAAAGGGTGGATGTTAGGGCCAAAAGGTGCATGGCCCGCCATTGGTGGCATGCGGTTTTTAGACGGAGCCTGGTAATACTCCCAGTTCGCCCGCCTACACATTGGTGGAAAAAAAGGTCTTTTTTCTGTCGCCAACGCGGCAATGTTTCCTTTGTTCTACCAGACGCTTTTACAGACAACCGAAATCCCCCACTGCGCTCTGGACCCAATTCCGAGGCATACGCCGGCACTTGGAATGGCCACTGATGAACAAGACGATGAACTCCCATCACACTCTGCCTCTGGGAACTGCACTGACTTCACAGATGGTGGACTCGCAACTGCGAATACATACGGAGAAGATCAACGGACACTATGTATAGAAGTACGGCAACAGGAATCACGGCATGGAAGTGGAAGCGACATTTTGCTGGCTACAACTGCCCGCTCAACCTACGGTGCATAGCACACTGACGAGACGTCCATCCTAAACAGACGTTTCCATGGCTTCGCAACCATTCCTTCTAACTTTATCAGGCTTTCCACAGGAAAAAACGCAGCTAGCCTGGTGGAGCGAAACGGGAGCGCCGATGCCTGCCTGTAGGGCGAGCACGTCACCCTTTGGAAAGGCTTCATCCTGATTGCTCCAATCATTAATTGAGAGATCACGGCGTAATTTCCATCTCTACAAACTCCTCATCAACTTTCGTACTACCTACTATAATGCCGAAACGACGTGTCTGGATCCTACCTAACAGGTGACGTTTGAGGCAAATAGTGTTCGTCTCCGCCAGCACATGGCCTCCACGTTACGTTGATCGTGCATTGGAACTTCATACCTCGTGAACCTCTCGGCTAGGCTCTGGATATGCCGGCTGTAGATTACACGGAATACTAACTGTGTGTCACACCAAATCTGTTCCAGTTCCCCGCTCCCAATAGCCCAGCGACAGGCTCGCCACTTAGACGGCACCGTGGTGTGCCATGGCAAGAAACCCGGGATCTCCTACAGAGTCATTTTTTTACGTGTTCACAAAAGACAACCTGCTTTGGCGCGGAGTGGATTTACGATACTGCTTTCTTCAAGCAACCAATGGCAACTTCGTTACTTTTCAAGGGTGGTATTAAATGCCACAACGGGTAACGGGGTCAAAAGTTCTGCATCGGTGGTAGCACCGCCGAGACAAAACTTGTTCGGCGGTTGCTACCCCGAAATAAGAGTTTGTGTCTTATGTTCTCATCCCTCGTCTTTCCCGGCATGCTTTTATCTAATGGGTGACACGGGTAACGAGGCCAACGCCCAAACATGCATTATATTGATGGATGCCCCCTCCCACATTCAGACAGCAAAATTAACTCATGCTGTAGCTTGCAGCTTGAGCCCATTTTACGGGAAACACACGTCCACAGGCCCTACGCAAAGATCCACGATAATATGCCGTGCTCAGCAGCCCCAGACGGGATGTCTCTCTCTGTACGTACCCATTGAAAAAAAAATGCTCGGCGAACGCACGTCTGCCGTGCAACATCGATCACACCGCTGGCAGCAGCTGGCTGGCCCTCCCCCTTGCTCTCCAGCCAGCTGCAGCTGCCTCCGATGCATTCATCCATCGATGTTTTGCTCCGGGTCCGTCGGAACCCAAATACACTCGGCGCGTGCGCAGTGGAACCCCCAAGCGCACAGCATCGGCTTTGGACGGTCTTCTCGAATCGGAGAATTGCCGGCATGCCTCTCCCCAAAAGAATTAGGCCGTGCAAAAATATGGAATAGGCTCTCCAGTGGATGTAATCCTTTCTTCAACGTCCGTGAGCCTCCATGATTTTGTGCCCTCATGGGCACGTCCTCCCGTCTCTCACAACCCTGTCCAACCATCCGGATTCTTACCCGCTAACTAACTGGAGAGAAAACCGCCACATGCGGCGTACCCATGGATAAGATTCCGGATGGGTGGAACCGATTTTTCCCCGGCGTACAGTTGTTTCCCGCTAGTATCTCGTACATCGTGATTTAACGGTGTGAGGCGGTTCGCTGTTTTTACTGTACGTACAGCAGAGCGGCATGGGAGTGAACCCCTGCGAGCCTCACGCTGGAACAATCGAGGCATCCTGCACGTCGCGGATACGGGGAATTTAGTCGCTCTCCAGTACTTTGTGCATTCCAGATTTTGCCTTTGAAGAAACCGGAGATGCTGCGGTTTTGCGTCAACGTCGATGCCCAAAGTCCGATTTCCCCGAGAACTACTCCCTGCAGCTCGTGCGTCTCTCATTCACGACGGCGCGCTACGTGGCAGTGAAGATTGCTTCTCCATAATGTGCCGCGTACATAGTCATATTCCCATTGTGAATCTTCCCCCTATTGATTAACTGTCCTTGACTGCTCTGCTTTTCAAGGACGACTGTCATTTCCCCCCTCTCGGCATAGAGGCCGGTACTCACATCCCACCAGGCGTGGGTCCGCTCTCCTCTCGTTTAGCCGTCTGCGAACTATAGGTGATTGGTTCATTTCTCGGATTTTCATTCTGAGGGTCGTAACCCATCTCCCACCTGCTCCAGGCCTGCGACTACGGGAGTGCCAGGTAACTTACGAAGACCATCTTCGTTTAAGACTCCGGCGGTACCAGCAGCAGCTCTTGTAGGGGAGGGTAGCTGCCCAGACCAGTCTCTAAGGTGGTGCGCCGCGAACACGCGGCATCAGAAAGCTTTCCTGTTTCTGATATTCTTTGTCGGAAAAATGGCGAGTGAGCCGTTCATTGACTTCAAGCCTTCCGAGGCAGGGCTTCCGCCCGTTCCGCCGTCCCCGTCCCAGAGCAGCGCCGAAGACGAGCCGCTGGTCCGTAGCGACAAGAAGGCGAAGAAGGAACGTCTGAACTCTATGAAAACCAAGTCGCTGATGATGGTCAACGCCTCAGCAGCGCTCGATGGATGCGACGACCAGCTTCTTCCGGCAACCTTTCGCGCTCTGGAACGCGATCTGAGCTTCCATCCGTCGCTGCTCGGATATATCACTCTCGCTCAGACAATGTGCCTCTCGCTTCTCTGTCCTCTTTGGGGCTATTTGTCTGACCGGCACTCGCGCAAATGGCTTCTCGCGTTTGGAACGTTTGCATGGGGGCTCACCACCACGCTTCTCGGACTCGTTTCGGACTTCTGGCAAGTGAGTCCAACCCCACGGAGGCGGGGAAAGGCGCCTCGACGGTTCCCGATGAACACTTAAAGGAGCTAGGATAACCGGAGTTCTGTGCGTCACGTAAAGAACGTGCAGAGGTTTGTGGGGCGACTGACCGAGTGTACGAAACGCTGACTTACAAATACATATAAAATACCTCACACCGTATGTAGGCGGTCTGTGTTTTGTGAACGGTCGAGACGCAGTTCAGGATGTGTCCGGGCTTCTCAAGGGAAGGCTGGCACTCACCCGCTAGTTTGTTCGTTGTTATGCAGCACTTAACGGGGATCCGTTCGGATCAACAGAACAAAGCGTGTGGCGCCAGGCAGTACCGTGTACCCGAAGACTGGCGCAACACAGCAGGATGTCATGGGTTGTTTGGTGTGCGAAAACTGTGGACCGGGGGCCGTCTCTACGGTATGCGTGAAGCCTCAGAACTGCGCTTGTATTCTGGTATTTTCTCGTCTTAGCCAACCACTGAACTGTGTTCCCGTCTAACTGGAACTCTCGCTGCGGATCTGCTGGCCGGGTGACCGAGTGCCCGAGGGTTGACTGATTACTACAGCAGGTGTGCGGAGCAAGCTTCTGCCGTGCGCGCGGTTCGGCTTGCTCACTGGGCCGTGCTTCAGCACCCTGTTGTTTTTCTGCGCTTCTCAGGTCACAGCCCTGCGTGCTCTCAACGGCGTTTTCCTCGGGAGTGTGGGGCCGATCTCCCAGAGCATTTTGGCGGACACTGCTGCGAGCAAGAGCCTCGGCTATTCCTTCGGTTTGATCCAGCTCTGCTCGTGTATCGGGCGCCTCGTTGGTGGTGTCGTCACCACTTCAGTGGCGCTGCTCGACGTTGGTATGATCCGGGTACGTGAGCACGTGCGCGAGAGGCTCTCTCGGCTTTTTTATGACCGTTCTGATTCTCGGTGTTCGCACGAAAGACCAAACGTTGTATGGTTTGCGAATGCCTCTTGTGTCAGCAGCTTCTGAGAAAGGCACCCTGTTTTGCTGTGGGCAGAGGAAGAGAAATCCAACTCAGTTCCAGGCTCGAAAGAGTCGGCAGGCCGGCAAGGGGGGCGTCTGCGACGAGAGGAAACTTTAGAGGACTTTCCGCTTCACGATTGTTCGCTTCCTGCCTTTTTCGTGCGTGGTAACTGCGTCCGCATGCATCATCTGCTCTCTACAACTGTCCTTTATATTCTGAGCTCGACTGCACATGCACTCCCGTCCGCTAGCCCAGGGACTGTTTCCCGCGCCGTGAACCTGCTTTCTCGCCGATTGTTTCGACGCGCCTCTCTTCTCGGTTTTCAGGGCTGGCGTGTGTGCTTCTTTTGCGTCGGCGGCGCGAGCATTGTCCTCGGGCTTCTCATCGCGTTTTTCCTCGAGGAGATCCCCCGGAAGAGTTCACGGAGACGTGCAAAGTTCGTCGATGAAAGCGGCGGAACAGGTGGGCCGGTCCCGCAGCCGCAGGACGACCAGAACTGGTTGTCCTTTTTCAAGGACGTTTTCTCCCAGTCTCTCTCTACCCCGTCCATCGTTATCATTCTTGCTGAAGTAAGCGGATATGAGTGTGACTGCGTTCCAACACGCGCCTTCACACTGGCTGTGTGTACGCGGCGTGGCGGTTTGGGTTCGCGGGTTTGAACAGTGCTTCTTGAAGTCTGGAGCGACAGCCTTTTGGATTACCTCCGCGTGTAGCCAGTCAGAAACGTTGGTGTCTTCAGCTTGGTGGACGGTCGTGCATGCCTATTGTTGTCGGATGGCCGCGCTGCCAAACAGTTCTTGCTTTTTTCCTCCAGGAAGCACTTGGAAAGCCTTTCGTGCGTGAGACTGCGACAGGGTCCAACGACACGCGACGGCGTCCGGGTCTCTCTGCACGGTCGCGGTGCCGTAGCGATAGCGCCACTCTTCACGTCTCTTTTTCCGGTGATTGCTCGTTTTCCTTGTCCAGGGCCTTTTGGGAACAGTCCCCTGGTCCGCCTTCAGCTTCAACACCATGTACTTCCAGTACTGCGCGATGAGCGATCTTGAGGCGGCCGTCCTCACCGGATCGCTTCTCATGGGCGCGGCGGCGGGTGGCGTTATGGGCGGGCTGCTTGGAGACCGTCTTTTCTACTGGAGCCGTGGTCACGGTCGTCCTCTTGTGGGTAAGGCTTTCTGCATTTTTCGCGCTTCCGAAAGAGGCGAGCAGGTGCTCTTTCGGGGAGTCTCCGTCGACCCGCGGTTCACGGCTCAGCTTCTCGGTTTGTGATGCTGCCGGCTGAGCTTTTACACCGTGTAACAAATCCAGTGTGTGGTGTTCAAAGCCGAACACCCATCGTTCTCCTGACGCGTGTTGAAGACAAGACCGAAAAGAGACTGCGACGCGTCGGCGGAGCGCCGAGGGGACATTGTGGGAGGATACCGACGTGGTGATTGCTCACCCTCGAAGCGATTCACAGATGCAAGAGAGGAACTGAAAATGAAAAAAAGAGCCCCCAGCAAACGTGCTTCCCCGGATCCTCCGGTTCAGATGCTGTCGCGCCGTTCTGCCTCTTTTGGGTCTCAAAACCAAAGTCAGAAACTGGACGCCGGAAAAAAGGGCGTTTTCGTGGCTGCTCGAGCGGGGGCTCCTTCTGCAGTACGTCGATCCAAGAAACGCCTGGGTATGCAAGCTTTCCCCTGTCCGTTCCGACGGTGTCTCCCCGCTGTGTGGTGTGTGTCATTTGTGAACAGGTCAAGTGGCGATGCTGTGTCGAATTCCTCTTCTCGTCCTCGCCTACGTTGTGGTCCCGAAGGAGGAAGAATATTTCTATGCCTACTTCCTTATCGCTCTGTTTGTCGGCTTCACGTCCATGAGTGGAGTCGCTGTCAACCGGCCGATTCTCTCAGATGTTGTTCGCCCGGACCACAAAGGAACGGTCTTTGCTATCGTAAGTCGCCGTGTCGCTCTCTGGAGCCGTCGCTCTCGTTCCCTGCTTGCGCAGTTTTGTAGGAATCCAGTCGCACATGACGCGAACACGTAACAAAGAACCCCTGGAACCGGCACCCCCCCTTCCCACATTTAGGCACACGTGCGTACGACGTTTCCTTTGGCTCTTTCTCTTGCAGACTGTTGCGCTGGAGGGTAGCAGCGCCGCCATCCTCGGTGCGCCTTTGGTCGGTGTCCTCGCTGAATCCGCTTTCGGCTACGAGAGAACTTCGCTCCTGGTCAAGGATATGCCTGCCAGTCTGCGACTGGGAAACGCCTCGGCGCTCGCCAAGTCTCTTTTCCTCCTTACGGTGATTCCGTGGTCCATCTCGTTCTTCCTGTACGGCATGCTACATTTCACTTACGGTAAGAGACCGCACTTCTCGGACAGTTTTCACGGGATTCCCTGTGCAGAAGCGGGCAGAAGGGAACATTTAGGGAAGACGTGGTGGCGGCTGAGGCATCTGAGAAAAAGTGTGTGTGCAACCTGACACTGAGGGAGTGGACCGATGCGTGTGGGTAACTTGACTGATGTAGTTATACGCTTAACTGTCGACTTTCGGGTCGGTCGGCATCCCAAAACGACGGAGGTCCTCACGCTTTCACCCAGATTCCGATAGGCGTAACTGGCGTACATGTTTCCGGAAACATGTGTGTGCCGAGCACTGCGCGCACCACGGGACGCGACAATCCAGGCTCGAGCCGAATCCCTGCCCCAGTGTCGGTAATGGTGCGCTCCGTTTCGCGTGCGCGCGTGTGGATGCCAAGGCCGGTCACTGGTGTCGCGCGATTCCCCCTCAAGTGTCCTGATTGGGTTCTACGTCGATGCGCGTGCTTTCGTCGGCGTCGCTGTGCTGCCATCCCGCAGAGAAGGATCAAATCGCGCTGGCGAAGATTGTTAGCGAGGAGTACGAACGCGCAGACGATGAGGATATCGCGCCCACAGACGCGGGTTCTGTCGCTACCCTTGAAGACAACACGTTTAGGGGCGTCCGCAGTGGATCTGTGCGGACGCCGCCTGTCACCTCGGATAGTGATAATGACGCGGAGAGAAGGATGGCATAAGAACAGCCCTGAAAAAGGAGTGCGCGGAAAGTGTGCAGACACGTGGACCAGGTAGTAATGTAGTGCAGCAATGACGAATGAAGCGTCCATGCAGGCTGCCTTGTACGACAGCCGTTGTTGATTTGTGTTTGGTTTGTGCGCGCTGCCGTACCGAACCATGTTGCTGAGCAGGGCGAAGCGTAAGCCAGTGGGTATGTCGTCAAAGAAGCGGAAGTTCTGCAGGCTGGGAAAAAATTTATTTCCCCAGGAAGCGAGGAACTGCCAGAGATGAATGCAAAGGACTTGGGGGCAACCCCGTGGACTGCTACGAACTTAATTGTGTTAACCGGCGGTTTTGGGCTGGGTGTATATTTCCATGATTCGTCATGGACTCTGAAACCCGCAAACCCCGCGAGTCTCTCTACTCAGCAGGCGTGAGTCTGAGATACCTTCACATAGCACGCGCTTGGCGTTTTTCAGCGCAGTTGCCAAAATTGTGCGGCGCACCAAGACACAAACAGTTTATTTGTTTACAGAAGACAACTTCAGATGTAGTTCAGATGCCGTGTTCTGCGATGAGGCCAGATATTCACCTTTGTCGTTTTCACACGTGGACACCTTTGCTGGGGGGGGGGGGGGGGGGGGGCTGAGGGCGCGAACCCAAGATTTCTCTACGCGAAATCCGTGAAGAGTGGTAACTGTCGCGCCAACGCGAGTCCGGCAAAACGGATGGGCCGTCGCAGAACGATATGTAGCCGAGAGGAATGCCCGCGACATTTACGTCACGCCGGCAACGTGCAGTTTGGTTATTCAGTGACCGTGCTGGAGAAAACCACGTAACAGCAGTTTTTTCGGGGGGTCAAACACTCAAACAGGCTGCGCTCTACGCAGCAGCAGCCGGACTGTCTTTTTTTGAGGTGCACTTTTCTCTGAATTTACCGAGGTATAAGAGCTGCTGGACCGTCCATATACGCTGCCTGCCAGGAAGAAGAGGCTTCGCCTGTACAGAACGAGACAACTACACGCGAAATCGATGATCTCATTTGTGCCACTGACGTCCACTTGGCTGCTTTGGAGTTGTGTGGCCGCTACAGATTTTGTGTCAGGCGGTTCGTAGGCAAACTGCAGCTCTATCGACGAATACAGGAAGACAGAACGAATAGATTTCTCGCATGGGAAAGTGCTTTGCGCGCTCAAGGGGAACTGCCTGGTTCACGAAACAACCTGAAGTTATGTGGAACGGTCGAATCTCGGCATGGGGAAAATCGATCCGTTGATGTGCTTGTCTGAAAACTTGCAAGAACCCAACAGGAGTCGAATGCACACCTGCGCCACTGCATTCGGCAAAGAATCTAGTAGAAGGAAGGCATGACCCGAAACCGGGAAGTCTACGAGGCAGGTCTTTCCTTTTCAACGGATTCTCCTCGCGCATGCTTTCTGTCCGGCATGCATGCTGCTTCGCGTACAACCCCGGTACACTTTTTCTCATCAAAGACTCAAAGTATCGGAGAAGCCTGCCTTTTCCTGCTCAAATAGGGCAATATGTTTAGAATGGGAAAACAGAACGAAGCCTGGGTAAGACGCATCCCCAAGTTTGGTTGCAGGCATCGGGCTCTACTCCGACAAGGGATTCTGCCCAGCAGCCGTATACTGCCTTCAGCGCAACGTGGAATTTCTTGAGCAGAGACGTGGAATTCTTTAGTAGAGACGTGGTCCGTCTTACTATTGGACGCTCCCGTTCTTCAGCGGACAACCTGTTTGGGCTTAACCGTTGAGACTGCTGTTCAAAAGCATGCGTTTTCCAGTAGGATTTCCCTCGTGGGGCTACAAGACGAAACGATGCGGTTCGCACGCCTTCACCCTCGTCCACTCCCGTGTCTCGTGCAAAGTGTCGCGTAGCAGACGAGCTCCACGTCATTGGAAGAAAGCAAGGGCGTTATAGGTCTGTTTCGCAGTTCACGGGCGTGTCTATGAGGACAAACACCGCGACATTTAACTTCCGCAACTTAAAACCACACAGGCAGTCCGCGTATTCTGGCGCCACGGCATCGGCGGTTTGCTGAGTCCCGTCCGAGAGACGTTTCGAGAGTGGGGGAGTTCCGCCGTGGTTCCCGCAACTTTTAAAACGCGCCGTTCGCAAGTGGATGCGCCTCCATTCGCTTGCCACTGCAGCCGCGCTTAACTTTTCCGCAAGCATGGGAAGGGGCCGTTTGTTGCTGGCTGACCCCGCGAGTCGCGGCGAGGACTGCGCCCGCCTGCCACACATCTCCATTCCGAATCTTCAAATCGACAAGGAATCCCTTCGCATTGTTCTCGAGGATGGTTCCTCGCCCGAGAACGCGAGTCCGAGCTCTGCCGACCCTCTCTTGCGCGAGACGGGGAAGCGCGTCAAGGTTGCCTCCGCAGCACTCGACCGTGGTGCGGAGCCCACGGGAGATCCGAGCTCCGGGGCGCCTGGAAAAAATCCGAGTCGGCGGCACATCTGCGAAGGATGTGGCCGCAGTCGCTCTTTCTGGTGTGGGAGTTGCCATCGCGCCGTGGGTTCGCCGGAAGCTCGTGCACGGATTCCCCGTCTCCAGTTGCCTTTCCCTTTCCACATTGTGCGGCACCCTAAGGAGAAGGCGAGCAAATCGTCCGCAGTTCCCCTCGCCATTCTCGCTCCAGATCACGTCCACATCCACATGTTCCCGGACCTTCCCGCGTCTCTGTTTCCAGTGGACTCTGGTGCGACGCCGTCCGAGTTAGGCCGCGTGGGCCAGCGCGAACCGCCGGCGAGGGCGGCCAGGCGCCTCCACGTGCTGCTGCCTGACGATGACGCGACGCCGATTGACCAAGTGAACTGGGACGACGTGGAAGGCTGCGTGCTGCTCGACTGCACGTGGTTCCAGGTTCCGGGGCTTCGTCGCCACCCAGGCATTGCTCCGCTCCCAAAGATCGCGCTGCCCAGCCACAGCTCGATTTTCTGGAGGCAACACAAACGCAACGAGGCCTGCTTCCTCTCGACAGCGGAGTGCGTCTACCACGTCCTCGTCGCGTTCCACGAAGCGGTCGCGGGGAGGAAGCGTCCGACGGCGACGGAAAGAAGGGAAAACGGCCACGACTGCGAGGCGGCGCTCCCCGGAAAGGAAGGCGCGACAGATTCGCGCGCGAAGGAAGGTGGAGACCGCGAGGCGAACAGTGAAAACGGCGGCGCCGAGGCAGCTCGCGAGACTGCGCGTTTGCGCGCCGGTCCTGGCGAGGCTCGAGAGAACTCCGCAGAGAAGGATGGCAGTGCTGGGCTGCGAAGCATGAGCCGAGTGGAAGGCGACAGCGGAACGGGGTCCAATCGCGCTCTGAGCAGCGCAGAGGGGGAACCGGACACAGCGACAGCGAGGCATCGCCCAAGTGACGGGGTCTTGGAGAGTGACGCGGAGGCGGCGCGGGAATGCCGGCGCACACAGGCCGCAGCCTACGACGGGAGATACGACAACATTCTCTTCTACTTTGTTCTGTGCCACGGGATTATCTTGGAAGACCAAAAGAGGCGACTCGAGGATAGGCAGAAAGAAACGCGTGTCACGGGGATGCGTGGCTAAGCGCCGAAAGGCGCCTGCTTCCTCGAATCTTAGCTCCTGCTGTTCAAACACCTCAGTGGGGGAGGCAGTCTCAGTCAGATGCGCCCGTTTCCTCGATTCCACCCGTTTCCTTCACCTCTTTCTCTATATCCTGGCTACAGTTCCTAGTGCTCCTCCTCTCTGTCTCGCAGCTTGCCTCTCTTCTCGCTCTTTCCTCTCTTCTCGCGCTTTCCTCTCTTCTCTCGCTTCTCTTCTGCACACGAAAACCCTTTTTCTGCCATCGCTTAGCCGTTCTGGCCACGGGAGGTACGGTTGTCTTGCCGTGATCGCTGCAGCTGACGTTTTGTCAGAACCGCCTGGTTTCCCGAATATCCTGGTTTCGCGAGAAAGCCTTGTCCTGAGCGCCAGTCGGTCGCTACTTTGTTTCGCAAGCTTGCAACGAACGTTTTGGTTGGTAAGGTGTCTGTACAACTGATCCACGACCCAGAACTGAATAACTCACAAACCGAAGAAGCAGAGCCTTCATAGTGCTGTGGAGACTAATATGGCTCCAGATCTCCCTCTCCTCTAAAGGACGCCCACGAGCCCAGAACGGACCGAGCTTGGCGCGGCGATCCCAAGAACAGAGACGCTGAAAAAACAAAGGGGCCCTGAAAGGTGTTCGCCCGAGTAAAAGCACACACACGTTCCACGGTTCTTCCATCTGGGGAAAAGAATCGGCGTTTTCAAAAACGGAATGCTGGATCACTCCGTCGAGTGTGTGCGTACAACTGTGACCAGCGACAGCGAGGACAACACCTTTCGGGTGGCAGCCTCTCTTGTGTCCGGCAGTTGCATTTGTCAAATTCGGCGTTTGCCCCATGAAACAGAGGAGGAAAACGGCCCTTCACGAGGGCTGACAACGCACCAGACCTCACGAAAAGAAGACCGCTCTCCCCCTCAAACTCTCTGTTTTCCCTTAGCACTTGTCTGGTGTCCACTTCACTCGCCACGCGTCTCCGTTTGCCCGCCCACATACCCCTTCCTCCAGGCGCGCTCCTCCCTCGGCCCGTGCCGACACGCGCAGGCGTCTCCGTGTCTCTTTTCCGGGGTTCCGCTTCTGTGCGCACTCCTCCAACCACGCAGCCTCTGTTCCTCCCGGCAAGTCACGCTCCGGTTCTGAGCCTTGAGGGCCAGCGACGCGACTCGCCGTGGTCTCCGGCAGACAGACACGCACGAGCCTCTCACTTTCTTCCCCAGCCATACATCCTCTCGTCTCTGCGGGCCTCCAGCTCGCCGCGGGGGCGTCTCGGAGACTGCTGCCGCGTCAGAACCATCGACACCGCATCCGCTCGCGTCATGTGATTCCCGAGACTCGGCCCACGCCGCTCATCAAACCGCTCGTTTCCGCCCTCCCTCCGACCTCCTGCAAAGGGTGTTCTCGCGGATCCTGTTCGCGAGTCGCCTCCACCGTTCGACCGCCTGTCGGAAGATCTCCCGGAGCCCCCGCTCGCGACCGCTGCGCCCGTTTCCTCTCTCACTCCCCCCGTCCAACGCTCTCCGCGGCTGTTTCCGCCACGCCTCGCTGCGTTCGCGGTTTGTCTCGCGAGAGACGCCCGCGGCGCATGCGCGCGTCTGGACCGAGTCGCCGCGCCGTCTCTCTCCCCCTGGCCTTCAGTCGACTGCGGCTGAACGGGCGGTGGGTTGGGAAGCAAACCCTCCAGAGGATTCCTGGGAACCGGTCGCGCGCTGGCGCACACAAACGCGCCGTGCAAACTTTCGCGAGAACCTGGCGAACCCCCGCGCCGGCCGTGCGGCCTGTCCGCGTGGCGACTGGCCACAGACGGAGCGTCACATGCATGCGTTCGTCCGTGTTGAGGCGGGGGACCCGTCGGAAGGTTTGATGCGAAAGTTCGCCGAGGTCCCAGCCTGCCGCGTCTGCTCTCAGCCTCGAAGGACGGATGCCGAGCCGCCGCTCCGGAACCTCTGCTGTCAGTTCCGCGGCTCCGCCCGGACGCGCCGTCGGGAACTTCGAGTCTCGGGGCCTGGGCGGTCGGCAGTTGGCCTGCGCCGGCGCTCGCCACTTGGGAGAGAAGAGTCTGAACTCGGAACGCTTTACTCCACAAGCCGCACTTGAGACACTGCTGCGAGATCTCTTCGTACGTGAAGCCGCTCCGCCAGCGCGCGCCGCACGCGCGACACTGGTAGAAACCGAATTTCCTCTCGCCGCGGACGAACTGCATGAGGTCCAGCAGCTTTCGCTCAAAACGCTTTCGCGTCTCACGCTCGATGCGCAGGTGTGCACTGCACAGCGCCTGCTGAAGAATGTTGACTCGGCGGTTGAAGCATCCGTCCCGGATGTGGTACGCGATCCCTTCCAGTGTCTGTACAGTCAGACTGTGGACCGCGCCGGGGTCTTCGCGGCGAACGAAACGCACGCGCCGCTCGCACAGATCCAACAGATGTCCCGCGGGCAACGTGCCCCGGCGATTGCTCTCGGACTTGTATTCCCACGGACGCTGTTTCGTTTGATCGAATCCGAGGAGCTGCGTGTGCCAGAGTCGGTAGGCTTGGCGAGCCGTGAGGTCGCGGCGGAAGCCCAGCTGGGGAGCGGCGCAGCACACAGGACGAAGAGAAGAAACCGAAAAAAAGGTACAGCCGCTCGGGAGTTTGGAGAAACGCAGCAGCCGCCACGAAGAGAAAAACACCCGGTCGGCAGAAGGCGAGGATGATGCCACACACAGCGGAAAGAACGGAGAAGGGAAAAGACCGACTCGTGGGGACCAAAAAGACGCGTGCATCTCTCACCACGCGGAGAGGGGAGCGGGACGAGACGGGACAGCAGAGAAGAACTGCGGGGAAGAACGCTGCGATCAGTTTCGGCCGCAGGAGCGTTCGGGCGCCGCGTGCGTCACAACGGATCGAGACCAAGCACATCGCGCTCTGAAATGCTACCGCTCTTTACAGCAGGAACGCATGGCTACGGCTACAGACAGCGCCCCGGATCCGATCCAGCACTCTGAACAAACCGGAAAAACGCTCGGCAAAACGTCCACATGGTCCGCCGCGCCGCGGCCGGCAGCACAGCTTCGCACCCAACCGCGGAGAGAGTGCCCACAGCCTATCCTCCATTAGAGGACATCCGAAACGTTGAGTTGAAGGCTCTCTCCGGTTTTCCCGAGGAGCCTTTGCCCGCGCGTCTCACCTGTTCCACTTCGGTGTCTGCCGTTTCCGATCGCGCCTTCGGGTCCTGGCCTCGGGTTTCGTCTGCGTCGTCTCCCTGCAGTCTGGCGAGTTCCGCCTCGATCTTTCTGCGTTGCTCGGCTGTCCAGTCCGCCGCTGCGTACGGGTTCACTGGCCCCCAGTCGCTGTACACGGCAGACGGATTGACGCAGAAACTCTCGCCGGCTGCGTCTTGCTTGAAGAGCTCGCCGTGGAGACTCAGCACGTGGAGGAGATCTTCCGCCTCGAGGCGCGCAGGGCGGTCCCGCGCCGAGACACAATCCTCGCTTCGAGCCAAGACTTGATTCGCCGCGAACAGCAGAGATGCCAGAGACGTGGGACTGTCGGGCGGGAACCGGACCAGAAGGGAGTCTACGATCTGCAGGCGTGGGAGAGAGACCGCAGGGAGAAACCGAGCGTCGCCAAAGAGTGTCGCGCGCTGAGAGACAGAGAGCGAGACGGCGGCGAGTCCGCGAAAGACGCCCTAGACACGGCACTCAAGGAAAAAGAGCCGGCGGCGACGGAAGAGCCGTCTGAACAAGTGAGAGAGGCTCTGTGTATCGCCACATCGCGGACACTTCCCGTCGCGTCGTTCTAAGCACGCAAAAACACACTCCAGGTGCTTTCTCCCCTTTTTTTATCTCGTGCGCTTCGCGCGCCTTCCCTTGTCTCCCCGGTCCCCGTCGGAAGCGTGTTCCGTGTTTTCGGTTCTCTTCCGCGTTCTTCTGCAGACCCGTCGGCTGGGCATGCACGGCTGCAGCCCTCGGGCGACTCGGTCCCTCTCCGTCCTCACCTCTTTCTGCTGCTGCACGCGAAGCTGCGTTTGCTGGCCAGCTCTATCGAGGACGTCTTCGTTAACAAGCGACGCCTTGGGGAACTTTCTTTGCAAGAGCGGCAACCACACATCGTCGCTGAGCGTCGCCTCGACGGTGCCGCGGCACACGCGCCCGAGACTAACAACGTCGGCGACTTCCAGAAAACTGCACAGGAGCACAACGACGTCGACAAGACCCAGCGCCTCTTCGGCAGGCGGAACCGGCTGCAAGAGAACGTACAGCTCGCCGAGGTCCTGAGACGCAGTTGCGACAGACGAAGAAGAGGAAGACGAGGAAGAGGAAGACGCGGAAGAAGAGGAAGACGCGGAAGAAGACGAGGAGGACGAGGAAGAAGAGGAAGACGCGGAAGAAGACGAGGAGGACGAGGAGGACGAGGAAGAGAGGCGGGGGTCAGACAGACGGGGTGATTGAGTTGTGTCAGTCTCGCAGCCAGGCCAGGGGCGCGGGACGAGCCAGGGGAAACAGCTGCTCGTTTCATCGCGCACGGGCACGTTGAACCACTCGACTTCATCGTCGGAAAATGCGTCTTCGGTCTCACTGAGACGCGGCGAAGGAAAGGGACTGGAGCCCCGGCGAGGGACACTCGCCGCTGGCGCGTCTTCTCCATACACTCCCGTCTCGTCCAAGGGAGAACATTCTCGCTTCTCACTCTCTCCGTGTCCCGTGTCCTCTGTCTCGGCCCTCCAGATCTTCGCTTCGCGTCTCTGGGCCTCTCGTCGCTTCTTCTCCGTCTGGATATCTGCGCGCCGCGCCTCTTGCCGCTTCTCTTCCTCGTGCCGCATGGCCTCGACTCTCTCTTCGCAAACCTGCCTCGAGCCGACAAAGAGCGCGCGTGAACTGTCCAGAGCCTTCGCGAGGCCCCGACTCAAGTGCATCAACCCGCGAGCGACGCACGCTGCGTCCAGCGCAGTCATTCGCGTGCAGAGCTCGGACAGCGGCAGCATGTGGGGCGGCCCCGCGCGTTGCAGGACGCGACTCGCGAGGAACTGCAGCTCTTCTTCTGCGCCTCGCAGCTCGCGCAGCCGTCGCCGAGCGTCGCGAAGTGCCGCCGAAGACGCGGGACCAAGCTCAGAAGCGGGGCCGTCCTCAGGTGTCTGTACACTCGGCGGCGGCGGAGCCGGCGCCGGCGCCGAGGTGAAAGTCAGAGGCGCTAGCCGGGACATTGAGGAGAGACCAGGGACACAGAGAGAAGGTATACACAGACGAAAAAAGGAGACGCGAAGAAGCACAGAGCACTGGGGCGAGATTCGATCCTCTCGAATTCCAGGGTTTCGGCACGTTCAAAGCCGCGGAACGGCGGGCGAGTTGAGAGGAAAACGCCTTGCGCCCGGGAAGGGGTGAGGCGCGTGCCTTTCGGCGCCGCAGGTTCCCATGTGAACCTTTGTAGAGAAGACGGAAACGAGGCCGAACAGAGAGGGGAAAATTGGGCCAGACGGAAGCCGCGTCCGGCGCGCCCGGAGGCAGAAACAACGCTCCGCGGCGCCTTGTGCGGCGCTGTCTCTCAATTCCTGGGAACTGGAAAGTTCCTGCAAACGGGACCGTTTCAGCCGGGTGGGAGATCAAAGGAGCGCCTGGCTTCCAATGCGTTGAGTGTCCAGAGCAAGAAGAAACCGAGCTCGTTTCGGCGCTCTACTTCCGCAGCGCCTTTCACGTTTTCCACTGCGGCTTGGCGCGGTTCAATGACGTCTCGGCAGAGGTTCCGGAGTCGACTTAAAAGGCGACTCGCCGGAGGAGACCGCTAGCAGCAAACCATCGCACCTGTCCAGTTCTCGGAAGCCGGAAGAGGTGCGTGCACTCTTCAAAATCGCCAGAGTCAAAGTGGGGGCTTTTCGTTAAATCTCAGAAGTGAAGAAGGCGTTACCAGAAAAGGGAAATTGGCCCGATTCTCGAACGAGCGGGGTCGCCGCACTCGCGTCTGTGTCGCATTTTTGGAGAGAGCCGCGCGCGAGATTTGTTTTCGGGCTGGAGAAGAGAAGCGCCTTCGATGGGAAACAAAAGGCTCTGTCCCCGTCGAAAATCCCTTGCGCGCGGTGCGCGTGCGAAGACCGTTTTGCCTTAGAGAGAGCGTAGAAAACCGGGAATCAACGGCGCATGCGCACACAGGAGTTTTTCCGACGCTACAGATGCAGGATAAGATGCATGCGGCGCGTTGAAAAAGAAGGAGGATCTCGCAACGAAAACGTACGGCAAAAAGGTCAGATCATGCCTTGGATTGTTCGGTGAATCCAAGGGGTCGCCTCGGATCCGAAACCTCCACTTTTTTCCATCGCCCTGATGGCCTCGTCAAGTTCTTTTTCTCTTCGTTGCCGCGCGGCGGCCGAGGCTAGCAATGCGTAGCTGTGTCTCTCGCCGCCTCGCACACCAACGAGGAGACGTGTCCGCGAGATATCGCCCGTTGCGTACCTCCGTTTCCGGTTCTTTCTTTTCCTCAGTCCACTTCGACATCGCCTGTCGTGTGTGTCTCTTGTGCCTTACCAAATTCCGTCGGGTCTTGGCGCCGATCGCTCTGCCGGCGAAAAACAGAAGCCCACGACGAGATCCGCCATCGGGGCGCGGCCGTCTCCATTTCTCTCAAGCGCCCATCTCGGTCTCCCTTCTCTTGTCTCTCCCTCGGTTGCCTCGACGCCGGAGTGTCCAGGCGTCGCCAGCAAGGAATCCAGACTCTGGCCTCGCCGTTCTGCTCCTCCCGAGCCCGAAAACGAGGAACTCCTGGAGGACGACGCTCCTTGTGCGTTTCCCTCTGGCGGCCATTATTTCGTTCCCGCGTTCCCTCCACCCCAGAGGAGTGAGCGTCGTCCTTTCCCCGTTGGATGTCGAAATCCAACGCGTTTGGCTGCCTCAATCGTTTCTACGGGAGAACGTCGAAGTTTTCGGCTCACGCTGTTCTTTGTCGACCCCCCCCCCCCCCCCCTTCGTGTTGAGGTCCTCGCGGCGCTTGCCCGCCGCGCGTGGCCGAGGGGTGCGTTGGATGAGAGAATCGCGCGTTTCCCAAGTCTTCAGAGTCCGTTTCCTTCAGCGTCCGTTTCCCTCCGAGAGGGAATCATGCTCGGTTTCTGGTGACATGTGTTGAGACAGCGTGAGTGACTTCGCAAGAATTGCCGCACGAAAGGCAGGTCCGCGCCGCACAGCGTGGAGACGACTCGTCCAGCTACGCCACGGCATCGCGCGCCCCGCCCGGAGCCTGCCGGTTCTTCTGCGCAGACTAGGTCTCTGACTGGCTGTCCTACCTTCCCTCCCTGTCTTTCACAACTCGATGCGCACGGGGAAACGCATTGTGTGCATACGACTCGTGTGTGCGCGACCGCACCTGCACGTAAACCAGTATAGAGATACAGATAAATCTAAACGCGTCTGCCCGTGTAGGTGGTGGGGATCGCTTTCGGTGGGAGGCGGGGCTAGAAGTTTCTAAAAAAATGGTCTGGTGAGAATGGAGAAACGGCTCGGGCGCGAGTTGCTGGAGCCCCGCGGAGGGAGCCTGGGCACGCTCGGTGCTGGCGACCAGGTGAAGCGACACCGGTCCCCGCGCAGGAGCGACGTTCCGGCTGAAACGGAGCGACGCCACGTCGAACAGAACCTCGATTCTAACGAAGACGAAGTGATGTTCGTGCGCGCTGTGGACCTCGACGTTGTCGAGATTCCGGCTTCCAACTCGCGCAGCCCCCAGAAAAAGAAGGTCCGGCAAAAGCCCAGTGGAGGCGCGCCGCGCCACGCGCCTCTCGACTCCGCCACGCAGCTCGGCGAAACGAAACGCCCGCAGACTTCCCTTCTCGCCTCTGCCGGCCCGGGAAGGGCGATCTCGGCTCCTGCAGAAGGCCTCGCTCTGATCTTCTGCAGCAGCGTGAACCAGATTGAATTGGTTTTCGGCGAGCGCCAAGGCGACATCCTTTTCTTCTACCGAGGACGGCCCATCTCCACCGTCTGGGTCCAGGGGTTCGTCGTCAGGTACGCACGCACGCCCCGCACTTTGTCTCTCGGGACTCCTTTGGGCGAAGCGCGACGACGGCCCGACGAAACAACGGCGTGTGGAGCTTAAGAAGCGAAAACGCGTCCGACTAAAATGGAAGACGCTGCCACACGCAACTGTGTCCGTGCACACCAGATCGAAAATGCTTGGTTTCCACGCATGTTCCCGAGGTACCAGTTAGGGGATCTTGAGGAAAGGCTTGTCTTCGCCGTAGGGCCCCGGAAGCGCAGCTGTCCCCCCCCGCCCCTCCCGGTTTTGGACGCGTCCGAGGCAGGCACGAGAGGCTGCACGAAGGCGACAAAAAACGGGAGCGTTCGGCGAGTTCGCCTGCTTCCGACTCGTCGCCGGACGAACGGACGCGAGTCTGTGCGCTTCGGGTTCCCAGCGCGGGGCCCGCAGCGGTTTACTCGCCGTCCATCTCAACCACGCACCTCGAAAAACCCTCGGGGAGATGCCGCGACAACTGCCTGTGGCCGAGCGGTTGGAGACAGCCGGAACAGGCTCCGACGCCGCCCTGGAAGGCGCCGTTGCAGTGTCTTTCTCCTGTCCTACGCGTGCCGAGTTTTCCACGTCGATGTTTCTTCGCCGGGTGCACTGCCGGGTCCGTGTCCTTCTCGGACATAATCAGTTGGAACGCGCGTAGATGAGCAGTGGAAGAATGGTGCGTGCGATGCGTTGACGCTTCGGGCGCTCCGCGGGGCGTGAGTCGCGCCAAAAACCTTTCGGCAACACTCGTCCCCCTCGGAGAGACACAACGTGTCTTCCAGCGCACCAGCACAAACGGTTTCGTTTCGAGTGTGTGTCCGTTGCCTCAGTGTCGACGAGAGAGCGGGTCTCTTCTCCGTGGACGATGGCACCAGGGTTCTCGAAGGGACGGTCGACGCCTTCCCGGCGTCCCGCCAGCTCCTCCACACGCGTGTGCGCTCAGAGGGCGAGACGCCGCCGAAGCCGAGTGAGCCGGAAGTCGTCATCGTCGACGACGACGAACAGAACGAAGACGGTGGCGCGGCGTGCCTCGAATCTCCCGCGCGTTTCAGAGACGGAGGCGAGAACGAGCGCAACGCGGACCTGGGAAGCGCGGCCGGGGTGGCCTGGCGAGAGGCAAGGGGAGGGCTAGTCTCTCTCGACCGGACGAGGAAGTTTTCTCTTCGAGGGACACTAGCGGAGTTGAGAAAGGCCCAGCTGGAGGGCGCCTACGTCTCTCTGCTGCTACAGCTCGTGCCTGTCACGGTGGACTCAGACGTGATTCTCTCCTTCCACGTAAGACGTTGTTGTCGCAGTCGGGCGCAAACGAAGGCGCGCCGCGAAAGAATGAACTTTTTTCGCCAGTGGCGACTTCTGTCAGACGTGCCGAAAGGTGTGCGCGGCCTTCCGTTTCGCTTTCTTCGACTTCACCGCGCACAGCTCAGACTGAGAATCTGCGTCGCGGAGGACTGTGAGCAGAAAGAAATCCAAAGTGAAACGCCGCTCAAGGACGAAACGGGTCGCGCCCCCGAGCCGGCCTGCACGAGAATCTGGCCGCGGGAAATCGAAGCGACAGGCTGGTCCGCTATACTGTCTCTCTTCTCTTAGAGCCGGAAGCTGTCGGTAAAGGGGTTCTCCTGCTTGTGTGTTTCGTCCGTTCCGGTCCAAGCCCCGGGCTTCCCCTGAGGGTGCATGCGCCAGTCTGTCCTGGATTTTGCAGCTGCTGAGAGTCTCGGACTGCCCGAACAGCTGCGCGAACGCGGAGGCCGAATGGCTAACGCACGTAAGCCGGAACGCCTGGGAGCGAAGAAAACGTCCGGCGCGTTTGCTCTCTTGGGAGAACGCAGATAGGCGAATCGGCACCCCCGTGCAGAACACCCATCGTTAGCTAGCCCCCGCAGGCCAAGACGCGCTGCCTTCCCCTCCGTGCAAAAAACGCCCCACGCGCTCGGATTTTCCGTGTTTTTTTGTTCGGCGGGTGCGCGTCAGGTGCTTCGGTGGCGCTTGGGCGTCGGCCGGCGAGCTCCGGGGCATGCATAGATCCACGCAAAGACGCTCGACACGGACAACGGGTTCGCGGGAAGAAAGCCACGGCCGACAAGTGCATCCCTAGGAGTGCGGTTCCCTACGAGGCGGAAGAACGATCTGCCGGGAAACTGCTTCAGCCCCAGCGACGGAGGCGCGCGCTCTGTCGGCAACGCTGCACGTCTCACACTACACTGGAAACGGCACTGACTGCTAGGGACTACGAGGAGACGTGTATGTTTTGGGGCTGTCCAGGGGAGTGTGTGGCGCGGGCGCGGCAGAACCGAGAACAACGCGTTCTCGCTGGTGGGCCGCCGTGGGTGCGCAGCGCGCGCGCGCGTCGGAAAGAGACAAGTTAACTTCACATCGGTCAGCCGGTCTCTCAGCGTTGTCGAATTCACATGTGGGCGAAACACGGAAGCCTCCGCACGGCCGGACCCCGCCGCTCGGGCTCTTTGAACCCGGTGACGCGGTCGCACAAACGGCGGCAGCTCGGTTCACAGGTGTTTCGAGTGACGGCTTAGACTGGCGTCTTTCAATCTATATAAAAAACCCTGACCAAAACGATTTCGAACTGAAGCGCCCCAGAGCTGCATATATTCGGGCTCAAACCCCCCAACTTCCCCGGGCAACTGAACTTTCGCGCGCGCGTGCGCGCCTCGACTCGCTCCCACGGTTTTTTCTCTTCTCGCAAAACCACGCATACGAACTGGAACGCCGCGCAGCTGGCCTCGTCGCGAGAAACCACACCCACTGAAAATCCCACGCTCGCACGCGGCGCCGTCCCCCCTCTCGTTTGCGCCGCTGCGTCATCCGCGTTCTCCCCACTTCGCGCCGGATGCACAGGAAGGCGGCGCACCGCAAAAACACCCTTGTTTTCGAGGCCGCGCGGAACCCGCTGGCTTTCCCGATGCCTTTCTACACAAGACCACCTCTCTCCTCTCCACATGCAAGCTTTACTGGTTGATGTACTGAGACGCGTCGATGCTCTGCGGCATCTCCGCAATGTGAACCTCGAAACGGGTCTGGACGTCGTTCAGGACGTTCGTGTCGTCTTGGCTGGCCACGAAAGTGATCGCTAAACCCTTGGTGCCGAAACGCCCAGCGCGTCCCACGCGATGCAGGTACGAGTCGCTTGAGTCTGCACACACAAACCCCGCACACACACGGAAGGCGGAGTCGAGACGGCGCACAGCGTTTTTCTGACTCACCTGAACCCCGAAAGCGCAGCGTGGTGAGGAATACCCCCCGCAAAACGAAACACGACCGTTGCACGCGAAAGACTGGACCAAGGCGCTCCGAGCTCACGATTCGGCTCGGAGACCGCACACACACACACACGCGACAACTAACTGTAGCGGACACAAACCTCGTGGCCGGGAGACACGTTGCGCGCCACGCTGCACTGTGTACTTCTGGTCCTCTCCTGAACGCTTCGGAACGTGTGCGTCTCGACTGCACGCAGGGAGCTACCCGCACGCCTAGACTCTCCCATCACAGGAAACCACACACCACTGACGAGAGAGGACAGACGTCAAACGCACTCGAAAGCAACAAAAGAGACGCTCTTACTTCAGTGGTCAGGGGAAACCCACACATCTGGTTTAACCGGGAAAGGAGTGAAACCCGCGTGCGGTTCTGCGCCGCCCAGAGAGAGCTCAGCTTACCAGGCATGTCGTAGTTGATAACGATGTTCACGCGCTCAATGTCAATGCCACGTCCGAACAGGTCTGTAGCTACCATGATTCTCTTCTCGAAATTCTTGAACTGCTGATACCTGTTGATGCTGGAGACAAGCACACACAAATCGCAGCGGCCGCGCCGGTTCCACGCAACGAGCGTCGCCTGGACGAACTCCAGACGTGAAACAAAGACGCCCTAAGAAAGTGTGGGAGGCAGAGCATCATCGGCCACAACACGCCCCCAGACAGGGAGAGAGAGTAAGGCACACGTCGGCATCCAACCTCGCTCCACGGCAACGTCTTCCACACACCACCAGGGACCGTCTCGATGCGCCTCTCAGGCGCTGCCTGCAGTTTCTGTCTCTGTGCGCTGCGGCGCGCGCCTCTCTCCCATTGTGTTGCCGACGCCTACCGTTCCTCCTGGTCGAGACCCGCGTGGATGGCGATGGACGGGAAGTTGCACTCTGTGAGGAGACGGTCCAGAGCTTGCGCTCGGGAGACGCTCTTGACGAAGATGATAACCTGGTTGAACTCGAGAGTGTCCAGCAAATCGTTCAACTTCCTGTTCTTTTCCGACTCCTGGAGTTTGACGTAGTACTGGAGCAGCCCGTGGAGCGTCAGCTTGCTCTCGTCGTCGATGAAGACTTCGACGGGGCTCTGCATGAAACGCTTGCAAACGTCGCGGATCTCCTTGTTCATCGTGGCCGAGAAGAACATCACCTGCTTCTTCTTGGGGGTCGCCATGAAGATGTTTTGCACGTCCTTTCGCATGTCGAGTTTCTCCAGGCACTTGTCGCACTCGTCCAAGACAAAGTGCGCAACCTTCTCCGCATTCAGGTGCTTTCCCTTGATCAGCGCCAGGACACGCCCCGGCGTTCCGATGAGGATGTGCGGCGTCGTCTTTGGATCCTTCAACATGTCGATGTTCTTCTGAATCGAGATGCCTCCGTAGACGACTTCGCACTTGACGTTCTTCAGGTACTTGCTAAACCGGTCAAACTCGTTCTTAATCTGGAAAGCCAGCTCGCGCGTGTGTGCAATGCCCAAGCACACCACGCCCTGAGTGTTTCCCTCTTCGCCACTCGCGTCGAGGTTCAGCTGCTGGAGAATACTCAACACGAACACGGCGGTCTTGCCCATTCCTGAGGTAAAACCGCAGCCACGCAACGCAGGCGAAACGCGCGTCTCGGCCCTCAGCCAAGTCGCAACGCACACGAAGGCCGCCTCGCGCACTGCGGTTCTCCACCTCTCCCGCTCACGCATGCGAGCGCCTATTCCTGTCGGGCATCTTTTTCCCCGTCATTTTCGCACTCTTCCCGCTTGCCCCACGACAGCCAGCAGTGAACACGCGCGCGCGGTCCGTAAATGTACTCTCGAGAGGCGGATCAACGGAGACGTGGCGGATGCCAAAGTAGGCGCCGTACCTGATTTGGCCTGGCACAGGACATCGACGCCCGTGATGGCGTGGGGAATGGTTTCATGCTGAACTTCTGACGGATGCTCGAAGCCGGCGTCTCCAATCGCGCGCAGCAACTCGGGCTTCAAGAAGAAATCTCTGAGAAAGCAACACACACCACAGTCGACGGGCTCTCCGTGCGCACACCTTAGTTTGCGACGCACGAAAACCGGCGCGCCTGTGCGCTTCAGAGAGGTCGAGAGACCGCCCTCTCGCATCCAACAGGCGCTTCCCCTGGACGCGCCAGGGTTCCCGGTGCGTCCAGCAGCCACTGCAAACCTTGGCCACTCAGCAGACATCCCCTCTCCCCTCTTTGCGCGCCGTGAACTGAGGCGAACACCAGGAAGTCGCTGAACTTCCCCCCGCAACGGCGAAGCGACTCATCCGCTCGCGTACCTGAAGCCAGAAGCGTGGATGGAAACGTAGTTTCCACGGCCAACAACGACGTCCTCGACTCCCTTCTCCTGTGAGCATCGTACAAGGGATCACGAACGACGGTTTCAGTTTCGCGGGTCGACTCCCCTCGGCCCCTCTCTCTTCGACATCCCGGTCTTCCTGCACAACTTGCGCCGAGATGACGACTCCATTTCTGTGAGAAAGCGTGGACAGCTGCCCACAGCCCCCAGTCCGCGGGAGACAGACACAAACACGTGCCTGGCACATTCCTCATTTGCTGTTCACACACTTTGAAGCGAGCACGGGAAGGACAAGCGATCGCGTACGCAGTTGGCGGGGGAACTGGGCCCAGAAGACACATCCGGGAGGCGATAGGCACAAGAGGCAAAGTTTTGCCAGGTTCATCGCCACCAGGCACACCAGTCGCGAGGCTTAACCGAGTTGTCCCTGCACCAGCCGTCCATATCGCCCGTCTGTGGAAACAAGGAGACCCGAGAGGCCGGTCTTGAGATGCACTTGAGCGCACACGGGAGAGAGTCAGGAGCCGATGCTGCCAGAGAGGTCGATGAAAGCTTCTCAACGACGCGGAACAGAGCAGGGCGGCGACCGGTCCTCCAAGACTTGCAACTCGCACGGAGAGTCGGTAAGTTCTGCCCGTTCCTCCGCGCCTTCTCGGCCTCGTCTTGCGTCAACATTCCGCCACCTTTTCAGACACGTACCACGCGCCGGCAGGTTGTGCGGTTCCCGTAAGGGGAAGCGAAACGGCCGTCTCTTGGCCACAAAGGAGTCGCGTGCCACGCCCAAAGGCAAAAAAGTGAAGCAGGACGGATCCACAGAAAACGGTGTCTAGAGCTGCTACACAACACTAGGTTCACACGGGGACGCACAAATGAAAGCGTCTAGCGTTCTTCGATTGTCCACAGCCAAGAAGTGAGCGACTTCAGGTGTGACACAGAGTGAAGGCACCGGGGGATCGCATACGCATTGCTGCAGATGTGGTACAGTACGGACTCGGAATCCATTTTACACACGAAAACGAGACAACTTCTTCGAAATGTACGGCTATGATCCCAGTTTAACCCACGAAGTGTCGGTTACTTGCTGGCTCCAAAGGTTCCCCGAAAGTTCTCTACCCACCTTGGCATCATTTTGCTCATCTTCCTCATAATCGACCAATTCGTCTGCGGGGTTCTGCTCCAGAGTCGTCATTTTGTCAACGCGGTTGAAAGAAAAAAGACAAACGAAAAGCACGCACTACGCGCTGCGGATGCTGTGGGCACAAAAACGTAGAGAAGGTACTGTTTTCCAAAGCCCTCGACGATCCTGTCGACGGCCATGTTTCGACTTCGGTTCGCCGAACTACCCTTTGCGGGAGAACCCCCGCGTCCTGTGCACCACGACGCTATGCTGGTAGCACTTTTACCGAGGCCAACAGCCGCTAGGCTGTGTACCGAGGAGAGCGGACCACTGAGCTCGTGTCCGTCTCCACGCGTTGCATGCAACTCCCTCCACACCCACCTCCGCACGCGGCCCACAAGGACGCTTTTTCCCCTAGTCAGAGTGGCACGCAATCGCCAGTGCCCGGGTATGTTTTGTTCATCGGTTCTCGAAGGACATCTTCTATGAACGCCCTTGCCGCCTTGAAAGTGCGCAGCGTTTGTGTTTGCGCTGTACAGACACCCCGCGGATTGTGCGTGGCACGGAAGCGCCTCTGGCGGGAGACGGGGAAGCGAAACACAAGAAAGCCGGTTTGCCGTGCAGTGGAATGGTGTCGGGGGAGCGGGTAAATGAAGTAGAATGCAACTCACGAGCGAGCAACGTGACGTCCTAGGGCGTCTCTCCTCATCCAGGAAGAGACAAACTGCCCGCCGCACACGGCAACGCAGGCCGTGGCCAACTTCTGGGGGGGGACCCGCGAGGAGGCGACCTCAAGTGGTGCTGGGAATCAACTGCACGTCAAAAATAAATAAAATATCCGTGAAAAGACGGCGAAAGAGCCTGTCAGACTGAGAGCGAAGACACTAGATAGTCAATGCCGCGGAGACGCCCATTTTCACCACAGCTTCGGATCTCCGCTGTGTAGACTAGGCAGCTCCAGCGGCAAAAACAGCAGCGTGCCTTGGCGAACCAGGACCCCGTTGAGGATTTCAGCCCTAAACTGTGGAGGGGCTCGCATAATATTTGTCTGTTTTTGAAGGAGGGGTTTCACAGACGATCGACAGGGGAGATAGGCGAGCTTTTCGTGATGACAATAGGGCCTTGGCCTTCAAATGCGCGTTTTGGCAGAGGTGCCGGGCGCTTCGTGTTGTGGCTTCACATCCGCCCACTAGAGAGGAATGAACGCCTCCCATAGTGATGGAGTCGATGAACCACGCTTTCCTTGTTTGGCGTACGCCTGTTGGCCCCAATCGATCGAGTGTAAAAGTTGCGGCCGCAGCCAAATTCGCAATCAGGCTCGCCGCGTAGACAACTGCCAGCTTGTTTTTGGCAAACGCACGCGTTCCACGTAGACCTGTCCTCCCCCTTACTTCACCGTATAGCTCAACCAAACGTGTGCCCCTAGCTCCCAGATTTCCGTCATGAGTTGTTCCGTGCAGAGCATCACGGCGTTTTCATCGTTAGGCAAGTTCTTGCGTGGCCATGGACGCACTGCCTGGCAGATACTCTCCCTTGCCTGTTGACCTCCCCTTCCGCTGGGGATGCGTCAGCTCGTAGTTCACAACTACTGTGTCACTGTCAACAGGTTCATCGTCTTTTGATCCGTCTGAAAAATGAAGATTTTGATTTCTTCGCTACGCATAACCAGCATCCGTCATTCAAGTGCTCCAGTGAAGTCACTCTCATTTAGGTTCCACGAAACCCACAACGGTTCCGTGAAGTAACCGCTGGGCGGTACTCATTTGAGATGAGTTCCCGCGCGAAGGGCTTCCGATGCCTCCCGGTTTTTCGCGACACTCCAGGCGGCAATCGAAAAGTGTAAGTTCTCTGCAAAATCTGCTCAAAAACCCGTTCGCAAAGGGCTCGACCAACGTCCGCATGCTCCTCGTTTGGCGAGTTATTGGCTTGGGACTACCCCCCCTCAGGCTCACCAGGGTTTTCACCTGACCGTCGTGGGCCTTCGTTTGTTTTTGTCAGGGGATCTCCACGCCAAGCGTCTCTCAGAGAGCAGGATGGTCCGTTAGTGTGAACTGTAAATTGCGCACCTTCTCCCTGCCATCCCTGTGAACGTCAGTTCAGGGTTGTTACCTTCCTAGTTCGTCACCTGTTTGACTCCGTCGCGTTCCCAGACGAATCGGATCCAACCTGGTCCGTGTACACCACGGACGCGGGCTGCCGAGTCTTATAACGCCTTGGCGCACACGCAAGATCTCAAAACCTCGGAAAGAGGCTTGGCGTTTCGACGCCTCAATGATGGTTTTGCTGGCCGAGCAACACTGGTAGTGGTGCAAATCGCCGTTGACGTTTACGTTTTTCAAGTTTCACTGCGAAAACAGCTTGTGCGTGCCTCTAAAGCCGCCTCGCCCAGTGCACCGAAGCGTTACTTCAGTCATTTCCGGCCAAGTCGAAAGAGGCAAATATCCGGCGCGTGGCCAAGTCTCGAAAACTCGAGCGAGGCACCCTTACTGGAGAGTGTGACCCGACCCCCGATGCATGCACGATCACTTTCTGGATGTCTCTCACTCCTTAGCTGGCCTGGCCTCGGACACTTGCTCCTCCAGATGAGGTGTACCCGGCGCCTCTAGAGAAAAAACGAGGCGTCTACAATAAACGAGCGAAAAGCAGTGTCTTTTTCGGCGGTGGCTCCTCGACTGTCTGAGTCACGGAGTCGAGTGCGGTCGCTTTCCCCGTTGCATGCATGCAGCTCCGGTTGCCGATAAAACGCTTTTCAAAAGCTAAAAAATTGAATGGAGGCATTCGTTCCCGAGAGTTAGAGAAAACCAGTGGTACACTCGCAAGCGGTCTTGCTGTCATCCCGGCCCTCTTTTCCGCAGCATCTGCGGAACTCAGCCTCCACCGCACATGCACGAGACGAGAGCCGGTGTGCCAGCGTTTTCCACGGCGTCGAAAAGTCCTCCGAGAAAATCCCTGCTTTCGGTTTCATCCTTTCCTCTGTCTCAACGGGGGAAGGGGTGTCCAGGAAGCTTCAAGTCTTTTCTCCGGCTTCCTGCGTCGCTCAAAAAGGCAGGGAACCCGCGGCAGCACGCAGCGACGCTCTTTTGTGGCCAATCGTGCCTAGAATCGCAGGCAGGGAAGAAGACGAAGGGAAGAGTGCCTGGAGTGTTTTTCTTCATTCACTTTAACGCCGCGCGAAAAGGGGAGAGACGCTTCGCAGAACGAGTGGGCTTTGGCTCCTCGTTTTACCGTTTACTCCCTTTCCCCCGCCGTGCTTCGACGCCGCTTCTCGGCGGCTTCGAGATTTTTCTCGCCGACTCGGCTGAAAACCTCGTCCCAAGTCTCCAGCGGGTTCCCCCCGGTTTCCTCCCCTGCCGTTTTTGCCTCCGGCGCTTTTTCGGTTCGGCTCGCCGCACCGATGGCAGCGTTTCGTCCGCTTTCTTCCGTCTCTTTTTCTGTCGAGTCGCGACGTCCTTCATCTTTCCACTGACCCCTCTCCATTTCCAGTTTTCCGGGAGCGCTGGATTCTGGGGAGCGACAAAGCAACAGAGACAACGGGGAGAATCGCGTTCCGTTCCAGGACTCACAAAGGAGGAGCTTGGGAGACCAGCTGGCGCCTCGCGTGATTCTCGTGCACTGTGTGTCTGATTCCTTCCCTGGGAAACGCCTTCTTCCTCGTCTACTTTCTTCTCTTGATTTTCTGACTGCTGGTCTTTCGTTTCGAAAACGGGACGCTTCCGCACGGTGCATCGGGCTGCCTGGACACGCCCGAGACACGGCTTCTCACCGGTCCATTTGGAGAATGAACGAGCCCGCCAGAGGGGTTGGATCGCTCTTTGCCCCGATATCTTATCTATTGGGTCTCTTCCCTTTACTGCTCTTATGTTCGTGTTTACCTATTCGCTTCTAGTATCTGTGAGCGAGATGGTGGTCTTCCAAATCGACGAAGTCACTGTCTACTTTCCCTACGACTTCATCTACCCTGAGCAATATGCGTACATTCGCGCGCTCAAGCAAACGCTGGACGCCAAGGGCCATGCGGTCCTTGAGATGCCCACTGGAACCGGTAGGTTTTTTCCGCGCGTCCTGGCGCGAAAAGCTCCTTTTGGAAAGACAGAGCAACCTGGAGAAAGGACAGGAAGCGAAGTCCGGACAGGGAAAGGAAACGAATCCAGGGCGGCCCAACGGAGGACAGTGGCGAGGAGACATCTTAGGCGAACGGGCGGTCCACGGTGTACCCAAAAAAACATAGACTCAGGGGTTCGACGCCCACGGACAAGACGCAAGGCTTCATCGAAAGGGTTTTTTCTGCTCCGTTTCCAAGGTGCTCGGAGGCGGGCAACGGATCGAGGGTTTGACTCTTCACATCGAAAGACACGGACAAGCAACCACAGACTCGACGACGACGGCGAGGCTGCAAACGCAACCATGCTGGTGACGAAGAGGAACGGGAAAAGCGGGTAACCTCTAGGTTTTGTGTCTATACACCATCTTGAGCGTTGGGATGAGGTGTATAGACACAACACCTAGAGGTTTGCCCCCGGCCCTTCTTTCCACGCGCTTGACGCCCTGTTTCCCTTCGCCTTTGTCTCGCCTTTGCCTGCAGGCAAGACTGTTGCCTTGCTTTCTCTGCTGACGTCTTACCAGCTGACGCATCCCCGCCTCGGGAAGATTCTGTACTGCACTCGAACGGTACGCCTTTTCCCTTCTCAAAAAGCAGCGACGCGACGCGCAAACACTTGCTCGTGTTGGAAAGGGAGGCGCCTCCTGCGCGATGCCGCGCGAATCGGTGTCTCTCTCCTGCTTGGAACGTCTCACAGTGTGCGCTGTGTCCGCTCTAAATTCGCCCCGTGGTTAGTCCCCTGTAGCGTCGTGGTTAGTCCCCTGTAGTGTCGCGTTCTCCCACGCACGTCTCTCGCTTCGCCTGCGCGAGTCGCATCCAAGCCTCTTCCTGCTCGGCTGAAAACCGCTCTGTTCGGTGTCGCCGCCCCGCGTGATCCGTTCGGGTTTGGAGCCTGCCGCTGTTTAGGTGCCCGAGATGGAGAAGGCGCTGCTCGAGTTGAAGGGGGTGATTGACTACCGCATCGAAGAGATTCGAAAGGCGAGAGAGCGCAAGGCGCGCGAAGGCAACGGCGCCGACGCTTCTGCTCCGGAGGAAGGGAAGGCGCCTCGGCGACTCTCTGAGAGCTCCGGCAACTCGCCTGCGCCGGAGACGCAAGCCGCTGGAAAGAAACGGTCGCTCGCAGACTCCGGGATGGGCCCCGCTCTTCAGCAGGGCGGTCCGCGAAGAACAGACCCGAGCGAAGCGCCGTACATAGGCAAGGATATGGCAAGTACGCAAAGCACAGAGAAACTCGCGAGATTCCAAGTCTCCCCAAGGGCGCCAGAACGCGCTGCGGACTGCGAATGAGACGTCCACATATACATATATATACATATATATATATGTGTTTATTTTTGGATATGGTACACATGCAAGTACACAAACATATATACAAACATATATACAAACGTATTTATACAGTTACATATACAGATATATATATACAGATATATATATATATATATGGAGAGAGAGAGCCGTAGAGAGATCTTAAGGCAGAAGGCCGTGCTTTTCTGGTTTCGCTCGAGTATTCAGGTGACTCGAGTGTCTGGATGTCAGGTCGCACCGATCGTGGGGACACGGAGCAGGAAACGACGAGGTGTTTGCCTGTCGCACGAAACTTTTGAGGGTTTTCTGTAGCCGTGTTGTCGCTCCGCGTCCCCGACTTGTTCCATGAGTAAAGTTTTGCGGCCTCGTCTTTTGTGCAAATTTGGACAGGGCAAACGCCGGTCCGTCTCAGCCCGGCCGAGGAGATGAGCTGCATGCCTGGTTTCTGTGTGGCTTCTCCCGAGCTCCAAGTGCCATGTACAGCTGTCTGTGGTAGCCAGTCTATGATGCTAGCGAGGAGATGCATCTCTCTCGCTTCTGCGTGTAAAACACGGCCTATGGTGAAATCAAGAATATCATACTATAGATGTACCCAGATCCTGCCCCGTCCACTGCCTCCATTGGGCGTCAATCCATTGCGGCCATTTTCAACGTTTCCCGAGGTTTCGGTTGCGCACAGAGTGGCTGTGGGACTCGAACTCGAAAGAAATGCATTGCCGAGGAAGACCCCAGACGCCCCTGCTTACCTTTGGCATGTTCACACGTGGTGTTCACCTGGTTCTACTCCCACCAGAGCGTGGACGCGCGGACGCGTTGTTTTTTTGTGTCCTCTTTCTTTTTAGGCGACGGCTACATCCTCGGCGTCGGACTCTCTGCCCGGAGGAACATGTGTATCAATCCGGCGGTGTACAACCAGCCTGATCGCGAGAAAATCGATGAAGCATGTAGGAAGCCTTCCCGGCAGAGGGCGCCGCGCTCTTCCGCCTCTCCACTGTCGCCCCGGAGTGTCTCCTTTTTCTCCCTGCGGCAGCCGCTTTCTGACCTCGACACCCTCTGGCGCCTGTTTCACGCTCCGTTTCCTGTGCATGCGCAAAAAGAGGGCTAAAGGCACGGCGCAAAAAGCCGAGATCGAAAACTGGTCGCCCCTCGGCCCTTTCGTGTGTCGTCGCGGAGAGGCGCGAGAAAGAAGGAAGGCTGCGCGTCTTCAAGGGTGCTTCGCTTGACGGGTCTCAATGCTGAGGCGACTTCTGGCTGCTGGAAGAGCGAGGGTTTGCGGCATCAGAGATTTGGAGTATCCTTAGGCTATGAACTCCGTGCATTTTGCGTCTTGTTTTTCGGGTCTCGTGGGGGCCCGCGCTTCGGCCCTCAAAAAGGCGAAGGAGTCACCATCCTGTTCAGTTCAACAAGTAGCCTGGTGTCCAGCGTATCTTTCAAAACCCGTTGCATGTACAAGCTGTCTGCGCCGCATTTTGTGGTTTCCCAGGTCGACAGCTGACTGCGCCGTGGGTGCGGCAGAGCCATCTGACGAGCTACAACCCGCCGCCTGTCTTCGCGGCTGCAGGTCTGCCCTCAGCGGATCCCCCCGGCGATGCGCCGGCAGTCGACATCGAGAACCTGGCAAGCGAGGGCCCGAGAGGCGAGCGCAGCTGCGCGAGCGCCTGTGCTGGGAGCAGAGAAGAAGAAGAGCGACGCCGACGCCGCGAAGCGATTGCGTCAAATGAAGAGGCTGAGCCGGGGAACTACTCGCCTTCGCTGTGTGCCTGGTATGAGAATCTGGATCGGTACTTTGCTCCGCAGTTCTTCCCCGCCGGTGAGCACTCGAGAGAACAGACAGACTTGAGAGAACAGAGGGGAGCTCTGTCGAGCATGGCGATGGGGGTTCAACTCTTCTGGGGATGTGGCGACAACAGGCGCAGCAACCCAAGGGCGTGGGGACAGCCCGGGCAACACAGTGCCGGACAGTCGGAAGCTCGAGGCGCGGCAGCGCCCAGGAGGGAGACACTCCGCGGCCAGCAGGACGTGCACGAGAAAGAGCCAAAGAGAGATTTGCGTATATATATCTGTTTATGTATATATATGTATATATATGTATATATATATATATATATGTATATATAATGTATATATATGTATAATATATGTATAATATATGTATATATGGATGTATAAGGATGTATAAGGATGTATAGGTCTCGAGGTATAGGCAGGAAGCGCAGCGTGTGACGGAGCGAAGGAGAGAGAAGTTGGAAGACGCGGGAAGGCTGGAGCAGTGCAAAGAGGCGTCCTGCGTTTGAGGGTATCAAAGCCTTCCGTGCTCGGCATCGTCTCGGTTGTTCCTAAGTTTCAAAAACCCCACTCGGCGTTTGTCTTAATCTCGGGAGCGGTGCGAAAGTGTCTTGTCGGGGCGACGCTCTGTCTCGTGCATATTTGCTGCTCCTCGTTTCCATCTCGGTTTTCTTCCTTTTCCTCTCTCTCTGAGTCGGCGCCGGGGAGCGGAGTGCGATCCCCCGAAAGCGATCGCTCTGGAGAGAGGGAGCCGTGTCTTCTCTCAACCGTCCTTCCCGTGCTTCTTCGTTGTGAGGCCCGCTGGTGTGTCTCTAATACGTCTCATAACCGGTCTTCGCGGATTGCAGGCGTGTATACGATCGAGGAGCTGAAGGTCGCGTCCGCAAACTGGCGCCATCCCCTGCTCGACCGAAAACTGCCCTTCTGTCCGTACTTTTTGGCGCGTCGGCTCCTCCACATTGCAAACGTTGTCGTCTTGAATTACCAGTACATTCTGGACCCGAAGGTCTCCCAGGTACGCGTCCTTCGCTTCCTCGGCCTGTCTTCTCTCGCCTCTCGCGTCGCTCGCCTTTCTCTTCTTCTCACCTCGGCCTTTCTGCTGAATGGGGTGTGGACACCCCGGAGAGACTCGCCTCCCCCCTTCTCTCGCGCCAGGCTCTCGACGTGACGCCTTTCCCTCGGTCGTCTCTCGTCTCCTCTCGTCTCCACTTGTCGGCTTCGCTTGTCGGTTTCGCTTCGTGGTTGGTTCTCTCGGCTTTCCGCTGCGCTGCCCTAGTCAGTTCCTCCCTCCATATGTTTTCACTCCGCAAAGGACACCCACAAGCGGCGACGCACGTGGCGACCGTCCTCCGCGCGTTCGTTCCGACGCGCGCGACAGTTCTTTGCTGTGCGTGACGCGTCGCATCTTCTGTCCCCCCGACTCCAGGCTGCGCTGCTGACTCCGCTCCCAGACGGCATCTCTTCCTCGCACACGGCAGGCGCTCAGTCACGATCGACCTACACAAATCCGTACCAGAATCGAGGTCTGGGCCGCGGGCCGGGGACGGAGGAGGTCCAGTACGAAGGCTCCGTCGTTGTCTTTGATGAGGCTCACAACATCGACAACGTGTGCATCGAAGCGCTGAGCGTCAACATAAATCGCTCCGTCATGGAGGCTGCGCTGCGGAATCTCAGTCAGCTGGCCGAAAAAATCGAAGAGTAAGAAGCCTTCGATTCGGCTCGCCTCTTGCGTACGGCCTCGATGTTTTCTCTCCATGTTTTTTGCGGCCCTACGTTGTCCTCATCACGCTCGTGCGGCTCACATGTCTCCTTGCGCTCTGCCTTCTCGTCGTTGGCTGCCTCCCTGTTCCTCCTTTCTCCGTTCTTCCTTGTTTCGATTCCCCCCCTTCGGCTTTCTTCGTCGTCAGCTTCGACTGGTCCCCGTCATGCACCGTTTCGGCGAACTGAGACGCACACGCGTGATCTGCGCCAGTTTTTTCTGGATCTCTGTCTCGCGAACCCACGAAGGGCCAAACAGGAAGATGGCGACGAGTGATCGCCGCCGCTCCTGCGAGTCAGCTTTTTGCCCAGGTCTTTGTCAGGTCGTGTTTCGGTCGGAGCGCCGGCTTCGCTGACTGTGTTCACGGGGCCCGCCGTTGATTTCTCTTCTCTTTCTTCTTGTGCTCTCCTTTCCCGTCCAGAGTTAAGAAAGAGGATGCAGAGCGCCTGCGTGAAGAATATGAAAATCTCGTGCGCGGCCTCAAACGCCGGCGTGAAGCCGAAGGCGGAGAAGGAGACACCTCTTCCTCGTCTTCGTCTTCTTCCTCGTCTTCGTCTTCTTCCTCGTCTTCGTCTTCTTCCTCGTCTTCATCTTCTTCCTCGTCTTCATCTTCTTCCTCGCCTTCATCTTGTTCCTCGTCATCTTCTTCCTCGTCGTCATCTTCGTCATTGTCTTCATCTTCTTCTGCTTCGGCAGAGACTGGGAAGGACAGACGGCCAGAGGAGCCGCCTGTGGAAGGCGGAGACGGGAAGGCAGATTCAGCGTCCACGTTGCGAGGCCAAGGAGCGGATGGGGACCAAGACGATCCGCGATCTGCCGAGAAACAGGCCAACCCAGGGAGATTCGCTTTGGCAAATGAAACGCTAGATCTCCTTGCAAGTCCCCTCCTCCCCGAGGACGCTCTGCTGGAGCAGGTGAGAACCACAAGAGCGCGTTCTCACGAGCCGACCAGTGAGAAAGGAAACCGCCGCTCCTCCTCTTGTTCCCGGGGCTGCGGTGTGAACTTCCAAAAGTAAAGAGACTTGTGCACATGTAACGCGAATATGCGCATGCGGCGATATGCGGGCACGTATGAAAAAGAATTCATATATATTTACATCCGCATATTACGTGGGTGAATGCACGTGTACATATGTAAATATATGAATACATATACATACACACATATATATATGTATATGCATATGTATATATATATATATATAAACGGCTTTACTTACAGCTGGGTGTACAAGATTCCTGCAGACATAGCGATTCACGCAGAAACGCCGCGCGTATGCTTGTGGCGGTTCGTGATACAGGCGGTTGCCTTCCCTGCTGGCTGTTTCTGAGTTCCTTCGGCGCTTGAGACGAGTCCATGCCAAGATTCGTGTTCTTTGTGATGTGCGTCCGTCGCTCCCTTCTCGCTTGGTCAGGCTGTGCCAGGCAGCATCCGCAAAGCGGAACACTTTATCGCTCTCATGCGCCGCATTGTCTCGTACTTGAAATCGTACATCAAGTGAGGCAACGAAACGACGACAGGAGAAAGAATTCCGTAGCGACGGCAACTTTAACTTTACAACACCTGGGGAGCGAGCCTATTCGGTCCTAGACAAATAGAGGGAAGAGGGACAGGTGAAGCTGGTACCGCGTCGCTGCGGAGAAGCCACGTGTGGATTCAGAGCCTGGTCCCTACCGGGAGTCCATCACCCAGTTCGATCCAGCGTTGTTTGTGAAAAGCTCCTCTTCCTCTTATCCTCTTTCTCCCCCTTCATATCTAGCGTTTGTCTCTCCTTCCGTGCCTATCTTTCTCTCGCGTAGCTTCTGTCCCTGTCTCCCTCTGGTGTCCCCCGAGTCTTCCTCTGTGAGGCCCCGTTTTCGTTCACCGCGCTTTCCTGCATGTGCTGCGTGATGCTTGGGCAGAATCTACGAGCTCAAGAGCGAAGGACCGCTGTCCTTCCTCCACATGTTTGAGAAGGAAACGCACATTGACGCCAGCCTGTTGAAGTTCTTCTACGACCGCCTGAAGAGTCTCTTCAACACACTGCAGATCACCGAGGTCGAGTCCTACGCGCCCTTGACGCTCGTCGCCGACTTTTGCACGCTCGTCGCCACTTACTGGTGAGGGAGCAGCGAGAGAGTCGAGCACCCCGGAAAAACCTGAAGCCGGGCGGGGGGAGGTCGTGGGAAACGCCTTGGAAACCTACCGTTCTCTTTCGCGTTCTTCTAATCCCTATCTCAGGCCTGCCGCGCTCGTTGGAGAGTCCAAACTCGGTCTCTCTTCCTGCTGTCCTCCTTTCTCCCCTTCTTCGCGTCTCCTCACTGGGACACTCACCTTCTCATCCTCTTTACCGAGGGGGTTGTTTCGTCTGCTTTCCGCCTCCGTCCTGTTCAACACAATTCTTCCCCTCTTCGCCTTCGTAGCTAACGTTTAAACACGCCAAAAGACGGCAGGGGAAGGGATTGTGGTCCTGTCTGTTGCGGCCAGGCCGTCCTGTCGCCCGTGTTCCTCCGGCCGTCTTGCTTCGGCTTCGATGGGGGCTCCGCGTCCACTTGTGTGATCTTGCCGTTTCCGCGAATCGTCCCGGGGTTCCACTCGCGTCAGTGCGCCTTCTGCGTTGTCTGCCGCGCCTTTCTTTCCCCAGCGAGGGCTTCATCCTCATCTGCGATCCCTACCCAGAGGCAGTCGGTTTGTACGACCCTCTCCTCCAGCTCTCGTGCTTGGACGCCTCGCTGGCCATGCAGCCTGTCCTGAAACGCTTCCAGGTATTCACGCAGGGCGCGCCTTTTTCGGCTGCTTCCCTGGGGTAGTCTCACGCCTCCTCCTGTCTCTCTCGAAACGCTTTTCTGGCCTCGCCCCGCTAGACATGTCCCGGTGGAGAGACGGAAGGTCGACTCGCTACGGTGGCCTTTAGTATCGGGTCGCCGGATGCGGGCTCCCGCGCGGACGTCGCTCTCTCTGCTTTCCGTCTCTGGAGAAGGTTCGAACAAGTCGCGCTTTCTTCGTTTTGCACGAAACGCGCTGCAGAAAGCACATGACCAATGCGTGCCTGTCCTTGTCGCCGGTGAGAGACGCGTTTTGCCTGTTTCCGTCTTTTCCTGCTCGTCGCGGCACCGTTCGGGGTTGCGGGACCGTCGAGGCGGCGTCCGTTTCCCCCCTCGGTATGCAGATTCGGCAGTGGGGGCTCTTGGGTGCGGGAGACCCTAAAACCGTTACACACTCGCCATGGAGAGTCCGCCTTTTTGCCTCCATCCCTTCAGCTTCTGTCTGCGTCCTTTGTGTTTGCATGGCGGCCACGGCCCCTCACGCCCCAACTTCCCCAGTCCCTCATCTTGACGTCCGGGACAATCTCTCCGCTGGAACTCTACCCCAAACTCCTCAACTTTGTGGTAGGTCTTTTCTGCGCATGCGTTCTCTCGGTTTTTAACGCGTGGCCTCTCTGGCGCGCGTTCACGTTGTCCCGCGCGCCCGAGAGACAGGACAGCCAATTCCTTCGCGGGGGTATCTTGACAGGCGGATATGGCGTCTCCGCCGACCGCGAAGATGTTCTCTGTTTCCTCGCGCGAAGCATCACTCGCACCGGTAAGGGGAGTGAACCCTCTTGGTCAAAAGTGCTGCAAGCAGGCAGTGGACGCATGCAAGTTGTGACGGGATAGCCGTCACACGCTTCTTGCTGCACGACACAAGCTAGTTGCACCATGAAACGGCAGCCTCTTGTTTCTCTGCGCGTGCAACGCCTGCCAGCCCGTCATCACCGAGTCGTTCCCGATGTCTCTGGACCGCAACTGCATCTGTCCGTTGATTGTCGCCCGAGGCTCCGATCAGGTAAGAGAGGCGAGACTCTTTTCGTTAGCGAAGGAAACCCGGCGCGGGACACGGAGAGGGTATCGAGAGAAAGCAGGAACAGGAAACAGGCGGTTTGGGTTCACTCAACCGAAGAAACGACACAGCGAAGCGAAGGCGAGAAAGCTGTTTCGCCAGCGCGTCTCGACGAGGGTGTCTCGCAGGCGCCGAAGAAGCAACCCGAGGTCCCAGCGCACGGAAGTGTTTTGCAGAGGCTTTGTCTTTCCTAGGTTAGCCGCGACGTAGTTGCGGCGTAGCAGGTGACCATACCAGACCAAAACGGGGCCGAAATCGGTGCAGGGGTTTCGGTGTACATACAGACGGGACGAAGGGAAAAACACGCAAGGGGTGGTCAACGTCTGCTGCCGGAGTTTGGTTCAGTGGAAAGGCTTGGAGTGTAGTCGAAACAAGGGAGTTGATGGTGAACCAGTGGCTGAACAAAATACCTTTTAATGGACTATGCCGGCTTTAGCCCCGATAAACTACAGTTCTGCCGAGACTGAGGAGTCAAGTAGGGACACAAACCGTACAAGGATTATGTCCGTCTCTTCATCTAAGTGGATATTCGATTGTATATTTTAGATGCTAACTTCCCGGGTAAACTTTGACGTATTAAACCAGCCCGGGATCGAAAAGTGAACTTTCCGCAGGGACGTAGTCCCACACAAAGAAGAAGAGGTTGGCAGAGAGAGCAAGATGTGGAGACAGACTGGATGGCGAGATTGCCGATTCGTCTCTGTAACTGGTCTGGTTTTGTGAGGGTTACCCCTAGGGCGCCTGGTCGTCAATTTGCAAACAGGCAGAGCGTTTTCACTTCGCGTGCTCTTGGACGGAACTCTTCTCGTCAGTCGTGCCTGGCTGCGGTGATGCTTTGATGTCACCATGTCGCTCTCACTGCTTCGTCCTGCCGCTTCTTCGTCTTCAGATCCCTCTGACTTCCAAGTTCGAATACCGCCATGACATGAACGTCCTGAGGAACTACAGCAACCTGCTGATTGATCTCTGCAAGCACGTTCCGGACGGCCTCGTCTGTTTCTTCACCTCGTACTCGTATATGGAGTCCGTGCTTTCCAACTGGTAAGAGCTTTGAATCGTCTCGGCTATGTCGAATCACCACTCGTTTCATCCGGCGGAGGACACACTCGCGCTTTTCCTGTACAAGACTGTCTCTCCTATTCGGCGCGAGGGCGTATCTCCCCTCGCGGTCTTTCTTTTTCAACCTCCTGTGTCGTCATCATGGGCACCACAGTGTGGCGCTTGTGCGACATGCCTTTGTGTCGACGACTGCATATGTTCAGCTGTTGCGTACTGTTGCTGAGAAGAGCGTTGTCTGTGCGGCGGACGACTCACTCCTCTAGTCTCGGGTCTTCCTCCCCGCGCACCACTCTTCGAGTTCAAAATGATCAATCCTTTCGGCATGTGATGTGCTCAGCCTTCCCTATGTCGCTTTTCGTACGCGTTACCTCCAACCTGCCCTCAGGTACCATAGCGGAGTCTTGGCGCAAGTCCTGGACTACAAGCTGATCTTCATTGAGACGAAAGACGTCGTGGCGACAACTTTAGCCCTCCACAACTTCCGGCGAGCATGCGAGTGCGGCCGAGGTGCCGTCTTCTTCTCTATCGCCAGGCAAGGCTGTTTCCAGGGGAAAAGGGGCCGAAAAAGTAGACGGTTGTGTGTTAGTTACCGGTGCTTGAACGATACCGCGCTCCTGGCTGGATTTTTCCCGTCAACGGCTCTCAGTAGCCGTTTCGTTTTGTGGCAGTGCGTGTCCTTTGCAAGTTCTCGACCTTCGTCGAGGGTGGAGATCCGTCCTTCGCTTCGCTGTATCAGCGTCTCGCTTGGCTGCTCGTGTGTTGATTTTCGCCAGAGGCAAAGTGGCTGAGGGGATTGACTTCGATCGCCACTTTGGGAGATGCGTGGTGCTCTTCGGCGTCCCGTTTCAGTACACGCTGTCTCGAGTGCTGAAAGCCCGACTCGACTTCATACGCGTAAGAAATGGGGATGGCTCTGTCCTCCCGTTTACCACGCTTCGACACTGCCAGCGCTCGCGGGTGTGAAGCGAGGGCCCGGGGTGCTCGATAGGCAAACAGAAGGGAGAAACCGTGTGGCGCATTTGTTCGTCTTGGCGAGGCCAAAGGACTAAGAGCTCTCGTCGCGCTCAGTGTGCAGCCGCACCCTGCTTTCTAGGGACTTTCATCTGAACTCAACTGCCGGAACGAAGACGTGTCACGACTCTCACATGTTCTCTGACAGCCGTCATCCGTCCCGTCAAGTCCGCAATGCAGCGCGGCGTGATTATTAGGATAGAATCGTTCGGCTCGACGTAGAGCCGTCTTTTGGTGTTCTCTGCGCGGTGGTAATGCAGGAACAGTACCAAATTCCTGACAACGAGTTCCTCACTTTCGACGCTATGCGACAGGTACGCTGCGACGTTACCTTCTCACTGACGTGGTGCACGACTGGAGTGACGCCATCGACGTGGTTAGAGAGCCTCAATTCCTGTTGTCATGTCTGCTGCGTGATCCAATGCAATTCTCTCCTGTGGTGGGGGGCGATTGCGGTTTGCTTCTCGGAGTGCCGTTGCTACACGGCTTTCGCGCTTGTGGGTGAGCCGTTGGCGTCAGGCTGCTCAATGTGTCGGACGCGTCATCCGGAGCAAAAACGATTACGGGCTTATGATCTTCGCGGACGCGCGGTATAGTCGTATTGATAAGCGAAGTAAACTGCCACCGTGGATTCTCAAGCACCTGGACAACGCTCATCTCGCCCTGAATACGGAAACCGCGGTAAGAGGAGACAACTATTAATACAGTTCCGTACAGGGTGCACACCGAGACACTTGAGCTACGGAGAGCGTTCACTGTTTTCCGGCACCCAGGGGTTTCCGGTGGAAGTATGCGAATCGCGTAGAGAGCCATGCTCCACCAAAAAGAAACAATTTGCCTGTCGAAGCACCGGGGCTGCAACATCGAGTTCAGCAGCTTGTGTTGGTGTAGTGCTGCATCTGGAAGAGTTGCAAAAAATGAATGAGTTGGCGCTACTGAATTTGATAGTGCTGATTGTGTGCGTGTCATTGTCCCGTTTGCTTGAAGATAAGCGTGGCGCGGACCTTCTTGCGCCACATGTCTCAACCACCCCCTCCTCCCTCCGCGTCCCGACTTGACGCTCGCCAGTTACAACAGCCGCAGCAACAACAGTGTTGGGAACTCGTCAGGCGGTCGTTGCACCTCAGCGGGACCTCCTCTATGCTCCCCCAACCCAAAGAAGCCGGAAACGTCACTCCTGCGGGAGCGAAGACGGATAACGAAAGAAAAGAGCCGCCCATCGGCGACGGCCACTAGCGCGTGGTGCGGCTGAATGTCATGGCATAACGGTCTGGCTGAAGAGTCAAAGCCTTATCGATTGCACCACAGCGGTGTGATTATGGCGTGATGCTTCCTTTCCGTATGCTACGCAACGCCGTGCTAGTACTTCTAGTTTTACCGTTCGGCACGCCTTCGTCATAACGTAGCGCAAAGACCGCGATTTCCGGTTAAGTGGATGACACTCCCTGCATCTACAACGACTCCTTCCGTTACATCGCCTTCTGGAATTGCTCTCCCTGGGAAATGGCCGGCCAGGTCGCGTAGCACAGGTCAAAGAACCGACAGTCACAACTACACCCCCTCCCCATCCACCCGTTTGTCGAAGCCGGTACTCTGGGCGTGTAGTGATTCACATAATTTTCCCCGTTTTTTTGTTCTGCAACTGCTGGGAGATACTGCACGACAGGAGCGATTCTGGCACGGAAAATGACTTTCCAGGATGTTTGCATTTCAGAAGCCAGCGGCGCTTGCCCTATTGTGCGCCAGAGGGCGTGGTTTACGATTTCCTCGAGGAAGTCGTGGCATGAACCGAAGCTGCGAGCGCGCGCTACCTCTCACCGGCAAGCCGTCCAGCCTCTGATGTCCCTCAGCAGTATCTCTGTTTGGTTAGTCAGGTCATAGCGTTCAACTACTCAAGCAATAAAACCACGCAGCATGCTGGGTACAGCGCCGCTAACCGGCTCGAGTGATTAGCAGCGGGAATGAAGTGTCACCTTTATCGGACGGCTGTGAGCTGGGGGCGCATCGAACCAGAACCGGGACAGGACACCCCAAGGAACGGGTGGAAGCAATACACACGAAGTGTTTTAGTGGTTCTTGTCCAGGTCAGACCTTTACGCGGTCACTATTGAAAACGCAGGCAGCGCATGGTTCTGCAAGAAGTTGTGGAACACCAACGTACTCTTTCACAAGCCAGCGGCTCCCTTTGGTTGAGGACCGCTAATCTGTAATCTGTTAGATTTGAAGTTTGCCTGGGTTTTACCCGACTACGGATTGACCGGCTCTGGTGTGTACATCCACCTGCGAGAAGTACCCTGGGGAACCCACGAGCCGATCCGTTGACAGCGTAACTGTCTGACAACCGTGCAGGAAGCGCTGGTTTTGACGCTCTTGAACTTCCGTGACATTGTTTTTACCCGAAAAAAATTGCCTGGCACGATGAAACACTGGTGTACTTGCCTTGCCCTCGCGGGTTGCGTGGTGTATGCGAACGCTGGGATGATACGCGATGTCTGGCTGGGAGAAAGCCCACCGAAGGTGAAGGAAGCGAAGCAAGTCGAAGCCGCCTTGGTATAGATCATCTAAGACAAGGACGGAAGTGTGTGCAATTGGCACGCTTTTCTTCAGACAGCAGAGGAGCCTTTTTTGGATTCATTCTCGAAGAGGGCTCCAGCATTGCCAGTGGAGCTGACCGAGGTAGGTAGCTCGGCAATCCTGCGGAGAAAACACATGGAACTGCTCTTTTGCGGCACAGAAAACTGAGACCAAAATAATGCAAAATGTGGAGGAGAAAGTGAGCTTCGCTTGTCGCGTGAATTAGGACTACACCAACCAATTATGGACTCATACCAGAATAGAAAAGGAGCGACAGATGCAGCCACTTGCGTAATCGATTATTCGTAAGCATGATTTCCTATTTTTTATCTCGGAATCCAGAAAACCGCCAAGAAACAGAGCGCCATGTCCACTTAAATGGCGAGTGAGGGACGATGAAAGAGGCGGGCATTTATGTGAAGCGCCGAAGTATGGTGACCGTGATTGTCCGCGAGCCAAGCCAGCATCTGTGAAAACAATCGAATACATTCAGGAACTACCAAGGTACGGCGAAGATTGCTTGGGGGGAAATTGCAAGACAGAGATCTAATCCCTTCGAAATGAAGGATTTTGTGAAACCAACAAGAGTTTCGACTTCTACACTGCTGACGCGTGAGCCCGTCACTTTTTAGCGGCCTTCTCGCTTTGAATCGCCACACCACACTATAGGAAGGCAGACTGGGCAGCGAGCTGTGAGGTAACAGCTACTTTCGTCCATTATCATCTCGGGATAGGACCACTATGGTTCCATGCTGTAGGCAGTATGGCCTTGCCATGGGGATGCCGCTGCAGCGTGTCCTTCCGGTCTCCGTGACTGGTCGCAGCCATGTCCTGAGGGTTTCTCACTTTTGGATGACCAAGAGACTTGCCAAGCAAGTTCGTCTCGGCTTTGCCGACTCTTAATACTGGTGCTATGGGGTTGATGGGTACAGACTTGGGCCAGTACTCCGGGCCTTGTGGGTCCAGCGTCAGCTTCAAAGGCTTCACGGAAGAAGCGAAACGTGACTGGACTGTAAGCAAACGCAGTTTCGTACGTATGGTGGGAACCGCATGGACCGCAAACTGGTCTAGGAAAGTTGCGATGCTGATTGGCCGTGCTTCGAGGACTGCACAGTAAGAGCCGAGGCGACTCATTCCGCTTCGTGTTCAGCATGATCGACCCCTGATTTAGGCAAGCTTTACTGCGGTTTGCCCGGCTGGCTGGTGCGTCCGATTATAGCAAAAAACAGCCTGGCAATAACTCATACGGTCGTAGGTTGCATCTGGGAGACTACGCATGCGAGGCTAGCCCAGACTATCAAAAAACCGGCCCTTGTGAGAGCAAATGGAATTTCAAGGTCCGACTATATATCCCACGTACCTGCGCTCCACGCGTCTTTATGTTTCCTGTAGCACTTCACTCCCGCAATGAAAAGGAAGTTTGAAGCCCTGTGCCACGCAAGGTTCCCGTGTCAAAACAGTTGCCCCAAGGACTACTTAGTCGGTTGTCCGAAAGGTTCGTTTGCCAAGCTGTTGAACGCGTGCCTGCTTGAGATGGCGGTCTGCCCTCTTGTCTTCAGGATGGAAAGAGATTCGAGATGGCGTTTGCGAGGCTCCTGCCGACTACACTAGCTGTGGGATCAAAATGCATTCCTTCCTTGGAATGTCTCCACAAGATAAACAAGTGTTTGAGAAGTAGGCGGTATAATTCATTCTGCTTAAGCCAAGCAAATAACTGTCTGGTGCTAGGGAATGTTACGTCGACTGGCCGTGTGAACGTGAGAAGAGCCTCAGCTTACACCCCAACCCCCCCTCATGCAAATTCTTCAGCGGTGGCGGCGTGTGAAATCGACTGGGAGTTCCCATGCCCCGCAGGTCTGGTTACTCGATGACACCCACACCTCAGCTCGCTTGACAAGTAGTTCCGATTAACAGGGTGGGAACTCAAACTGCCGGCTGGAATACCTTACGATGAAGTCATCAGTACGCGGGAATTCAAGGTGAGATTCAACGATTTGAGACAGCGCACACGCCTCCACCGAAGAAAAAACCTCGATGACAGGGCGTAGGCTGCGTTCCGCCGTCCACGACAGAGCCTGGGAATTGCAATAGCGTGGAGGTGTTCGGTTGCGAAGAGGACAAGAGGAAATGGGCTTCTTTATGTGGTCAAGTGTGGTAAGCTCTCATACCGGTTCCTTTTCTAACGATTTTTGTGGCACATGCGGAGTCATTTAGGCCCTGCAGAGAGGCGACTCGAACGCCGTAAGCGCAAAGCTCTTCCGTCGCGATTTCCCCTGGAGCACACCGTTTCGGTGCAGCGGCTTGCAAGGGGTTTTTGCGTTGCCGAACGGTGAGTCCAGTTGTCAATTTCACGCTGTGGCAGTGTCTGACAGTCCTGGCGCAGGAGCTCTCATGAGAAAAGGCCCTCGGTAGGCAAGGTTTGTGGCGCGCTGACGACTTTGGGCTTAACCTGATCGCTTCAGTGTTCCCACTCCAGTCGTAGATAAAAGGTTGGTACAACACGCTATGCGACAACTTCCCACTGATAGACAAGTTCTGCTATTCAGAGAAGTGGGGAAGCATGGCCCAATCAAATTAGGTAGGAATGCAGCTCACCGATGATCACCGATCGAGTACATTGTCGTGTGGTGCAGAAACAGGTGAAGTTATGCCGCGAGAACCGACCCCCTTGTTCGATTGGGTCGTCGGCAAAAAGGAACGGAAACCCGCTCCTGCACCTGCGCCAACTCTCGCCTCCGCTGCTATCAGAGAGAGAGAGGTGAACCATCGCACAAAGTCACGAAGGGTACACAGAATTGATCAAGGATACCGGCTATAGGATCAAGCTCTTACGCACGAGGCAAAGCCCTACATTGGTACGCTCTTGGAAGGCGCCTGGGTATTCGTTTAAACTAATGCTGACTGGATTCAGCCCCTCGCGGTTTCTATGGTGGCCTCATCGTAGGATATCACCTCATCGGTACGCAGCCCCTCTTGAGACCTGGGAAATAACGGCGTTTCCAAGCAAGCGGTTTGTTTCCATAGGTTCAGAGGCATAGCCGATGGGTCGCACCGCACAGCGCGCAGTGCTGTCTGCCTTTGATATCCGCCAGCGAAAGAAAACGCTCGCCAGTGAATAATTTGTGCAAAGCAAAAACGACAACGGGGTCTGTGTCGTCGTTGTTCAGCTCGTCGAGAAACTAAGACTGCATGTGTAGTTAACTATGTGCTCCATTCGAGTGTGGGACGGCACGTCAGTATGGCTTCCACTTGAGTTCGCGTCACACGCCAGCTGCTTGCCGAATTTTCTTTTCTAAGCAGGGTATTCATTTTACCTTAGCAACACACTAGGGACATGCGCAGGGGGTATCCTTGGACCCTTGCAAGGCCTGAGGGAACCCGCGGAGTATGCAGTGGCGTTTGCTTTTTGTCGGATGCGGATTGCTGAAAGAAGTGAGAACAGCTGGAAACAGCTGCTGTATAGCGATGTAGAAAAAGAGGTCGTGCACAGGAAGTGTCCCGCAATAGTGATATACAACAGTGGGGTTTGAGGAAAGAGGTTTTAAGGCCACACACGACGCGCGAACCGTTTTGAGGCATCGATACAGTTGACCCCTGTTCCAGCTACGGACACGCAGATGCAGAGTCAAGTCCTTGAACCGCCGCAGGACAGCATATGTCCACACTTTCCTCAAAGTGCACATCAGGGATCGTTACACAAGGTACAGGAAAAGTGCCGAACCCAATTTGCCGTACTGACGTCCTCCATCTCTCCATCTGAATACCAGACGTTTGCTTTGAGGTTCACGTGTGACTTGCAAACTCGAAAAAGTACAGGGCTCTTGTAGTCTTTCACTCGTCTATTTAACAAGACGCAATCCTCGCTATTATCGATAAACTCGAGGCCCAGAGAGTGTGCTCGTAGAGCCCGAATCTGTTTTTGCAATCATCGCGACAAAAAACGCGGAGCTTCTGGCGTCCGTGCCATGGAGGACTGCCCGTTCCGCCAAGCCGATCCAACTTTTCGCGGAATTGACAGCGAGGCTGTCCTTTGGCTGTCCCCCGTGCTGGTTCAGTTTTTTGTGTGCTTCGGGACAATTTAAAAAGTTGGGAGAGCAGTCCCGTCGCTTCGCGCGCACGCGTCGTTCCTCTCATCTTCTTGCAAGCGTACGCGTGGGCAGCGGGGGGAACTGGTCCCGGATCTTTGCGACAGGCGAGAGAAGACGCGCCTCCCGTGGAGGGATTTTTTCCCTGCTACGCTGTTGTTCCCCTTTTAAAAGGGCGGCGGCAAAACTGCTGCCCCGCGTATAGTGCTTCAAGTCGATGTGCCTGTCTCTTCGTTTCTTCGTGTGGGGGGGCGTAACAGGCGTTCTCCTCAACTGCTTCTTTCCCTCGCGTTATCGTGGATGTTCCTGCAAGCAGGACGATAATCGAGGTTTTTTGTAAGGGGGGTTGTTCGCTGTCGTCTTTCCCTTCCTCTTTTTTTCGTTTTGGTGTCTCGTCGTTCTCTCTGCAGAGGCCTTGTTTCCCCTATATTCGCTGTCAAAATGTCGGGTGAATCTCCCCTCGAGTTCAAGGGTGTCCTGGAGGGACATACCGATTGTGTTACGGCCATTTCGACGCCCTCTCTGAAATCCAACACAATCGTTTCCTCCTCCAGAGGTGAGAATTTCTGCTTTTGTACCCCTCACAGAGTTTATAACGCTGCCGCCTGTTAGATACGACGGCAGGCGGGTATGCTGCATACCAAGGGAGGAAGGGGGACCGAGAAGAGCGGCTTCGCAGTGCAAAGGTGGGGAAACGCCCTCCTGTCCAGTATCAACTTTCTTCTTCACTTTCCAGTCCACCGCATCAGAACTAGGGGCAAACTCAAGAAAGGAAGTGTCCCCGAAAGGAGACGGCTCTTTTTTCCGCGAAGGAGCGCCCCGCCTTCTCAGCCTCCGTGGCAGACTCTTGCCGGTTGGGGAGCTCTGCCGTCGTTTTCGATCGGGTTTTTCGGAACGAAATGGACAACTGTCTTGTGTGTCGCGATCCGGTCTTGTTGGACGCTGGCGAGGGCAATGGCTGGTCTTTCCGTCGGCTGTGTTGGAAATGCGTGTTTCTCGTGCTCACGTTGCCCCGTATGCATTCGCTCCACAGAATTCCCGACTTGTTTCGGCGCAAAAGGATGCAAGTTGCCGGGCATCATCGGCCGTGTTAGTGTGTCCGACCCTGTTTGGTTTCGAGCATATCCACTCGGGGTGGCGAGAGCATCTTTGGATTCCTCGTGGGAAACCCGTTCGTGGCTACAACGGAACCGAGAAAGGCCGCAAGTCACTGCCTTCAATCGAGAGTCGCTACGATTTCGAGATTCGCTCTCGGCAGGGGTGACCTTGTAACAGCAAAAGCTGCTGCCTGTCATTAAGAAGGGTAGATGAACTTTCGCCTTTGTCCGTGAAGAAAACTGGCGCGTGTTTGCAGTGTATTCGCGCTCGAGTGTATGGGGAGACTTCATGCACCCGTCCTGATTACGTTTTCTGCCGAGCCAAGGCGCAGCAGTGGGATGACCCCGGAAGTCCCAGCTCACTCGCAGGCCTCGACGAGGCCGTTGACGAGAAACCTTCCAAGAGGGACTCTTCAGTCCCTTTCTGACAACGGCTGCCGTACACCCGCGGAAGAAGAGTGTTTATGACTGAATCCGGCGTGCACCAATTGGTTATGCGACATTTGTATATATACATATATATATATATATATGCATGTGTATCGGACCGGGCGAGCCTGGATCTGTATTTCATGTGTCTTGCCAGTAACAGGGAAGGGGTTCTGGTGTCTCTGGCACAGGATGATTCCGGAAGTACCCAGCTCACTCCGAGGCCGCTTTCGCGGGCTTCTGACGAGCAACCTTCCAATAGAAGATTTATCTTCTTCTGATTTCGTCACTTGGAACCCAGAAGAGCCCTCTCTGTCTCTCGTGACTCTCCCCAATTCATTGCTCTTGGTGTCGAGCATATCCTCAGAGTTTTCCGGGGAAGAACCTCTCTTCCTTCCCCTTAGTGAGATTTGGGGCTACAACGGCACCGAAACGAACTGAGCATCACCAAGCTCGGCTCTTCCCTGTGCTTCCACAAACGATGGGCCACCCTTGCTGGTGCGCGACACACATTTCGGTGTTTCCTCGAGAGACTCGGGCACTGTCATTTCCACAATGCTGCGCGTTTGTCTCTCCTTGCCGTCGCCTTTTGTTTTTCCGAGGCCTTCCTGTGTTCACCGCCGTGTGTTCGTCACTGAGCCGCCGCTGTTCGGCGTTGCGCGGTCAGACCGCGCCTCCGGCGCGAGGCGCACCGTTCTCGTTTTCCCTCAGGTCTCATCGTGTCGCATTCTGTCTGTGGTGATTCGGTGATGCTTTTCAGACCACAAGGTGATTGTGTGGACTCTGAACGAGAACCCCGATGACAGCGGCAGCGTCGGCTACGCGCGCCGCGCGCTCACTGGCCATTCGCAGTGCGTCCAGGACGTCGTCATCAACAGTGACGCTCAATTTGCGCTGTCTGGGAGCTGGGACAAAACGCTGCGTCTGTGGGATTTGAACGTTGGTGTCACCGTCCGCTCCTTCCAAGGCCACACCAGCGACGTCAACTCGGTGGCGTTCAGCCCGGACAACCGCCAGATCGTCTCTGGGTCGCGAGACAGGACCATCAAGCTCTGGAACACGCTCGCGGAGTGCAAGTACACCATCGTGGATGACCAGCACAACGACTGGGTCTCCTGCGTCCGGTTCTCCCCCTCCGCGAACAAACCTCTGATCGTGTCTTGCGGCTGGGACAAACTGGTCAAGGTGCGCAAAGAGAGGAGAGCGTGCTGCGCCGCGCGCGTATCTCGGGGGCGTAGCGTGAAAGCGGCGGGGGGAGGGGATGGGAGGGGAGGGGGGCTGCAGCGGCACGCGTGCCGCGGTGTACTCTCTCCTACGCACGCGTGTGTGCGTGTGCGTGTGTGCCGAGATTTGTCTTTTGAATCTCGCCTTTTGCGTCTGTTTCCAGGTGTGGAACTTGAGCAACTGCAAGCTGCGCACGAACCTCGTCGGGCACACATCTGTGCTGTACACAGTCACCATCTCCCCCGACGGTTCTCTCTGCGCCTCCGGAGGCAAGGACGGCGTCGCCATGCTCTGGGATGTGAACGAGGGCAAACACTTGTACTCTCTCGACTCGAACTCGACTATCAACGCCCTTTGCTTCTCCCCCTGCAACTACTGGCTGTGCGCTGCTACCGACAAGTCTGTCAAGGTAAGTGGAAAGAGTGCCTAGCGCGCGGAGTCGCGACGGGGCCGATTGACGGGCGCACCAAAGTGCACGGTTTCGCTCGTCCCTGTACTTTCAGTAGTGGACGTGTTTTCGGAAAGGCGGTGACCCTCGGCGAGCAAGCGCACACCGCAGGTTTTAGGATGAGAAATCATTCCTCGTCTTGAAGCAACCCTCACAGAGGCCACAGGCCTGTCGCGCCTTCGGACGCCTCCGTTGCGCTGCGATGGGTCCGGCCACTTGAGGAGGCTTGAAACGGCTCAGTTGACTGACTGGAACCTGCACGGTTTGTGGCGTCGCTTCAACGAGAAATGCGTGTTCCTGGCAAGATCCTCGCGACGGGAAAACTAGCAGACGGTGCGCGCATTGGCCTGGCGGTCCCCCGCGTCCGGTGCTGGCGATGTTGGGCACGCGCGGCGTCGTTTGAAGTGACGGTTTCAGAGGGGCGTCTTCGACGGCCCGTTGCACGCGCGAGTGGTTTTTCTTCTGCGAGGTTGTGCGTCGAGCGTGGTCTTGTCGCCTCGTGTGTGCTGGCTTTTTTCTGTGCAGATCTGGGATTTGGAAAACAAGAATGTCCTCTCCGAAATCACCCCCGAGAAGACCAACCGCAGCGGAGCGCCGTGGTGCACTTCGCTCAACTGGTCTCACGACGGCCGCACGCTGTTTGTCGGTACCTTCACCGGTGCTATCAACGTCTATGAAGTGTCCTCAGAGCAAGTGACTGCTTAAGTGTTTTTGGCGCCAGCGTCTCGGTTTCTGTGTGGCGATTGCGAGTTGCACGTGGACGGAACGCCGGTTCGTTTCTCAGCGGCGGGGGAAGTTCAGAAAGAGCGGGAAGAAGCAGAGAACTGGGGAAGGAGCGTGGAAAACTTGCAGAGAGAGGGGAAAGCACACATGGTGGCACTGCGAGCTTTTATGTAAGGTACACACTGCCACGAGAAGGAAGAGTAACGGAAGAGAAGGGAGAGTGTACACCCGTTTCCCGTCGGGGAGCAGCCAGGAAGCTCCACAGGGTGGAAGCTGAGAGAATGGAGTCTCTTCTCAGGCATCTATACAGACTGGGAGGGACGCGGAGAAGGTAGGAAAAAGTTGACGTGTGTGTAACCGGAGTCTTCTCGTGCTTCACACTGTTACGTGTTGGATGCCGTGCGGCGTGCACGCAAGGAACTTTCTGCTGCTCAGGGCCTCGAAAGCCTCGGCTGTCCGCGCACCCTTTCAGCTTCTGTTCCTCCCGTTTCGCGTTTACCGCGCAGACGCCGACACACTGGCATGCGCTGCGTCTTCGCTCTCGCCTGGCCACAAAAAGGCAGAGAGTGCGCCGCCTCTGCAGCCGGCACGAGTTTGGTGGAAGGCACGCGCGCGCGCAGCCGAAATCACTCTGGCGCAAGTTTATCCGAGCAGCAGAATCCAGAGAGAGGTGACAAACGAGAGACAGCAAATCCTACTTTTCGCAACGGCTATCTCGCTCGCCGGGGACGATGCCGCCTCGCACACGGCAGAGGTCGAACGCGGGCGCAAGATCGGTAAACCAGGCTTTGCCACAGACACAACGAATGCAAAAACAGCAAGCGGCTGACTTGGCTCGAGCTATTAGGTTCCCTATGCCGTCAGACAAGAGGCTAGTAGCATCAAAGTCTGATACAGAGCACGGCAAAAAACTGCGACGCATCGATCACACGGTGCGGTACCTCGATATCACCTTTCTGGCCTGGAAGTGCCGAAAAAAGACGCAGATGCGAGACTGGGGAAGTCCCTTCTCGAGAGGTGTGTAGTGGAGAGACGGACGATTCCTTTGTTATGACTGTTTTAGGTATTCACAACTTTACAGAGATTTGGTATTGCGGCGTTTTACTAGAGGTGCTGCCTCCCTCGGATATCTACCTCCAAGGAGAGATGCGTTCCTCACCTGAAGCCACACGTGTCGCCGCAAAAACAAACGAATCACGCTGGCGGTCGGTCATGATTCACACTGCTTCGACAAAATGTAGGTACGGAATTCGAAACGGATCCGAGAATCTATCCTGAATACATATCTACCTTTGCATAACCTCAGAGTTACACAGTCTACCGGTGTGTCGCTGGCGAGCTTGGGAGACCAGATGGCAACGCTCACGTGCTCATCTACTCGCTAGCCTCTATTCAAGAGAGACGACTTTCGCTCCGTCAAATGCGTCATCTCTACACTGCTCTGCCCCGAGGAGTCACCTGAGCACGGCGACAGAGGCGCCTTTCATTTGCCGGGGTTCTTAAGCCGGGAAAGTGTCGCTCGCTAGTTTCGCATCGCCGGGGCGTTTGGCGTCTGTATCGAGGTAGGAATCTCCGAAACTGCGGCAGGCAAATCCATGTCTACCAAACATGCGGCACGCCTCTGGGCCACAACGCCGAGTAGACAACAGGGAAAACCAAAACGCGCAACGCTGTCTTCTGTGCGGCGTACCCCCATCTTCCCTGGAGAAAGTGCAGAGTGAAAGACAGCAAGTGTGCGCTACCGCAACCTGCTGCGAATGAAGAGACACGGGGCGTTCTCTGAGCTCCGCAGAAAACAGAGTGGTACGGTCCGGGCCACTAGGACTGTCTTGATTTCGAAACAAACTGTTTTCTACCGGCCGCCCTGAGCAGAGCCTTCCCGAACAAACGGAAATGTACATGCGCCGTATGCAGATAGACTACTTCCCCCGTCCAAAAGTAGCACGTGCTTGGACTCTCCCCCCTTGTGTACGCGCTGAAACTAGGACACAAACACATCAGAGATGCACGAGAGGCCTCCATGCAGTCTCCTACAGGCAGCTGCCTCCACAAAACCCGTCCACCTGTGAAAAGGCGCACTCGTGCGCATATGCTGGATATTTAGTGTCTCCGGGAGTTCATCAGTTTTCGTGTCTGCAGTCGCAGCTCTGAGGTGCACGTTTCGCATTGCGTGAACGCTCTGGTGCTTTCCAGGCACGCAGTCGCAGAGACTATCATGTCTTCACTCTCGTGGTCTGAAGTTAACCAAAGGCAAGCATTCTCGCGCTTCCGCGTTTCCCTCACGCCTGCCACACGTTCGTCGCGGGAGCCGCGCGGGTCACGCGCTCGTCGCCTGAATTTTCTGGCGTGAGATCCTGCAGGGAAAAGTTCACAAGGCGCACGGATCCCACTGCCGCTTTGCTCCTCACAGCACCGCACGGCAGAAATCGCCCCCAGTTTTCGACGGTGTTCTCAATTTTGACCCCGTTAGGTTCCGGCGCCATTCTGAGGACTCGAAGCGACACAACGCAAGACTCCCCCATCGGAACGTTGTTTTAGTCATCGCTCGGGCCGCCTTGACGGTGGCTATCTTTCTCGGAACTGGAACCGACTTTAGCAAAGTATGGAGCCCAAAAGCGTGAAAACGGCGACAGGTGCGAGGTCGTGCAGCGCATGCGAAAGAACGCAAACCGCTCGTCGCTCTCGCCTCGAGGCACGCACCACCTGGGATGAGCATTCACAGACTGTCCCGACTGGCTGCAACTATGAAAAGGCCATCGCTGAATCCCCTGATAGGCAACCGCCTTCCTGACACGTCTCTCCAGTTACAGGTCAGAGGCGCCGTAGGAAGGAAAACGCCCCAAGAAGAGACGCGGGCTTTTTTTGCAGGCATGGACCGCCTGCGAATCACCGCCCAGCCACGGACAAAACACGTGTGCAGTCCGGTTCATTTTTCTGAGGATTTCTTAGGAAAATCTAACCGGCAAACGCCGCCTTACTTTCAGGACGCGCATCGACACGACAGGCCGGAAGGCGTAGAGGAGCTACGAGATCAGCAACGCACGGAAACGCAGGGAGATGACTCTGACCGTGTATTTCCGAGGAGCAAAGCACACAAAACAACCCCAAACTCGGCAAAGACTATGTGCCATGTGGCACACAAAAAGCGATTCAATCCCGTACTGGGCGGAATCTCGTGAAAATGAAACGTGTCAACGACGAAATGCATCTACGCAGACGCAAAATACAGATCCAGTCGGAATTCCTAAGCGTCGGCAGTTGACTCGCGGGGACGCGCGGCCACGTGCAGAGCGGACGAACTGTGTGGGTTTGTGCCGCAGGCACACAGATGCGTGTGTGCGCCTCCCTGCGTAAATCGCTGCACCAATCTGTGTCTCTTTATGCGTGCAACGAGGTGACAGAAAAAAGCGATGGTTCGCGAACCCCTGGCCCTCCCCGTCGCCGTCTTCTCACTTACCCCCACGTAAATGAGGTAGTCCATGCCGTTGTCCACCAAAACGAAAACCCATTCATCCCAGGAGAGAAGCTGCTCGTACGCCAGATTGAGGAAGGTCAGTTTGAAGAACACCAGAGTCACGGGCTTCATCAAATAGAGGAAGAAGATCCATCGGTAGGTCCTAAAGTCCGACAGGCAGACGCGGAACCTTTCGCGCGAATGGAACGCTTTACATGGGAAACGTCCTCTCCAAAGAAAACACTGCACGGTGAAGACGAGAACGAGGGGCGGAAAAGCGAGCTCAGAACTGCAGGATGATTTCCAGAAACATCGAACAGCCTGTCTCCTCAAAACACCAGAGAGAAACCCAAGCCTTCAAACGGGAGATGGGAACAAACGGTGTGTCTCCTGACTTCATGTCTCCGGCCGAGCAGAGAAATACTCACTGGTACGCGTCGTATTTGTGGTACAACTCGCCGGTGGAAGGACTGAGGCTGGATTCGACAATGTGGGACTGCTCAGCAAAACAGCGGCATCGCAGAGAGACAAAGAGACACAACTCACTTGAGCAAAAAGAAGAGAGAACTATCTGGTGCCGCCAGCAAGCACTGGTCTCCTTCCTTTACTCACACAACGGAAAACGGGTACAAGATACTCTATGTACGAATGTTCCATATATATATATATAGAGAGAGAGAGCATGTGCTTGTATAAACGGGCATGTAATCCTTGTGTCGTCGCTTACGTATAGGAGCGCGAGGTTGGCGTTGATCGCGACGAGGACGCATATGTATCCCAGCGCATGCAGAATGTAGCGTGTACCCTGGACGAGAACCAGATACCAGAGAGGAAGAGGGAAACGTCGGCAAACGGAGGAGCGCGCCGCTCAAACGCGCGGTGACCGCCTGCTACACAGCGTGAGGATCCACCTGGAGTATTTGGAAGACCAGGAGGAGCATCGCGGAAGCGCTGAAGTTGAGGGCCTTCTGCGAGGTCTTTGCGACAGGGCAGACACCCAACCGACAGACGAACACCCTACCTAAAAGCCGCAGCTTGGCGTCTCGCTTCCTTCCTCTCTTTCCGAGTTTTTCTTCTGACCCACAGGCACCTCTCCCCCGACACAGGCACCGCCACGCTCGTTTGGCAGCTAAGGTCGAGAGCTCACACGCCGGTGCGGATCTGGGAGTTCGAGTGTCTCCGTAGCGGCCATGGCGCCGCAGTGCACAGAGGAGCTCCTCGCCTCTTTTCCTCGAGAATTTCCCCGACCCTTTGGAGGTCGACACTTTCAAGGCCGATCCAGGAGACACCCGGATGCGCCTTCTCTCTCGTCGGTCCTTCGCCCGTCTCTGTCGTGCGTACCTGGAAACCGCCGAGGATGATTTCAAAGAATCCGAGGTAGAGCGAAATGACGCAGAGACCCGCAACGAACTGGACCTCAATGCGGCTGAGCTGCGAGCGCAGTGTCTTCCAACCTGCAAACAGGGACGGCACGCAGGAATCCTCGCCGTCACCAGAACGAAAAGGAGAGGTAGGGGGAGCAAACGACGAGGCAGAGAAGAAGGACGTCCCAGGTGCGCCAACCACAGAGGTATCGCCGTTCGCCGATCCTCCTGCTCCTTGTCGAAGCTCTTTTCTTCGGCTCCTATTTGCTTCTCTTTCTCCTGTCTTCTCGCCACGTCGACGGCCAAACTCACCGAGGGCGACGAGAATGAAAGTCGTTAGGGCGACAACGTCCTGCATCTTCTTGACCACTCGCGAGGCAACCCTGCGCGACATGCGCACACCGCGTGTTTCTCCATCGACGCGGGCACTTGCGGCGCTCGCTCGGCAGCCATCACCACGTGGCTGTTCATGGAGGAGCGTCAAGGACGCGCTCTTCTTTTCTGTTTCCCCGCGAAATCCGCGAGGGAACGCGCATCGCATCCAACCCCCCGCACGGGCGTCGTGCAACCAAACGCCAGACGAGCGCATTGGCGTTCGTATACATCGTGCGTCTCCAAATAGTTCTGCGTCCATCTTCAAATGCCACGCTCTGCTGGATCTGCGCTACACCCTGTTTTGGCTGGGCCGTCTCTGTGCGCGTGCCTCAGTCCCTTCCCCGTAAAAAAAACCACCAGAGGCCTCTCGTCTCGTTGAGACGTGTCTGGATTGCTTCTTCGGCAAGTCTTGCCTCTCCGGCCTTCTTCACCTACCACAGGGCGGGGTGCCGAACGCCGTGCTCCGACATTTCGACGGCTTGTCGCCAGTCGAGGGAGAAGGCGAGCGCCGCGAAGAGGAAATTTCCGAGCATCAAGAGGTGAACGCCGCTCCATTTTCGTCGCCGAAAGACGAGCATGAGGAGCACGAGGACGCCGGACCTGCGACAAAAAAGGCGGTAGTCTGCGGAAGCGACGCAAATGGCCACGTGTGCGCATCTACCCGAAGTGATCAGAAAGACGCCCGCTCAAGAGGCACGGAAAAATCTCGGGAGGTCGCCCTGCATCGACACTCGCCTAGAGGCGACACCAGTGGATGTACACCGGAGAAGGGAGCGTGTGGTGGTCCTGAACAAAACGGGTTCTCGGCGCGCAGAGAGCTGCGCGAATCCCGCGCATCGACGTTTATCTCTACACTTGGACTAGGAAGGCAACGCCACTGAGAGACGTAGCCACAGACGGCCAGGCAAGCATTCGTCCTCCTTAGCCTTTGGTCGGCATTGACCCACACAACTATCCTTGCACATGTGTGCGTGATCCGGGCGATTCGAATGCCGACACCAGTCCACGTGTGGCCAGTCGCACTCTTTTTCGCGGATTTTCGAGGGTCGCTGGGTAGGAGCGAGAGGTGACGAAGACAGCCCGCCGAGGCAACCTACGTGAAGAGGTAAAGGATCATGAGACCAAAGACCGTATCCGGCAGGCAGATTTGCTCGGCGGACAGCTGCTGATTCCCGGGATTGATGAAGGTCACCGCGCCGCGAAGACGCAAGTCGAGGCCGTCGGCGTTGAGAAGCACCACTGCGTACCGGTCCCTCCGGGGAACTTGAATCCGAACTTGCATGCGCGAGGCAGTAAATGGAAGGCGCTGGACAGAGACACAACCACTCATCACACAAACGGTGAGGCACGCACAAGACAGAGAACAGAAAGCCACACGGAGATCTGACAATATGACAAAAATCGACGACGTCCAGCGCCGCCGCGCAGCGAAGAGCAGGCGTGTGGAAGCGAGGAACGGCAAGGGGCCACAGCCTCCCTTTGGGGAAAGGCGAGCCACACACGGCGCGTCCCTCTTCTTCCGTCTCTCACACCCGCGAGGTTAGGTGCGGTGTATCTGGTCTTGCCGTGCTGGCCGGCGTGCCTCGTTCGAAAGGCCACGAGGCCGTACCTTGAAAGCAGGAATGTACGAGTTTGCGACGACGTTGTCGGCCGCCGTGAACGACGGCAGCCAGTCGCCGTCTTGTTCGAAGAACAACTGAACGCAACACGGAAGAGACGCCCGATCCCCCCTTCAATCTTTCTGGCCGGCAGACACAGTCAGTCGGCGATCCTCGTTTTCTCTGCTGTGTGCACGGAGAGATACCCCAGGGCGCCCCGAGAGGCCGCGCCGCACACACAACCGACTGCTTTTCCCCCGAATCCCTGACGCGCGCACGCGTTTTCCTAGGAAAAGGAATCTCGCGGACGTGCTGGCGGGACTGGCCCTCTGCGCCCGAGGCACCGCGTCTGACTCGCCCAGAGACTTGTGCGAGACCTCTGCCGACGCTCACAAACTGGAAGTGATCCATGACGAGGACGAAGGTGTTGTTGACGGAGTCGACGAGGGGACCGTCGCGGATTGGAGCCGTGGGAAACGGCAAGGCCTCGAGCCGTCTGGCCTCCATCGCGCTTCGTTTCTCGGAGACTCTGCGGGCGGCCGAGGCGCCGACGCCCGCCTCACCCGCACGCTCGTCCAGCGCTCCTCCCTCATCTGCGGGGGCGTCCACGCCGCTCTCTGGAAACACAACACGCACTCGAAACCCACGGCCTTGCGAAGGCTGACCGGTAAGGTCTTCATTTCGACATACCCTCAGCGTGCGTCTCTCTCGACGTGTCTGGTCTCTGAACTCGCGCGCACCGCTGCCCGAGCGCTCCCCTCGCCCCCCTGTCCTTCTGTTCTCCCTCCCGCTCGCTTCTTGAGGGCGCGAGACGCCCGAGGCTCTCAACGCGTCGCCGAGCTCCGCTTGTGTCTCACCGTCTTGAGACTCTTTGACGCGGTACAGCAGCGTCGGAGACACGGCGCCCACTGTCTGACGCAGCGCGGAGGCAACGTCGCCGGCCAGTCCGCGGAAGGCGCTTTCCACGCCGGAGACGGTCTCCTGCACGACTTGAGGCAAGTCAGACAGCTTCCACGACGCGGACGCTGGAGATCCAGAAGACGCCGCGCTTTCTTCGCCGCGCTCCAGCGACTCCGGAGACGCCGAAAAGGCGGCAAGTCCCCGACTGGGCCGAGTCGCCGAGTCTGCAGCTGCTCGCGCCGACGACCCGTCGGTTCGCGGCGACATGGTCTTCCCGGAAAAGCGAGGCTCCGCTAGGGGCATGTTGTTCACGTAGTTCGACGGCAGAAGCTCCAAGTCGATGTCAATGACGCCTGAACACGCAAACAGACCTAAAGGCCTCCATATTTACACCGCTGAAACCAGACCTAAAGGCCTCCATATTTACACCGCAGGAAACGCGACAGAGCAGCAGGCGTATCCGCGCTACGCAAAACTGCAGCAGACCGCCAGCGCCGGGGAGGCTCTTTCTTCTCTAGAGAAGAAAGAAAGAGTTTGCATGAGGCAGACATTTACAAACACACATCTATATACCTCTGTTCAGATGTATGTTCAGATGTGTATATTCTGGAGAGACGCTGCGCTAGGCAGTTGCATGTTATCTCAAATGGAAACGGATGCCCGTATATTGTGCAGCTACTTTTCGCGTGACAGTACACTCGAGTTCCCGTTTCGTGTTCTGTTTGACAAGCGCTTTGCTTTGCACACCCCGGCGCGCGCACACACACACAGGTGGAGCGCGAGAGCGTCAAACGAGGCTGCGTTTTCGCTAAATTTCCTCGGTCTCGGCTGCTTCGATCTGAAACCGCAGTGCAGGAGCGACGTGCACGCGGTGAACGCGCGCAGTCCGGCTTACCTCCTGCCTCGAGTCCAATGTGCGGCGCGTCTTTCGGAGGAATGGCGGCGTTGACGAGATACGGCAGACGGCAGAGCGGCAGAGCGTAAATGTCCAGAGCGGGTGTGGAGCTGCCTGCGGCTGTGGCCGCGGCCAGCAATCCATCGGAGGCCTCGATCCCGCACACGATAGCCTCCGCAAAGAGCGACGCGTCTTTCGCTCCGAACAGACACGCGAGAGAAAGAACGGCAACCAGGGCTGTCTGGAAAAGCCGTTGAGGAAGCGACGAGGCGCGCAGCAGTCTGGGCCGCCTCCGCCGCGGTGGTGCGCCGGAACTCCCAGGATCCGAAGAGAAAAGACGCGGGAGGGAAGACGGCCGAGACCGAGCAGACCGCGTGCGAGAGCAGCCGGGCGAGAAAGACGAAGCACTCGGAGGCGCTCGGGAGCAAAGAGACACAGCAGACGGGGAAGAGAAGGCGGACGAGGGACCGGAAGCACGCGGCAGCGAGAGAGGAGATGATGGTCGGCGGGACACGGCAGACACAGAAGCGAGGGAGACTAGAGAGTGGAGTCCTGCTGCGCTTCCACTCGAGGTTTCGCCCCCTGAAATCGACGTGGAATCCACGGAACGGCGCGAAGAGAGAGAGGTGAAGCGCGCTCTCGCACGGGGGAAGAAAAGGAGAGGAGGTCGATGGGGCGGCTCCTCACGCGAGGCGGAGCGCGACTGCGCAGAGTGGGAAGCCGTGGGCGTTTCGTCTCGGCCGTCGAGTGGAACGGGCCTCCGCACACGGAACCGTTTGAGCTCGGAAGACACGTTCTGTAATTTTGCGAAACAGGGAGAGCCTCCAGTCGGCGGCTGGAGTGTGGAGGAAGCGAGCGAGAGGAGAGCGGCACGGCGGCGCCGCGATCTGGAGCAGCCAGAGAGCGTGCGGAAAGGCCTGGCAGCCTGTCCTCTCTTTCCCTTTCGACAGCGCGGGCGGTCCCCCAGTCTGTTAGGACGGAGGTTACTCTGAGCCTGTCGGTCGCCGCGTTGCTTCTTTTCGCCTGCGCGCGCCACGGCTTTGTTGGCGAGGTACGGCGGTCCGCTTTCGTCTGTCGCCGCGAGCTCGCTGCGGGGTGCGTTTGCAGCCGGAGGCATCTCGGGACCCAGCGACGGCTGGCGGGGACGGGGATTACGTGCAGAACTCGGCCGGTCCTGGTGAAGGTTCAGAGTCTGCAGTTCGGGTGTCTGCCTGGTCGTGCGTCTCCTGGGCAGAGCCCCGACGTTTTTCTTCGCCAGTCGAGGGCGAGGCCGTCCCGACGCGTACCAGCTTCGCTTCATCGTGGCGAACCACCTCTCCTGGTCGCCTCGCGGCTACTCCCGCCGTCTGTTTTACCGCCCTGCATGCGCCGCCGACTGCCTGCGGCGGCTGCTGGTGGGTTCGGTGCTTGACGGGGTCGGCAACTCGCTCTCGTCCCTCTCTTCGCTGCCTTGGAAAAAAGCGGACGAGAGAGAGACAGAGGCGGGCGCAGGAGTAGACGGAGCAGTTCGAGAAGAAAAGGCGGCGAGAGATGGGACCCGAGCGGGAGGGAGGGACGGGGATTAACTCATCTCCGAGCCACGCGTGAGCGGCAGAGAAGCTGAGCGCGAGGGACACACACACGCCGTCTTCTCGTCGTCTTCCGATGAAAAACAGAAAGTGTCCAGGCCGACCCGGGGAGAACAGGAGGCCGAGCTCGGCTCTCTGCTCGACGCGTTCACCTAGCCGATCCAGCGGAGCCACGAAAGAAGGCGGTCCGCTAACTCGGTCCTCGCACAGTGGCACAGGGACGACGCGCGGGAATCCGAAAGTCGCACCGTCGCTCCAGGATGTCGCGGGGAAATCGGAGAAGAAAGAAACTCTCTCCTAGGAACCCCGCTTTCAAGTGGCGATCAAAAAGCGGTTCGTCCCGCGGGAGCGGCACTGGACCTTCCGGAGGAACCGCTGGTAAGCGTGTGTGTCCCAGTTCGTGTCACCGCCGAGCGAGGAACAAAAGTGGAGACGCGAAGCACAGGAGCACATTCATGAGCTTTTTGGGAGACAAACACGGGTAAGAAACGACGGACACGAGAGAGACAAAAGCGGTCAGGCGACTCCCCTTTTACCCGCGCCGCGCGCGTTCTCGGAGTCTCTCCGTTTCTCACGCGAGCGCATGCGATGGCAAGAAAAATCTCGCTGTTTGTGCCAGAGACTTGTGGCAAGTTCTGTCCGCGGCGGAACGGGAGTTTCGGCGCGTTCGTTTCCCAGTGGACACTTTTGTTTCTCTGTTGATCAGGACGACGCGTTTTCACGCTAGAACGGCCCCAGGGAACCCCCGTGTCTGAAGCAAGGCAGCCTGCTGGCCTCTCGAGTGGCATCTCTAGAAGGAAAAGAACTGTCCGGCGTTGCATGTTTTCCAAACTTGATCCTTTTTTCTGTTCCGTGGCGTCGTCGATTTCCTCTCGGCCTAAAGCTCACCTTTTCTGCGGTCGTGCATTCTCCGGCTCTGCGCTCTCTTCCCCCGCGTCTCTCGTGTCTACGGTTTTGTTTTGATTGCCTCGCACCATGGCTGCAACTTCCTCGTCGGGCGCTCGCGTTCTAGCGCTTGCCTCCAGTCCGCAAGGCTTGTCTGCCGCACGCGCAGCGCAGGGCAAGAAAGACACCGTTTTGACCGTTCTTCAGACCGAGTCTTTTCCTCAGGCGGAGACCGCCGCAGGGGCTCTTTACGACGCGATCCTGGTTTTGGACGTTGGAAACATCCAAGACGGCGCGGCCGCCCGTCCCGCGGCGCAAGCTTTGGCTCAAGCAGTTTGCCGCGCTGTAGCCCCGGGGGGATTTGTACTGGTTGCCGAAGGAAGTGGCGACGCCGAGCAGGTGAGGAGAACGCGACGAAATGCGAAAAAACAGCCGTGCAACGCTCTCTTCGCCGATTCTCAATGAGCGTGTGTGTCACTGCAGCAGAAGTTTTCGAACAAAAACACCGGCAACGGGAGCAGCGGTGGGGGTTGCCAGCCTGCAGTAGCGTCGAACCCTAAACTGGTGAGATGGGTGTTTTTTCGAAAAAGGAGCATGCTGTCGCCTCTGGTGCAACGCGCACACGCCTTTGTTTGAGAGTCCTCTGTTTCGGCGTGGTCCCACACTTTTCTGCCGCGATTTCCCTCGACATCTGTGTGTCGCACGCTTCGTCGCGTTTGTTTCTTCCGCGCAGGCACGCCGTCTGATGAAGCGACTGCTGGTCTACGAAGGCCTCGTCTCTGCCACAGACTCAGAGGTCGCCTCGTTCGTAGCCGACCACCTGACCGGCTTTGAAACCCCCATAATGGTAAGCAACCGCAGAGAGAGACGCAACACTACCCGCGAGAGCATTGCCTCTGCATCCGCTGTATGTACACCGGGGTGGTCAAGTCTCAGGCAGGGAAGAAGGCGTGCGTGCCAGGAGGCGGTCTCATACGGTGTTGACGGCACGAGCGGCGTTACAAGGCTCTTTGCAAAAAGGCAGGAGACGCCCTGGACGACTTTTGGAAAGCACGTCCCCGTAGGAAATCTTTGAGAGCGTGGAAGGCTATGAACACTTTCCGGGGCCGTGTGTTTGTACACACCACTCGAAGTTGCTCACGTGGAGGAACGAGAAATTCCAGATCCGTCTCGAGGGTTGCTGAAGCAGTCCGCATTTGCGGTCTTGATCCAGTGGGTGACCGAACATTGACCAGAGCCTGCTCTGTCCGATCGTGCGGCGCCGCGTTCCCCATTTGCCGTTTCTTTTGCTTTAGTGGACAGGAAGGAAACCGACATGGGCTGCCGGCGCGGCAGACACGGTGTCAGGCAGCAACGGCGTCGTGGCAAGTGGGAGTAACGAGGTAGACGCCGACGACCTCATCGATGAGGCGACGCTTATTGACCCAGCTGAAGCGTATCAGCCGCTGGGGAAAGGTAAGATCTTCGAAACGTGCACGGTGATTTCTGGCCCTGCGCGTTTGTACTGGAAGCGGCGAAGAATGCCTCACTGTGCATGCATTCCCCGTGGGGGTGTTTTCGTTTCTCGTGTCCTGAGCCGGCGGCCGGTGGAAAGGCACACGCCTACTTTCAGGTTTACGCGTCGAGCGGCCAGCCTCTCCGAGGCTGGGGTGTCGGTACACCCCGTTCGCGCAGCGGCGCTGCTGGTTGCTGCACTTAAACTCGCGTTGTTTTTCTCGTGGAATCGCTGCCATGCAAAGAGTCCTTCCAGGGCTCTTTTCCCCGTCGCGTCCTGCGTTCGGCTTCCGCAACGCCGTACTCGAAGAGATGGCGCTTCCTGTCCTCGTGCGTCTTTCTTGCGATGGGCGCCGCGGCCGTTTGTGTAGGCAAGACGTCGATGCGTAGAAACGACAACGCGATTTGAGATCGGTACAGAAAACACCGAACCTAACGCGATTTACCTGAAAGCACGCAGGGGCTACTTTGGTGAGCGTTTCTGTTTGTGGTCCTGTGCTCGGCGCCGTCTTTGTCAGACCGATCAAGTTGTGCGTCACGGCCCAAAGCGTGTCCCAACTGCACTTGCGGGCGAAAGGAGGCTGAGGAGGCTGCAGAGAAGACGAGGAGAAAGCTGGAGTCCGGGGAAATCCGGTCCTCTTGCGGAAACGTGAGTTAAGTGTCTCTCTCTGCCTCACGCGCCGCGGGTTCCGCTTCTCCAGAGGCACCAAAAACCTGAGGGAGGGAGAGCGGGGTGACGTGAAAATCGGCGGTGGGCAAGTGCGCTGGAGAAGAACGTCTATCGGCGGGGACGCGCATGCAGGTGTTGCCTTTTTATTGCGCCTCTCCGCGAGCAGAGGCTTCAACACTCTGTGTATCCGTGTCGCCTGCCCCCCCCCCTCCCCCCAATGCTGGTAGCCGAATCGTGTCGCGACTCGGGGTTTTTCGAATGTCTCCACTCCCCGTTTTAGCAGATCCGTCCTCTGTCAGAGTCCCCTGTGCGGTGTACGCGGCACAGGGGATCTCTTTTTTCTCGAAAAACACCTGCGGCGTCGCCCCGCGGCCGACTCCGTCCAGAGAAACTGAACGTGCGCTTCTCTCTGGAGCGTTGCTGTTTGCAGTGCTACCTCGGAGACGCCTTCCGCTGTGCCGGGTGCCCGTACAGAGGTGAGCTGACGCGTTTCAGGGCGGCATTGCGCGGAGGTCCCAGGCAGCGAAACTGCGGCCCGTCGCTCGTTCAGACAACTGAGTTTTTGGGTTCGACGGTTCCCTTTCTCGTCCCAAAGACAGGCCAGTGGGCTCGAGGTTGCGTCTGTGGGCGTTTTCTTTGCAGGCATGCCTGCCTTCAAACCGGGCGAGAAGGTTTCGTTAGAGGAGACGAGCGTGGTGGTAAGTGGGACTGCAGTCTCGTGGAAGGCATCCAAACGCGTCAGTTCCTTGCCGGGGCAGTGTGGTCGCAGCGGAAAATGTGGCCCGGAAAAACGAGGGGGTTCTTCCTGAGTGCCTGTCGTCCCCCATTCACTTGCAACTCACCCTTTTTTTGAGGGGATAGAGCGAGTCAACAGGCGTCCCTTCACAACTTTCAGTCGGGGTCTAACGCACCGGTGTGACGAGTGCTCTCCCTTGTTTGCGCAGGCGCCCGTGCCTGGAATGCAGAAGGAAGTTGCAACGGTGTCCATGAACAAGGTGCGAATCGCAGACCTCGGAGACGATATGTGAGGCGTCTGAGAAGGCAAGGCGCCGGGTTCTCGCCTCCATAGCGTCGGGGCGTGCCTCCTTTTCTGGTTAAGGACTTGGATAAGTTCGCCGCACGCCCTGTGTACTGCGGTGTTCTCGGCTTCGTCTCAGTTTAAACGGGCAGAGACAAATGGGCGTGTCTCGCGGTGTTCAAGGGGAAAACGCTGTGGAAAAAACCGAGCTGTCGACGTCTCGTTCAGCTACCGAGCAATCTTTTTTGTGTACGGGGTTTCCGCAACCGCGTGTTCGGCAGCGTGCTCGGATCACACTCTACCTTCTCGCCGCTGGCTGACGTTTTTGTGTTCAGCAGGCAGAGACCAGTAGGATCGGTAGGAAAAAGCGAGGCGACGGCGCCAAACGGCCGTCGTCCTTATAGTCTGGCCGATTGAGGCAACGCAGGTTTCTCCCCTCTGTGGTGCATCCCAGAGGTCTTGGAGTCAGATTGAAAAGGGAAAAATGGTCTCGGGCCACGGGCAACTGAGCGAACGTTCCGACGCCGCGAGGCTGGATCCACGCTTCAGTTTGCGGATCACACGGTTTCTCTCCCCGCGTTCCGGTTACCCAAATAAAATCACGTTACAACTCAGGCTAGAAAACTGGGAAAAGTGCGTTTGTGGCGCAACCACAGCGACAAGGGATACACGGTACACGATGCTTTTTGGACAAATCGTATTCGGAGTAACGGTGCTTCGGAAAGGCCAAAGAGGCCTATGAATATCTCGCTCTCGATGCAAGATGCAACCTTTCCCTGAAAAAGCTCGGCAGGAGCACGCCCACTGGAGAGCAGTGGAAGGCAGTTCGAATGGAGAGAGTCAGAGGTCGTCGTCTCCAGGCTTGGCCTCGACGGACTGGCTCTTCATGTACTCGAGATAGGCTGAAGGGAGGCACGCCGGAGCGAAGAAGAGGCGAAACCCGAGGGGACATAGAGAGAAAAGGATCTTCCTACAAAAGGATCTTTTCGGAAATGCAAACTTGGCTCTCAAATGCGCAGACACGCGTCGCCAGCGGCGTATGTCACGAGCTTTCCCCCACTTGCGTCACGAGATACGGGGAGGCAACGTTCATCCCGTTCCCTCCAAGCATTTAGCGAACGGCTTTGCGTAGCACACACGCAGTCTCGCACATGAATGCAAACAGCGGAGCAGCATCGCCTTGGCTGTCTTCCACTGTGTGCCGTACCTTCGAACTGGTCTTTGTCAAATCGCATCTGCATCTCCCGCAAACTAAAGTGTTCCGCATGAAACCTGCACGCGACAACAGCGAAGACACCGCCATCGTGTCACTGTAACCGTCTTCTCGCCAGGGGTTCCCGGTTCGGCGTGAGTTCGGAAGCGACGGAGCACGCGGCCTCGAGAAGGCGCTTGTTACACCTGCTGTGCCCAGGCGCAAGGGAAGTGAAGGCGCATGGTCTGTTGACGCTACGTTTTCCTCGAGCTCTTCTCCACAGTTCTTTGTGAAGCACAAAATTTAGAGAGACGAACGCGAGAGGACCACAGGACGCCCCGAAAAACTCGTGTACGAGGGGACGTCCCCGACTGGGGAGAGGCCTTGGCGGTGAGAGAATCGGGCGCTTTTTCGCTTGGACTCACGAATTTCACTCTGAAACAGAAACGTATTTTTTCGCTGAGTTTTCAGTCGAGAGAACTCCCGAATGCAAAAACCTGCGCTCCGAGCCGGACCGAGGAGAGGCGGGGGCGGGGACTCACTCGTGTTTCTTTCCGTTTATCAACTCGATCTTTATGATTGACGGCGCGTTGTACCTGAGTACACATTTCGCAAAATGTGGAGGGAACACCACGCGGCTGGCGTCGCACGGTTCTTTCTCTTGCTGGAGAAGACTTTTTCGCCACACGACGGTGTCTCTAGGGAAACGTTCCAACCTCCTTTCTAGACGCGTCCCCTCAGTCGAGCTCTCACCCGAGAAGCTGGTAAGACGCCTGGAGAGTAGGGAACTTCTTTTTGACGGATTCGGACTTCATGAGGTGAATCAGTTGGCGACACACTTCGGAGCGCGGTCTTCCCGGGTGGTACGCCACATGGACATTCTTGACGCAGGCCAGGAAGTCCAGCGGTTTGAAAAGGTCGTATTTCGGCATCCTGCTCAGGAACGAGGCGCCGGAGACAAGAACTCAGCCTCTCGTTTCAAAACGGAATGTCCAAGCCGTTAGCGAAAAAGTGGCAGAGTAGAGCTGCGCAGAGAGGAAACAGGCACAGAGGCATTGTATCCAAGCGCGGTTGAAACGAGTGAAGTCACTCTGTTTCCATCTGCAGTCGAGACTTGCCGCAGGGGCGGGAGCTTCCGCAAGGCGCTGGGACGTCACGCCGGTCGGCACAAAAAAGTTGGCGCATACGCGTCTCCAAGGCAGACACTACGCTGAAGTCGCCGCGTGCAGGAGAGGCTGCCGACGGATAAGCGAGTTTCGCCGGCAAAAATCGACGGAGATGCGGCGAGTCTCGATATTTCGGCCATTCGCGGTCTGCGCTGTGGTGTGAGACGAAGAGGGAAATGAGGGAAACCTTTCACAGTTTCCCATCTATCCGCCACAACCCGGGTGATCGGTACTTCCTCAGGAATGTCTTCCATACCCCGCACATGGCGCACCTGAAAGGCTCTGCTAGACCTGGAAGTCTGTCATTTGGACGACGGCACTCGAACCCTCAGGCGCCGGCGGGTTTCGGCAGATCCGTCGGGGGAATCAGAAGCTCCGGCGCCTGCTCCGGCCCACACAAAAAAAAGCACACAGGGAAGGAGGGATTTAATCCGCGAGAAAAAGGACCGGGTAAGAGGGATATGAACTCGGACGTTTTGTTGCACGGGTTCATTGAGGCGCGCCGGCTGTCTGTTCCTGGTTCCCGCAGGGGCGTATGTTTTTCCCCGTTCTTTCCTAAAAAATGAGGGAAAACAAGGCGCTCTGTGTTTGGCAGTCGGGGCGGCTTCCGCGTCTGTCTTGTGTACTCTTCTTTCACAGGTCGTCTTGCGCTGGGCCGTGTTTATTTACGAACGCCGCGTGCATGCCCGTGAACGCTCCCGTCAACTCCGTTCAGCTTCCATCCCCGTCCCTGCAGACTTCCGCCGGTAGTTCGTGAGCCTGCGTCTCCCCCCTGGACAAGCAAAGAACCGCAAGATGCATGAACGGCTTTTTGCGGCGAGGGCAGTTGTCACAACTCACCGGCCGCAGGCTCTGCCGAAGAACCGGAAGACACCGCGGGAACGACGAGTCCCGCCTCGATGACGCCACAACCTGGAAGTCTCTTTACAAATCAGGAGACTCGAAAATGGGCTGCTTTCCGCCGGCCTGAAAAGGCGCAACGTATCCTCGAATCGGGGCCAAAGAGCTGCATGCGCACAACTGTTTCAGAGCCATGAACTGGAGCTCTTTGGGCAACGGGGCCTTGCGCTACACACATGCCTGCACACTGCGGTCTTCCGCCTGAATTTTGCATGCGCGAGCGAATGGTTCATTTTGTCTCGCTGGGAATCCAGTCGTGACCACATCTCTGCAGCCGGAACTGTTGAAGGAAGTTTCACGGTGTGTTTTCCGTCTCGTCCTACGAGCTCCGCGAAAACTGCATGCCTTCTCGAGGCTCCGCTTGAAAGCCTTGAACGCGACCCGAGGCCTGCTTCAAGTTTCCCAGGCCAATAGGCTGCAAAAAAATCGACCCTGCGGAGATACTGAAACCAGTGAAACGACTCCTGTTGTGGAGATCGCCTCCGTCGCCCCCCTCGATTGCTTTTTGAAAGGTTTGTACGGAAAATTCTGTGAAGACCGAACAGACATCCGGTTTGTCGTCTGGTAGCGTGATCGAGGTTTGCAGGCATTCTCCAAAACGCTGTGCCAGAATCCCCCGACCTTTGATTTCTGTGCTGCGGCAATGACTGCATTAGTGCCTGAGGAGCTGTCCTCTCCAGTAGCACTCTGTGCCCAACGGGACTCTCCCAGCCTCAGCCGACACGGCAATGAATTTCGGCAGACGGAGCCGCCCCTCCAGCGAAAAATTAAACGTTCCCTTGTCACGTCTTACGCATGAGAGTCTTTGTGTCTTCGCGGTGGTTTGAGGGCGCACTAGCCGGCTTCGCGTTGTGTCACACTTTCTCACCCCCCGGAAACTCTCTTCCCAGGCGCATAGGTGTGCGTGTCACCTCGAGTTCAAGGCTCCAGCACATCTCCGTCTTCGAGAAACAGCACCGCCACAACGAGGAGATGCACGGGGAGTCCACGTGCATCGGACATGGTTCGCACTTTTCAACTCGTAGCAGACAAGCTCCCTTCCCCGAGTAGCCACCGGCGACGGGACCACGGCCGCACACACACACACACACACTGTACCTTCGCTTTCCTCGGGGAACTCCTCACTGAACGGGACTCCTGATCGCGTGTGGAAAAACACGCATGCGACGAAAAGAGGTTTCTCGCCTTGAGTGCTGCCGCTTTCACAGTCACATCCCCTTCCCAGGGTCTTTTGAGCGTTTTTTGCAGCGCCTGCAAGGGAGCGTGAACGCCTCCGGTGGGCACGACTTCTGGTCAGCGACAAGAATACTTCATTTAGAACGGATCGGAGAAACTCGGGAATAGTCTAAACACGATAGCATGTCTAGACTCACCCGCGCGCGGCGCAGCGCGCCACTCTAACTAGTTCAGGCGGAGGTGGAATCAACATTTCTCCGCTGGCGACAGGGTACTGGAACTCTCGGCCGCCTCAAAACGTGAAACGATCCCCCGTCCTCCAGGCTCGATGGGGCTCTTTCCCGGGCATACGCGTGCAATTTTTTTCGCTGCTGTCTGAAATTTCATGGAGAAGACTCGCCCCCGGGTGCCCCGTGTCTGTGCCACTATACGGACGAAATAACCGGTTACGAAGTGACAGGGGTTATGGACAACAACCCGCCAAAACAGTGCAAGATACGGCTCCACTTGCGTCGCTGGTCATCCCTTCTGTTTGACCACTGCATCAAACGTGGGCGTGTCTTCCGTCGACCACCCTACGCTACGGCCACAGGCGTTTCGTCCGAACCAAGAGCTCGGGCTGTTTGACAGGCGACTTTCGGAAAGAGAGTCTGGCGACGTGCTAACGGAAGAAGCAAGTGCCGTTCTCATTCCATCTGAGGGCCCGTGCTCGGACCTGTGACTGAACGCACTCGAAAGCCGTGTCGATGGAATGGATGCAAGCAACAACGGCAACGGGGAAGTGAGACTGCCGTCCTCAATTGCCTTCGCTTGAGATGCGCCGACAGCATTGCAGTTCAGAGCGTCAAGTTCTTAGGGGAGAAGGGCTATCCGCACAAAGGCCTCGTCGTTCGCAGGGAGTTCCCGCCAGGCTCCTCCCGGCAAGCTGCCGGCGAGGGAGACGAGCGCATCAGATTTTCGTTCCTGGCGTCACGATGCCTGAATGCATTGCGAACATGGGGACACAAGACTCCGCAAGACTCCAGAGAGTTCGCGCGACCCCAGAGGCGCCCCGGTCGAGAAAAACGCAATTTCCCCCAAGAAAGAACACGCAATTTCTTCCACATGAGCATACCACCTCCGAGGCTCCGGCGCGGTGTGGTCGATACGCGAAGCCAGGATCCCTTCCTACGCGTTGAAGAGAGCGCCTCCCCACACACTTTCCGTTTGCCTTTGTCCTCACTTCCTTACCGTGTCCTTTGTTCAACGCCACCAACAGTTGTTCCAGTTGATTCGCATCCTCCGGAACTTCGGACGGTCGACCTGCGCGCGTCTTGAAAATCGGCTTCAGTTTGTACTCTTGCGGCTTCTCTATTCAACGAAAGCACAAACCCGCGGACACAAGAAACAGCACAGCTGCATACCAACTCGTCTTGCCACAGCGGCGCTGGAAGCCCCGCCGACGGATGTGCGCTGGGAAAGACGGCTTTTTTCCCGCTGGAGAAAGGAAGAAACGGCGCACCCCCGGCCTCTCGACTCCTTCGAATGGGTGGCTGTCGCCTCCCCCCAAACAATAGAGCCCTGCTGTCTGCCCGCTGGAATTCAGCAGAGATGCATGGAGGCCAATCCCCGTCCTGAGTTCTATAGGAACAGAGATAAATGACCCAGCGCGTTCACAGACACAAAGGCCGTCTTCACCCGCCGCGGACCAACCAAGTGTGGCAGAGTCGCTGGACTTTCCAGAGGCGTCCGACCAGCCTGATACTGTTAGTGAAGTGCGTGTCGAAAGCTCTAGAGACGCAGGCATTCCCGCCCGCCAATCCCAAAGTCTTGCAGAACACAGGCTATCGCGTGTCCCGACAAGCAAACGTGAGTCGCACATAGGGGTGAAGCATCCCAGACGGGCCAGAAAGCAGAGGAAAGCTCACCGATCTCGTCATCAATCGTGGCAAGCAGCTGTTGAATATCGCGGTTGTGTCGCGCGGCGCAGAGGAAAAGTTCCTTCGGCGAGACGCAGTTTCGGTGTTCGCTGCAGAAACGCGCGTAGAGATCTTTCCTTCTGAGCTCGTCCTCCTCGGTGTTCATCGCGCTTATGCACTCCAGCACTGCTCACGAGACATCCACAGAAAGGCAGTTCCTTTCTTTCAAGTCACGCTTTAAAAGTGAAGGAGAGACGTTCCCAACTCTGCCGTCAGCCCTTGTGTGGCGAGTCTTCCCATTCGTTCTCAAGCAGCGAAGGCGCCTGGAGAAAAACTGAGCGTTTCAGTGTCTCCCAGTCGAGCTTGCAGAGGCAGGCACGCGCCCGCTCCACACATCTGCGTCGTCCTCGACAACGGATCCCCAAAGAGTTTGCTCTCGGCAGCGGCTTTCCCCCGTGGCACGGGCCTCGCCGGTATACCCTCCCGTTTTTCGGAGGGACACGCGCAAGGCTTAAATCCACGGTCGTCGTTCGAGGGAAAAAACGGAGAGTCGGGTTCGCTGTCCGCCGGTCCCGAGGAGAGAACCACACAGCTGATGCGCACGCCGAGGCCGCTCCGTTCGGCAAGGAAGAGCCCCGAAGCCCAGACGTGTGAAACACTCACGGCATTCTTTGTCCTTCAAGTTGCCAGTGAACGGGTTCGGAGGGAGCGAGCGTATCGGTGCGGGGACGGTGTTGACCAAATACGACTCGCCTCCCCTGCAGGAAGTCTCGAAGGAGTAGTATCCGACAGCGAGGCCGAGCATGTCGCTGATGAACTTTCCGCTGCAAAAACAGACACCGGGACAGAATGTCGCGCGGCGCCTCTGCGCGAAGGCAACAGACACGCGTCGCGTGGTCTCTGGCGGCGCCGAGCCCTAGTTTTGCGCCTTTTTCGGCCGTGTCTCTGTCCCGAAAGCCGGTCGGCTCTGGAGCGCCCGAGTTCCCCCCTACGGAAACGGTTGTTGGCGAAACCTGTACACGCAGCTCCTTACTAGGGAAGCAAGTTCGCGATCTCAAAGTCCTGGTTCAGCTGGTCGCCTATCATGTGGTTCAGGTCCGCGAAGCTGCTGCCGATCGCGGAAACAATCGAGTCGGAGGGATCGGCGCCGCCATCCTGCGCGTCACCACAAACAGGTCACAGCGCAGAGTGGGGGGCGTCAAGTTCCCTCAAAAGGGAGACAGGCGACCAAACAAAAAACGCGGCAGATCCGTCGACAGGCAGTTTCCACTCGTGGGTGTCCCTGGAGGCGACACTGGCCTGGCGTCGGTCGGCGTATCGAAAAACTCGAGACGCCCGGAGGCAAGATCAGACACCCCACGGAAGCGACAAACTGAGACTGAACGGGCGGTGGTTTCTATGCAGACGCAGTCTCAGAACTCGATTCTCAAGCCGGAACTGCCGAGCCATTTGATTCGGGTTTCGAGCCTCCCCTTCTCGACAACCGACAAGAGCAAACTCCCGGCTGCGCGGCTGCCGGATGTGCCCTTGGACGCCCGTTGCTTGAAGAAAGAAAGAGCGCCTGCCCACAAACTGGGTTTTCCGCAAACGGAGCTGCCTCTGAGGAGGAAGTTCTGTGGCCCCGCGGCGCGTTCAGCCGGTTGCACTCTGCACGGGTCATGTCGGAGAGGCCAGCGAGAGAGATGTTTCCTCCTTGCGGAGTTGCCTCATCCAGCGAGCATCGCCTACTTGCTGTTCGCCTCTCTCTTCCGACGCATCCAAAAGGCCTGTCAGAGAAATGTCCATAGTTCTGCGACGGGGAGGTTCCCACAAACGCAACCGCGGAGGGATCCTGCAGGAGAGCAGATCTCTGTTGGGAACGCGAGCAACGTCACAGGCAAAAAAGCACAGATGAGAGTGGCGTTTGTACTCCGGCGAACGCCATGAGTATGGGTTCAGAGGAACGCAGCTTGGGGCATGTCGCCATTCCGCGAGGAATGCAACGGCGAAGAACTTTCAGTTGTCTTTGGGAGACAGCACATCAGGTCAGATGCATACTGGGGTCTTGTCGCAACTCGTCGTGGCACGGACCGCGTTTCAAGGAATGGAAAAGGTTCTTTCCGACCGAAACGTATTTCTGCAAATGTCGTATCGGTTTGGTGTTTCGCAAGCCACTCTGCCTCTGGCGATTCCTGGCGCTAAGAGCAGTCTTGTGTTCTTCGAGGCGGGGAAAGACGTCTTTTCTATGTCGAGCACAGCGCTACCCGGCTTTTCCCCCCTTGGCGCATGTTTCGCACGGGCGGGATGGGTCTCTGGACGCCTCGGCCGTGCTTTGCCATGAACGTCGCACACAAAAACTTTCCATTTGCTTTGAGTGGCCAGAAGTTACCGCTTTTCTGTGTCAAGCACGGTATGACCCCGACGCCATCGCTGTCTTTCGGTCCCCGATATCTCGGGCGGTGCTCCCCGTGCACTTCACAGCTGGCGACAAAAGCGCGAAGAAGGGCGTTTCGCTTAGCGCCTCTCTCCCTTTCTGGAATGCTAAAATTTTGACAGTATCATTTTGGCAAACGCACATTTTTCGCCTTCTTCCTTTCTTGCGTTCCTCTCCATTCGTTTGCATGCAGGACGTGTTTCTGTGCCGCAGCTGGTGACAGATGGTCACTTCAGCTGTCTTTTGCAACCGAAACCCCAGTGAAAGATATCTGTAGTCCGGCAACTGCCCGTCCGCAATTCGTTTCTAGTTCTTTCACTTTGTCGTCAACATTTTCGAGGGCCAGAACCCTGTGGCCCGCGCCTGGCGTCTTTTTCTCGATTGACCGACCCAGCATTCATGGGAGGAGGGATAGCCCTCGCTCCTCGGTGAAGTTCCCAACAGACAACGATGGAGGTATGTGCGCGCAATCAGAGGATTTTAGACACCGCTGCAAACCACGGCGTGCGTGGAGAGAGCAGAACAGTCTCCCATTGAGGGGGAAGCCGCGCGCGCCTGCGAAACGCGCGCCGCCGCAGCGACGGGGCCTGATGAAGCAGATAGAAGCGCTGCGGCCTTCGTTCTCCCGGAAGCGAGGCCGCTCTGTCTCTTCCATGATGCTTTCGTGTGGGCGTGCTGGAAAGAACAGCGACAAGAGCGGCGTGGGCCTGCGGCGCGCCGCCCAAGACAGAGAGCGGCGGTCGCGCCGTCTTGCCACGTTGGAAAGGTTTTCGCTTCCCGTTGTTGTTTTCCCCACCCGCTTCCGCCAACTGTTTACTCCTTGGACCGGGACGTTGTCCTGTGCATGGGGAAACCTTCGCCGCTTGTTCGCCGCCTCGTTTCCTGGGCACGGCGAGTCGCCGGTCGCCACAGTCATTCGAGCGCGGAGAACGGATTGCGAGAAGGCTAGGGTGTCTCTTGTCAGTTTTCCGTTCCACGTCTGCAAGCCTGTATGCCTTCGTAAAGCAAAGAGTTTTTATACAACAGGGAGCTCCGTTTGCGAATCTGCATTGCAGGATCTTCGCGGTTCGAGAGACGGAATGCCACTGAAGAGGAAGGAGACTCAGACCGATGAATCTGATCCACCTCCCGACCCGCCGAGCAAGAAGATGAAACGCGAGCGTGAAGCCTCGGTGGATCCGAACGACTGGGACCGTCCCATCAGAGTGTACGCGGATGGTGAGTGTGTGTGTTTGTGTGCGTGGGGAACTGGCGGAACATGCCCAGAGTGAGACGCTATGCTCCTAGAACCATAAGGAGTGTGCCGTTGAGGCATCCTGTGCGTTTTCACAGGTGTCTACGATCTTCTGCATCTGGGCCACATGCGACAGTTGGAGCAGGCGAAGAAACTGTTCAAAAATGTGCACCTCATTGCCGGCGTGGCGTCCGACGAGGACACACATCGACTGAAAGGACAGACGGTGCAAACAATGGCTGAACGCGCCGATACGCTGCGCCATATCAAGTGGGTTGACGAAGTCATCGCTCCCTGCCCGTGGATTCTAACGCCGGAGTTCATCGAGGAGCACAAGATCGACTTCGTGGGTAAGCGCGTGCTCCTCCCAGCGACGCCGTAGTCGATTCGTTTGCTCCTCGAACGGATGGCCAGTTTTTCGCAGTCCAGCGTTTTTTACGTGCCGTCAACGTGGGCCCCACGAATCTCACGGGCAACCTGTGTTTCCCACGTGCTTCGCGCAGCTCATGATGCGGAGCCGTATCAAGCGGTACAGAAATCCAAAGACAAGGAGAAAAAGGAGCGCGGAGAGCGGAAGAAGAAGAAGACTGCGCCTGCGGATGACGATATCTACGGCTGGCTGAAAGAAGCGGTGAGGAACGCGGGGGTCCAGGTTCCGTAGTAGGATGAGCCTCTGTGCAAGAGTTGCAGCAGCGCTACGTATTGTGCGGGAACATCCTGTCTCATATGCGCTGCGATTCTGTTGCAGGGAAAGTTCAAGGCCACAAAAAGAACTGCGGGCGTCTCAACTACTGACTTGATTGTCAGAATTTTGCAAAACTACGAGGACTACGTAGACAGGTAGGAGGGAGGCTTCGGAGTGGTGTTGCGCGTGTAGGCTTTCGAACTGCGAGTGGTGGGTCTGGGTTTGATGCGATTGTGTTGGAGCTGTTTTTCTGAGTCGAATTCAGGTCTCTTCAGAGAGGTGTTACACCCAAAGATATGAATATCGGGTTCACCACGGCAAATGCCATCAAGGTAGGTTCAAGCCGGCCCGAGGATCAACTAAACCAGCCTATGCACATCTTTAAGTGTTTACACAAAGTATTTGTTGCATGTATGTTTCTCTGTTGCAGATGAAGAAGAACATGCAACGTTGGGGCGAAAAAGTTTCCGACGAGCTGACCAAGGTTACCTTGACAGACAGACCTCTTGTAAGTGGGGGGTTTGTCTTTACGGTTTGCTCGTGCCATGTTCGTGAAATATCGGCAGTTCTACCGTAGAACGGATTTTTTGCTTGACTGAGGAACTGCGGAGGCAGCTCGTTCTCTCGTGCTTTCGGATTCCCAAACGAACGAAGAGCTTGTGTTTCCCTGCAGGGAGTCAACTTCGATGAGAGCGTGGAGAAGCTAAGGAATAGCATACACCAGAAATACGATTCTTGGCGGGCACACTCCCACAAGTTTCTTAAGGGATTTGCGAGAACATTCGAGCCTATGGTAAGCTCAGTTAAAAAGGTACACCAGTCTTGGCTTTTTGGCTCTCATGTAGCAGTACAGAGAGACCATCTGATCTTTTTTTCGTGTGTTTGTTTACAGAAATCCTTCATTGGCCTCCATCATAAGAGCCCTCGCCACACCAGCGATGAAGAGGATGGGGCCGCTTCTGACGTCTCACAGTAAACGAGAACGTCGCCGATGCGGTGTCTCGAGATTGTTCGAGGGAGGCCCCGAGCCCTGCCACGATGGGGTGTTTCTCTATCCGCTGTGGTGCTCTTCACGGCTGCCCGTTCTTTTAAAGGGTGCCGGTCTTCTGTGGATGTATTCGCTTCAACGTCTTCCTTCGGAGACAGGTAATAAAAAAAGCGGGGCACCTGGTGATATCCGCGCTGGGACTGAAGGGGACGGGAGTGACCTGAGCTGGGCAATGCGGACCGGACATGCCCACCCGTTTCATAAACCGGTTTTTACCTTGCCTGTCTGTTCTGCGCGTCTCTGTCATCAAGCATGTGTTACTGCATTTCCCGCTTGATAGTTACGCTTTCGTACCTCACGTTTTCAACTTCTGACTTCAGGTCAACTGACTCTGTCGTATAGTCAGTATACTAGGTGGAGGGTTCTTCCACGTAAAACGCTCATGCATTGATGTGGATATTCTTGGCTGTTGCTGTCCTCGGGTAGTGCTGCCCGTAAATGCTCCTATCATCGCTGTCGTGTTGTGTGAAATCCGGCTTTTTAGTTACGAAACCGCACCACTACTCAACTCGGAAGCTATGAGCTCTGCTGTATGTGGTCGTCTCCCGCTGAACTGTCCACACTTTCCTCGCATGGATTCTGTCGCGGAGCACGCGCGAACCGACAATGTCAGACTTAGGGGTCGTGTATTAGGTGAGGCCCTCTTTCCCGTCATATGCTGTTCCGTGGGACAAGCGCGGCGGGACCGACAACAGCTGGAAGGACGGCAGTAGTAGTAGTAGTAGTAGCAAGCGCATCGGTCGCTGGTATTTTCGCGAGGATACGTGAATAACCTTGAATTGTTTGCGACAGATTGCTCCTCCCAAGAGTAGACGCAACAAACAATTCTTTCTAACTGAACCACAAGGGTAACACCCTTTTTATTCACTTTTTCACGGTAGGAGCTGGAAGTTATCAAATGATGCGTGCCCCTTAGTCACCAGGACACCGGTATTGCCGACACCTGGAGAAAGATGAGGAGGCTGAGAAGGGAGGATGTAGGAGATACAATCTAGGCCTACCGGTGTACGGCGCTGAGTGCGTAAGAACTAAGTTCTGGTCTAAGTAGACTTGAATCGTTCCGCTCCTTCCATGGTCAACCTAAAAGTGAAGCTAATTTTCCTGACGTCCCGTCCCTGCCATGAAAGCGGCCAAGTTCTCACGATTTTCAATTCGTGCCGCATGTAGGGGTGAAGGTAAGACATGAAAGTTTCTGAAATCACGGCAGGTTTGCCGTCTTCGACCGTGTTGAGTGACACCATCTGTGTTTCGATGCCGCTGTGTAGAAGCTCCGATACAAGGTTGACTGAAAGCTCTTGCCTGTCGTGAAGTGTCGATTGTGACAGAGTACATGTTCGCGTCACTCTCTGCCCGAAATGCCAAACCGGCCGCTGAGTTATTTTCACACCGGATATTAGCAGACACAACGGCTGCGTTGCATGCATGGTCTTGGAGGAAAAGTGTCGTGGGTGAAGAAACTGTACGAGGGGTACATAGACCTAGGTCATGCAGCTACAGTTGGGCTCTCTTACCGGGAGCCACTCCACTTGTAGTCAACCGAACAATTCCGAACTCCGTTGTCGTAGACCACCTTGCAGGCGAGCCCCAGTCTGAAGAAAGACCAGAAGCGTTGCTAATTGACGGATCAAGACATAAAGGCGCCATGGTGTCGACACACCTGTGAGAGAGAGGGCCGGATTTGAATAAGCGCGACAGAGGGGGACTGTCCCTGGCATTGTAATCTCTCCGGGTGCCAGTCCATAGGCCTGAGACTGGTTGCCAGTGTCATCAACAGCCAGTCCACTTGCCACGCGAACTCCCTCCGGAAGTTTTTTGGGGCCTTTTTCTTCTGCCCGGAACAGTTCATTCTGCAAGGTATCGCTTAGTAGTCAGGAATGCCATTTTAGTCGTCTGTCAGATTACCTCCTGTTCGTGGAGGCCCCTGAGTTGCTCCTGTATGGCATTGCTTTCCGGCACATGAATGGGGGAGTCCGGTGCGAACGGCTCCGCTGGCTTGGCGGGCACATACTGGAAGTCCTTCGTCCATGAAAGCATCCCGTCAGGCGACTCATCGAGGTACTTCTGAGTCAGGCATGACCCAGTGTGCCCATGTCAGGGGGCTCGCAAGGTCAATTCTAGCTTACGACACTTTGAAGGAACCGTGGAGCCTTCAATCTGAAGCGACCGAACGGCTGCAAATTGAGAAGAGTCGCAGCATATCTAGGGACTCGGACACCATTTCATGTACCTTGTCTGCTCCCGACGCGAAAAGAGTAGCTACTGCACTACAGAAGGCGAGACAGAGGGTGGTCTGCCGCAAAGAGGACCTGCACATCATTTTTCTCTCCATTTTATTCTCGTATCAATGGTTTCAGGACCAGCGCTTGTCAGCCGCAGGGTTCTGTGACGGTGCCCAAATGCGGTGCTTCTTGCTGCAAAGAAACGTGGGAGGCCGTTGCACACAGTGTAACGACACCCTGATTGGCTCCCGATGAAATGCAACAGACCATGTCCAGGTCGCTTCACAGCGGGACCAGTCGTCTTCATTTTCCCTCTGCGATGGAAAGTGGAATCCTGCCTACCATTCTTCGACGCATGCACTTCAGATGGTGTGTACTAGCCGTGTTCTGGAAGCAATCTGGAAGCAAATCGGATACAATGTGGGAACTATCCAGTGCTGGCATCCATGTTCAGATGCCAATGCATAAACGCTTGCAAATACAAAAGCGAATCTTTCCAACTGGCAAATAACAACTGGTGCCCGAAAATTGGCGGTCAACTGAACCGCGGTCGACGGTGCGACTCCCGTGTCACAGAGTGGCGTGACAAAAAAACAGGAACTAACGGTGCTCATCTAGGCTTCCAGTCAACCATGCGACGTGATCTGATGAATACGGCGCGCTCGCAATATACATTGCTTCCGTTTGAAGAAACTGGGATATGCCTCGGCTGACTGACAGTACAGGCCACCACCGATGCTACGCTACAGTGCTTCTGGTGAGTTCACACCATGTTCTCAGTGGCACTCGGCAACAAACTACGATTGCCTTTCTCCTGGGCCCGCGAAATCCGGACAGGTCTTCATCTGATAAGAAACAGTTGATAAGCTGAAGTCAGTTCTCTGGTTGGGGTCTCCCTTTGTGATGCATAGCCCTTGCGGTGCCCGATTCGCCCAGCATCAAAGTTCACAGAAGTCAACAACCACATAATAGCGGAATGTGGTGTGGCCGGCTTCTCCATTCCCGATTGCTCTTTAGCTTTGCCCAACCAGAGTAAACCAACGAGGTACGAACTGTTGAAGCCACGGACCTTCTATGGCTGTAACGCCACGGAGGTACGGTCTTGTGGTGTGTACGTATTCACTGTAGACTATCCACCTGAACAGAAACAAGCAAAAAAGAGTGAAATTACGAGTAAGAGTACCCCAACGCTCCCTCCGGTTCTCTAGGTAACTGCTCACGCCGGTCGTCGTATCAAGTGCAAACTCACCATGGCAAAGACTTCTGCCCGGACAGGACAGATGACGGATGCACCTTCGCCGTTTCCCGCTCAACCTGCGGACAATACATGCGCACGACCGAGCATCATGTGAATGTGCGCCAAGCACCAGACACCACGCGTGCAACAGAAAATTGTTGACTTACGGTCGTGACGTATGTTCTTCCGTCTCGTTGCAACCTGGCAGTGTGCAGCCAACACCCCGCCGCCAGGCATTGCCGGATCTTTGTCCTTGTATCTCCTGCACCATTCTTAGCGACATTCTTGACTCCAATTTGCGATGAAAGGAGAAGCTCTTCGAGTTGGGACCGGATCTGTTTTGCCCGAAGCAGTGCATTGTGGTGCAGACCATATTCCTTGCAGAAGGCTATTTTGTCTGTCGCCTGCAAACACAATCACGACGCAAAGTACCTGCTCTCTCAGGCCTATGCAGCCCACACAGCACGCCGCTAGACAAACGACGAGTAAACGTGAACTGAAAAGTTGATTACCTCATCCCATTGTGTGTAGGCGTTGAGGAGGGTTAAATGATCACCTTGGTTGTCGGAAAGGCGTTTGCGCGCCTGTTGCAGACGACTCGACTTGTCGGCTGCGAAAACAAAAGGACGCATTGTAGCGTCGTTGTAGTAATCGGATCACCAGACCCGTACGCTTGCTTGGGCCGGATATCCACAAGGTAAAACAGCACTTACCTGGCAGATTACGGTAACTGTACCATAGCGAATCTGTCGACAGCATGGCGACGATGGAGAGAATCTCCGCAGTGCACTCAAAAGCGACAGAGTCGAGGAGGAGTTTCCCGAGTATGGGCTTCAGCGGCAACGCAGCAAGTTTTCGCCTGCCAACAAAGCGAGCGCAGATTAACTCTCGTGAGTGTGCGCCTGAAATCCACACGATCTACGGGACAGCATGCCTCGCCTCGGGGAACAAACGGCTGCTACCGTGCACTGAGTGTCTCCCAAGTACGACTTACCCCAGCACTGTAAGTTGTCCACGGGAATCGACGGCTTCGAGCCGGTGCAAGGTGCGCCCAGCGTTCACGAAAGCTTCTTTCGGCGGAGAGTCGAGGAAGGGGAACTCCAGCGGATTTTCGATCCCTAGTGTCTGAGAAGAGCGCACGGTAGTGGCAATCAGGATAGTCAGCAAAAGTCTCTCAACACTCTGAAGACCCGAGGACCTCTCTCAGTTCTGCGCCGAGGCTTTTTTCTTGCTTGCTGAATACGGCTACGTCGCAGCAAGCTGGATGCGTTGCATCAGCTCCTTCCTGCGCCACGTACCTTGAGCTCCAAGAACACTTGGTCCAGGTCGCACGTGACGATCTCCGGAACTTTCCGAGGGTGGAACTTGTTGAAAGTGTCCTCGGTGTACATACGAAAAACCACACCTAAGCGCGCGAAACAGACATGTGAAGAAATGCCTATGAGGCCCTCTGGTGTGCTCACCTCCTAAGCAGACTTGTCCTGTCACGGCTTCGAAGTGTCGTCCGTTTCCTACACAGCCTTACCAGGAGCTTCTCTGCCTGCTCGACCGGCCCGCTGCTTGGCGGCGTCCTGCGAAATCTCCTCGATCACCAGCGCTTCCACGCCTGTGCGGTGGTTGACGCATTTCGCCTTGGCGAGCCCGCTGTCCACGACGTAGCGGATACCCTGGACCGTAATGGACGTCTCTGCTATATTTGTGGCTACAATCACCTACAGGGGTAGACAAAAAGACAGTTCGTACACGGATAGGGAAGCAGATTCATACAGATCGGAGATATGCCACCAGACGGGTTCACAGACCGATGGATCCTCAGGCAGATGGAGTCCCGGTAGATGGGTGCTGACAGATTCGCGTACATCGATGGACAGATACGAATGGCTCGAGCAGCACACAATCACCAACGGTGACACTCGCCAACATGCAGATGGGAGAGAGGGTGCTTGCAAAAGAGTATACATTCAAATGTATCCCAGCATGCGGCCCAGAACTTCCGGTCTCCTGCAAGCGTTTTTTTCTATTCACCAGGACGCCTACACGTGAACTGTAGCGGAGCCTACCTTTCTGACTCCCGCAGGAGCAGGAGTGAAAACGGCCTTTTGTAGATCAAAGGGAAGCGCAGCAAAGAGAGGACAGATTTGGAGATCGCGGCACGGCGGCAACTGGTCTATAGGTGAGGTGTCTTCTCCGATTCGAAGTTCCACTCCTCGTCTCGCAGAAGGCGCAAAACCCATCCGAGTCGTTGTTTGCCTTGCGCTCGCCGTCAGCGAGCTGTCTTGGCTGTCTGCACGCCGTGCGTCGCGACTGGCAGCCATGCAAAGGGCCTTCCGGAGAAGGTCACGCTTCCCTTCCAGAAGCGACTGGAGACTCTCGATGTCTTCCTGGCCAGGGAGAAAGACAAGAATGTCTCCCGGAGGGTAGCGGGTGTGGATTTGCAAGACTGTGACGAGCGCTGCCTGACAACGGAAACACGAATCCTCACAAGAAACAAAACAGCTCTAGAAAGTGAGGCACGCCTTGACACCGGACCCCCGACCCCCACGGGAGAGGAAGGCAGAACTAGGAGTGAGTCCACCTTTCCCCCTCCCTCTCAGGCCCTCAAGTCGCGACACTCAAAACGCTGTATAGGTCCCGCGAAACACGCTGGAAAGCTGGTTGGACTACAGACTCCGAAAACTCTGTATAGAAGGCAGGGAAATGGACACGAGCGCTCTCACGTCGATGTAGTCGGCTTCGGGTTCCGGGGTGTACAGGAGCTCGACAGGGAACTGGCGTCCAGGAACGAGGACTGCCGTTGCGCCGGGGAAGTAGCCCATGAACTTTTCGGTGTCGAGTGTAGCAGACATGACAACGACCTTCAAATCCTTTCTTTTCGGCAGCAGCCGCTTCATCCACCCCAGGAGAATGTCTGTTCGGAGCGAGCGTTCGTGGGCCTCGTCGAGCACAATGACTGAGTACTGCGACAGCGTTTCATCGAGCATGGCCTCGCGAACCAGCATGCCGTCTGTCAAGAATTTGATTCGCGTCTCTGGACTCGTTCGGTCTTCGAACCGGACGCAGTACCCGACGAAGCCGCCCAGACAGTCTCCTGTTTTTCCCGGTTGTCCACTGAGTTCCTCAGACACGCGGCGCGCAAGCGACACCGCCGCCACCCGACGGGGCTGCGTCACGGCGACTACGCCCTTTCGCGTCAGCCCAAAGTGGTGCAGAAACTGAGGGACTTGCGTCGTCTTCCCACTCCCGGTGTCTCCCACGATCAACGTGACCTGGTGTCGGGACACTGCATCGCGGACGACATCGACGAACCCGTGGATCGGCAAGGCCCCCGAAAACGTCTGCGCCGACGCAGCCGCGATGGCCAGACCCTCGCCGGAACCCGTGCGCTTCGCCGAAGAGCCATCTGCATCAGACACTCCGCAGTTCGCGCTGGCGCCTCCCCCGAGTTTCCGCTTGCCGGAACTGCCTCCCTGCGCTTCACGCGCCTCGCCTGCAGCGGGCGACGACGCCGATCCAGATGACGAAGAAAAGAGTCCAGGCGACGAAGAAGAACGCGAGGGAGGCGGAGAAGAACACGAAGTGCGGCAGGTGCGCGGCAAAGAGAGAGCAGCGAGAGGCTCAGGCGCCGAAGCCGTCGCCGGGTCGCCACTGAATCGTGTTTCGGCCGAGGCTTCGCCTGCGCCTCCTGAGGCGAGTCTGCGAGCCTTGCGCCCATCTGCAGGGGAGCACTCTGGAGAGTCGTTTTCGGGGCAATAGACCTCTCCAAGATCTTCGTCAAAGGAGTAAGGACTGACTGCGTGTCGCGACGAGGGCGAGGAGGCCTCTCTTGGGCTCGCCCGGTCCGTCCTTTCCGCAGAAGACGCCGCTGGCGCCTGTTCGTAGTGGGCGAGGCTTGTCGCGTTCGTGTCGTCCCCGCGTTTTCTTCCTTTCTTCTTCTTCACCCCAGCTTGGTTCCTCTCACTCTCAGAAAGCAGAAAATCACTGACGAGCGTTGCCATGGTGACAGGGCCTCAAGACGGCGCGAAATGGACAGGCAAGTTCAAATGCATGCAGGGACGCCGGCGAGTACGGGGACGCTTCCCGACCTCGACACCTGCGATCTGTGTGAGACGGTTCAAAGTTTTCTGCCCCGCTGGAGACCGAGATAGTTTCCAAGGCGCGCTTCTGCTCGTTCTGCCATCCGCGAGGTGTCTCGCTGGTGAGACTTGTGACGGCGGCAAATGATGGAGGGCAGAAGAGGTTGCGAAACACGAAAGAACAGGAACAAGCGAAAAGGAAACGGCCGTTCACATCGATACCGAGAGGCCTCGATGGGGCGCGTACTTCTGGGAGTGATATCGGAAAAGAACGACGCGAAAACGTCTCGAGAAGAGAGCAACGAGAGGAGAAAGTAAATAAGATGCCTTGGACCTAACAAACCAGGCACGGCGGTACAGGGTGCACCCGGAACAAACGCGAAACTGCGTAAGCATGCATGCACAGACTCAAATTTGAAACTGCGAAGCTCGAGCGTCAACGAATGCGACTCTCCGCACTGGTAGACTAGAGCTGAGAGTGTTTGCCTCTGGCGAAAACGCTGTTCCCTTGAAGATAAAACGGAAGAAGAAGGAAGTCTCCTGTTTGTCCGTGGAGTTTGGGGACCGATCGCGACATGTTTTTGGAACTGGGCATGTCTGAAAAAAGAAACGCGGATGCATGCGCAGGGCTGACTGGGACTTTCCTGTGGGTCTCCCGGCTGCATGTGCCCAGGAAGCTGGAAAGACGGCACGCCGCGAAGCATACACACATTTCTGAAAGATACAGTCCGTTTGTCGAGAGAAGGTAGGGATTTTCCGTATTTTTGTCAGCCTTCGTCTCCTCCCTTTTTTCGCTGCGCCTCCCTCCGTTCCCCGTGTCTCCTGGTTCTCTGCGCGTATCCGGCACGGGCGATCGTTGTCTCGCGCGAGTTGTCTTGCGCGGTGCCAGCATCTTGCTATTTCCCCTTTCCTCCTGCCGCCTGACCATGGAGAGGGTCAAGTGTTGTTGTGGGAATCCGGTGTACGCAAACGTCGGGGTCTTGGGCCACATCGACAGCGGCAAGACTTCGCTGGTTCGCGTCCTGACGGCTGTTCGGAGCACCGCGTCGCTCGACAAGCACCCGCAGAGCCGAGAGCGTGGAATCACGATTGATCTCGGCTTCTCTGCCTTCACGCTTCCTCTCGACACATCCGGTGCGCGTCCTGCGTCTCACGGGGGGAGAACGAACTGTCCACCAGAGGGAACTGTCGAGAGCAGAGACGCCGAGAAAAGAGAGGCCGAAGAGGCGCGCAGTTTCTGCTCGGAAGATCCGTCTGCCGCCGCGACGCGTCTGCCCGCGAAAGCGGATTCGGCGCACTCGCGTGCATGTACACTGGCACACGAGGCAGAGAACGGCGGTGCCTCGGAGAACGCGAGGAAAACGAACGTCCAGGTCTGCCTGGTCGACTGTCCTGGGCACGCTTCTTTGATTCGGACGATCATTGGAGGTGCGCAAATCATTGACCTTGTTCTCCTCGTCATCGATGCAACCAAAGGGATACAGACGCAAACCGCAGGTACGCCTCGCCCACACAACAGAGACACACACAAGACACCGGCATAAAGAAGCACACGCAAAGAGCTCGGTAGCTGTAAAGGTGTGTTTGCACGTGGGGATGCGGCGGCCTGTGCTTGTACAGCCGTTTCGTGTGTGAACGTGGACAGTCGTGGGGAGCTGTATGCCTCCACATATCGAGCTATATGCCGGTGTCTGTCGGTTTGCCACTGAGGTGCTTGTGTTCGTGACGAAAAAGTCGCGAGTCCAGGTTTGCGCAGGTGCTGTCTAGACAGCTGTGGCTTCAGGCCACCGATAAAGAGGAGCGTCTTTCTTGCCAGCACTTGGGCAGTCTTGGCGCACTGGGGAGAGACATGCGCAGACTGGGGGTTTGACACCGTGGGAAACAAGGGACTAGCTCAATACCCCACTCTCCTCGCGTTTTCGTCGTAACACGTGGAGCCTCTTTTCCCACACGCTTTTTTACCTTTTGAGTTTTTCTGGATTCTACGCCGCCTCCCGTGCACGACTGTCTTCACCTGTCCACACCGAAAGATCACCTGCTTTCGCGATCTTGTGTGAGTAGTGGAGATGCGACGGGCACTCCGAATGGCAAAAGGACGTGTCAGAAAGCAGGACGCGAAGGTGGACAGATGAAAAGTGCCTTTTTTGAAGGCAAATTCAATTGAACGTTTAGCAGTCCTTTCCATGAGCAAAAGTCTACAATTGTGTCTCTTTTTCGTGGCCTTCTCAGAGTGTCTGGTAGTGGCGGAGCTGCTGGCTCGGCACTTGATCGTCGTCCTCAATAAAATCGACCTTTTTCCTGAAGCCACACGTGAAAAGAAGGTACATGCACCCGCCCCCCGGGCTGCCGTACGCTCGACTGCATGCGCGTTCACATTTGCCTCGAGACAGCGGCAGCGAGCGTCTTGTGTGTAACTGAGAACCCGTGTCGTGGTGTCGGACAGTTCGGGACGTCAGTCGCTCTCTTGCTCCTCTAGGCCGCGAAGGCAAAGTCTCTCTTCACCTAAACTGCTTCCGGCGCTGAGCCTCCTTCACGAACTGTCGAAGGGTCAGCCTTGTGTCGCGAGAGATGAGTCACTCAAGGCGCGGACCTGTCTTTGAGGAAGCGTCTCGACACCTCAAGCCGACACGCGTCTGCTGGCTGTCGATGCCCACGTTGTTGGGTTCACCTTCTGTGTGTATTGCTCGAGTTCCTCCGGAGATTGTGGTACCAAACGGTGTGATCCTGACTCCTGTGAGAAAGCGGGATCCTCTCGACTTCACCGCTTTGAAGGGCGACGATGCACACGCCGTCCACGAGTCTATATCGTGAAACGAAAAGAGGGTTTCCGCGGGAAAGGGCGCTTGCATGCATAAATGCGAATCCGATGAAGAGTCCACTGATGACTTCCTCGCCTTTTCTGTGGAGATGCGATCGCCGCTAGAGAAGTGCTAGTCAACAGCGCGTCTCGACTGCATACGTCGCGTTTCGTCTGGCAGGTCGCCTCAGTAACTGCGAAGCTGCGCGGCGTCTTTGCTCAGACAGCCTTTGGCGCAGATGTGCCAATCGTTCCTGTTGCGGCGAATCCAGGTAATCTCTACGGGAATTTAGGGGCCTCTCTCTCAGACGAAAAACTTCCATGTTCCTCTCAGAAGTCTCACGAAAACACGAAGCATGCACGTGCAGTTGTGGGTCTCCAGGTGTGTGCTCAGCTGTCGAGTGATAGAAAGGGGCGTGCGAAACCCCCCACCTCTGTGAAGGCAGGGATAGGTGTATGCGTCTTTTTCCTGGCTTCTCGGTGGCCCGTCAGCACGTAAACGCATATCGTGGGCGCTGCATGCCGTGAAGTGCACGGGGGGATACTCAGCGCGAGCACCGGCGTAATAGAGAACCTGACGCGTGGACAAGGTGCGTGACTGGACTTGTGTCCCAACCAGCCCATGCGCCGCGCACGGCGCCAGACGCATCGGCTTTCGCCAGTCTGATGTATGCCTTTTCTCCCGCTGTTCGTGCACGCGCGCCTGTATGCATGTGCACAAGCCAGGCGACATATCTCGCAGTTCTACGCAGTCGAACGATACGAGGACAGATTCTCGCTTCTCTGTTCGGGCCGCCTTCGTTTTGTTTCCGATGGCGTGCTGCAGACGCAGTTCAGGACCTCTCGAATCTGCCACCCGCCTGGAATGTCGCGGGCGTCTTGAGCGCGCTTTCCTCCGTTCTGCTGTCTCCGGAGCTCGCTGCAAACGCGCCTCGAGACGCACAGGACGTATCCAGTTCGCGCCTCGTAGATCGGCTGTGGCTCCAGCAGCGGTGCACAACCTGCGCCTGCTGTCGGGGTTCTTCGGCCCCAGCGACGTCCAGTCCGTTCTACCTCGTGTTTGACCACTGTTTCGCTCTCAAGGGTAAGGAGGGAACGCAGTGGGTGCACGATCCACAGCGGATCAAAGAAGACGGAAGAACTCGGAACTGTGAGATCACCCGCGAAACCGCGGTTCCACGCACGCCTCCAGATATGTGCAGGTGGGCGGATTTGCGATCGTAGGATATGTGTGTACATTCACGATCTCACATACCTGACCTACACATCTATGCTTGTAGAAATGCTTGTGTAGACAAAATGATATATATATATGTATATGTGGGAGTCAGGGACGATGGGGAGACACGTAGACAGATATCGCTATAGACTGTAAGGGTGGATGTGGAGGAGCAGGGGAAGATGCGGTCAGGAGGTCCTTTCCAGCGGTCGCCATGTGCGGCTGCATCTTCTTCCTTCCGCGTCTCCCGCTTCTCTGTCCGTGGCACTACGGAGATGTGCATTGTACCGCGACCGTGCCTCGCCTGCTTCGCGCTTCCGCGTGGACGGTTTTGGGGTCCGAAACGTCTCTCTTCTACCCCTCCCTTTGCTTTCTTTTGGGGCAATCTTCGACGTCTCTCCGCTGCACGTTCTCCTTCTCTTCTTGACCATGGATGCTGCCAGAACGGCGCGCCTTCCTCTCCCACAGCGTCTCTGGCCTCTTTTTGTCGCGCGGCGCTCGCCAACCCTCTTTCTCTCGTCTCTGCCGCGGTGTCTCCGCAGGTAAGGGCACGGTGTTGACGGGGACCGTGCTGTCGGGGAGAGTCAAGGTGGGCGACTCCGTCGTCGTCTTGAGCGCAGCGGGAGGCGGCGGAGCCACGGCC